>NW_024096799.1:0-531417 GCF_016545835.1 Crotalus tigris
GAACTGTTCTTTTCAAATAGCCTGAGAATGTATTAAGAGCTTAGCTGTGCATAGTTGCTAGAGTTTATAGATTGGCAGCTTTGATGTAGCTCCTGTAACAGCAGGTGGCTTGCAAGAGGGAAATATCATTCTGATGGAGCTGCCTGTCATCTTGATAATGACAGAAACATTATCCAGACATTAGACACATGGGGGCTAACCTAGTTAGAGTTTTATCTTAGTTATCATTCATAACATCTCTTGCTTCAGTATGACATTGCGCACCATAATATGAACTAAACAAAAAAGGAGAAATGTACTAGGAAGACCTCTGATCAAGTCCTGGCTTAGCTTTGAGACTCAGATACTTTGTATATTTCAACCATGTTTTGCTGAGAAAATTCTTAGAAGAAAATGGGAAAATCTCCACCTCAACTCTCCTTTGTCTGTGACATCCTGGATGTTGTAGAAAAAAAACCCGAGGTAATTGATGGTAATAATTCAGTTTCTCAGTCTATTTTGTCCTCAACAAGATAGATTGATATATAGAGATACAACAGTAAGTGAAAAGGATCCCATTTTGTATCACTTTTTTTGAGAAATTAGATTTTAGTGTTCTCTTTAATTTTGTGCATATTATAAGAGGAATACCTTCCTTTATGGAATTCTTATTTTTCATATATTGGTTCTGTATTCTTTACTGTTAACATGAAAGCTGACTCTGGTTTTGAGACTTGAAATCCCTTTAGTAGCAAAAGCTCTGTCAGGTCTTACAGAAGCTATTTTCATCAAGCTACTAAATCTTCCACCACTGTTTAGGCTCTAAGGGGCAATTTCCCTTTTTCTATGGTTATTGTGTAAAGGAAAATTTTAATAAATAAACAAATAAACCCATCCATCTCTAGTTCTGACCTTTTTTTTAGTTTTCACTTATTTCATTAGGAAACAGCACATGATATATGGGGAGGGGGGATGAATTTCCTGGGGGTTGCTCTCAACTAGCTTCTTTCTTACATAACAGCCTAAACAGTTTTTGTCAAAAGTACAGTACTGTAGAAGGAGTGGCAGAGCCTGGAGGCAGAGACAAAAGACGAATCAGCCTTTATGTTGCTACCAGCGGACTAAGTCCAACCCTTCTTGAATTCTGTTAATCCTTATCTAGCGGCCAAATACAGCTAACTGTTAGCCATGACCAATAAATCAGTTTAACTAGAACATTACATGTGGCCCTAGTCTTTTGTGCCTCACAAGTACATGTCTTCTCCTGGTTTCTTCCATCTGAGAAGGACTTCAAATTTGCTTCTTTCACTTTCTCTTCTCCTTGACTCTCCAAACTTTAATTTATCTCCATAATGGATACATACTTTTGAATCTACCATGCAACCATTTAGCGGGGTGAAATTTGCCAGCATCTCCCTCCCCTTTGGCCAAACAGCCAACCTTGGTGTACCAGCCAGAGCAAAGCCTCATGCCTAACCTCTTGTTCATGAGTAGTTTATCTTTCATCAGAGAGAAAATGCCCCACTTGCTGGTGCCTAATATTGTTTTCTTCTTTCACTTTTCTCCTTCAAACCTTGAGTTTTATTTTTTTTTAAACTGAATTCTTTGTATAAAGTCAGGCCCAACAATTTTGATGTCTTCTTTCTCAAGGAAAAAAAGAGTCCAGTTGCTTTTTTGAAAAAGTAGCTTCGAGACAACTATCACCTGGATGACTGAGAATCTCCATATTTCAGTTGTACTACACCTATTACTTATCCAGTTTTCTTTTGAAGCTTGACATTTTCTCCTCATGTTTATTTTCTCATTCTCTCTATCTCTATCTATCTATCTATCTATCTATCTATCTATCTATCTATCTATCTATCTATCTATCTATCTATCTATTTCACATATAAAGAAAAAAATAATGTGGAGAGTAACAGAGCTAAGATCCTGTGGGACTTCCAAATTTCAGATGGACAGGCAAGTACTGGCTAATCAACCAGATGTTATGGTAGGAGACAAGGACTAAAAGATAGTGGTGGTGATATATGTAACAGTGCCAAGTGACAGCAACACCAGGAAGAAAGAATATGAGAAGATGAAGAAATACTAAAGCCTGAAGGAGGAATTAGAGAGAAAAATAAAAGCCAAAGTAATCCCAATAATAGTAGAATTACTTGTGGCTGGGACTCCTAAGCTGGGACAGTAGCTCCAAACAGATCCAGGAGCAACACTGGAGCTTTCTGTCCAGAAGAGTGCAGTGCTAGGTGCAGAACCCTCAAACTCCCAGGCCTCTGGTAGAGGACTCTAGATTCAGGAAGAAACAAACCATCCATAGGGGTGAGAAGGAATAGAATAGAATAGAATAGAATAGAATAGAATAGAATAGAATGGAATGGAATGGAATGGAATGGAATGGAATGGAATGGAATGGAATGGCATGGCATGGCATGGCATAGAATGGAATGGAATAGAATAGAATAGAATAGAATAGAATAGAATAGAATAGAATAGAATAGAATAGAATATCTATGAGCTCTAAAATGCTTCTGGAATCTATTCCTTTTGCTGCGTCTATGTTGATCTGAGATTTTCATTGGCAAATAGTATAAATAATTCACAAACAATATTCCAGTTTTCATTCACATCACTACAATTTTTAACATTTTTCCTACTTGCTTTATACTTTGCTTCTGTACATCTATGGAAGCATGTTCCTATCCATTTTAATATTTTTTCTTTTTGATGGTTTTCAAGCTTATCCTTATGTTTATCAGTACTAAATCTCTATTAGAGCTTCTACTGGCTACTAGATATGTTTCACATCCAATACACTATTCTGAAATCTTTTATTAATAAGGGCTTAATTATTTGATTTGTGACTATATGTCCTTGAGTATCTTTCCATATATTTGGTAGTGTTTTCAACCTATCCTGTTTTGCATAAAACTTAACAATCCAGGTTGCAATCTTTAGGCTGGCCCAGCTATTGCACCTTTGCATCTTTTAAGATATGCAAAGGACTAAAAATGATTAGATACTTGTTTTAAAACACTGATGGCTTTCCTAGGAAAATATAGTGCAGTGATTTTCAGTGGTTCCTGTTGGTATTGCTTCACAGAATGCATTTCATCCATACCATGCCTTACTATTCTGAGCATGTATCTTTCCTTGAACTTGCTACTGATAAAGCAGTCAACTATTAGTCACTACATGTTTGTAGCATATTTCAACATTTTCTACCTGTTATTCTTCCTGCATCCAGATGCTGTAACTAGTAACTGTCCGTGGCTTTTTATTCAGTAGTTAACCATTACCAAAATGGTAAATACTTCCGATATCTTGAAGCTTGTATTCAGAAATCCTTTATCTGAGCTTTCTGATTTTTGGAGAAAAACATATGAAATCCTACCTTGAAGTAAGGTCCACTATCCTTAGAAAGGATTTCTTGAGATTAAACATATCGTACTAAGGATGATGTTGCAAAAATGAAAATTCTGTGGCCATCGTTCCTGGCAAAGCATATTTTGAGTAGTCACATCATTTTGCTTAAATCAACCAAGGAAAACAGTAGTTATATTATAAATTTTCATCAGCACAGTATTAAGCAACAAGCGTAAATTAAAGCAGTAGCAATACAACAATTGCATATTTCAATAAAATAGCACTTGTGCATGTTTAACTTTTATGGCATTTGGCAGCATATTCTTTTTCAGCAAGAGGGCAGTAGAATATAGATGATGCCATGGTTTTTTTTACATAATAAATGGTGCATGTTGAAATGCTAATTTTTAAATTGAAATCATTGAAGCAAAGTGAACCTTAAATAACTTTAAAGAGGTGTTTCCCTCCCTAACATGATTTAATGTGTGATCAGTAATAGCAACATTAAGCAGAGAGACATCAGAATCCCCCTGGAGACATACACTTTATTAATGTGCATCTCCATTCAGCACATTTTGAGCCTGTTTTGTTGCAAACACTTCAGGGGCAGATATAGGATACTGCTGATTAAGATTTGCTATTGCAAACTGCAGCATGTTGGTGAGAATGAGTTGGACTGACTGACTTTCTTCACCATTCAACTAAATTAGAATGCTATTAAGATTCTTTTGCTTTTGTGGTAACAGACATATATTGTAAATCCAAGCTATTCATAATGTAGCAATAAAAATAGAATATATGAATGTTGCTTGGGTGAAAGATCAAATTCTGCCTGAAGGTGGACTATATTACAAGCTTGATCTTCTCCCTAGAGGCAGAGAACCTTGGAAAAGTAGCTCCTTTATCTACTGATGTCTCTCTGATATTCAGATTGGACATTCATCTTATCAGCTAAAATTCAAATTCCTCCTTTAGTCAAATTTCATGAGAATGTTTTTGAGTTTATCTATTCTTATCAAAACCACACTAAAGGACCAGTGGAATTATGGCTTTTGCTGAAGAGGAAGTATATTTCACAATAAATACCTAGCAACTTATTTTTACTTTACATTTATAAAGTAATAAGAACATTGAAGCAAATACTGGGTATCATGTTTTTGATCTTCTTGTGAATTTGCCATAATGGATTTGACCTTCAAAATCTTGATAGCTTCATAGCATCATGGGACTGAAAGTGACCTCACAAAGCTTTGATCTCACAAAGCTGTAGCAATGTCTCCCTCAAATACTTCATGGTAATAGGGCTAAAACAAAAACAGTCTCCCTCTGACCTTGTAAACTATTATTTCTAAGCATAGGTTTGTGCAAATTCCAATCTTAATTCTTAATATCTCTTTAAGGTTCTTCTTAACAATAGCTTTGATGGCTCCTTCTTTATGGGCCCTCTTCTATAGCCCCTGGCTACAAATTTTGTTAATAAGGTATTGACTGATTTTTGTGCCTTCTGGGTCATGCCTCCTTTCATTGTAAATAACATAGCATTAGGAAGCAAGCATCCCAATTTGATCTAGGCAAGAAAAGTAGGCTAACTCCCTGAAGATTTAATATGAAAAACAGGAAATCAATTGCTTGACATTTGCAGTCTTCTACATGTGCACAATTTATTAATAATGTTACATTTGCAAAAGAAGGCTGCGAATGTCTCTCATTTTTATATGCAATGACTATTTTATTTTATGAAAAATTAGAAACTGTTTGACGATCTGTATTTATGAAGAGCTAGTCAAAATCTGCCTTATACTGTTATGATTACCATGGTTTTCTCCACTGAATTATACAAGTGCTGCATAAGAACTTTCCAATATCCTGTATCCCTAAAATAACTGGGGTTCTTTAACAAAATTAATTATATATCTCTTAAGAATTCTGAGTGCTCTCTGAGCTTGGTTGTTTGTTTGTAGACATTTTATTACCCAACTAGGTAATGTCATCAGTGTGAGTGAATGCTGGGTTTTCTACCTGTTTATATAGTAGCTTGTTGTGCCAGGTTGGATGGGAATGTGATTTCCTCCTTGGCAGTTCCCTTTTTAGAGTATTGTTTTTTGCCTGACTATCTGATGTCAATCCCTTATTATTTGAGTGTTGACTGCTAGAGAATATGTGTTCTAGTCTTTTTGTTTCCTTCCTAGATTTGTTATTGCCTCTTTTGAATAGTATGAAAATGTGATTTATCTATTTGTCTATTGATGGCTGATTTGTCTGAATGTCAAGCTTCCAGGGATTCTCTAGGTTTTTTCCGATTTGGCTTGATCTAAAATGCTAATAGTTTCCCAGCTGAAACGGAAATTTTTTAGCATAATTTCTGACTTTCTGTTGGCATTCAGGGACATGTTCTGCTAGCCTCTTGCATGTCTGCCCTACATAGTGGGTGTTACAGTCCTTGCATTATATGTTGCAGATGACCCTGTCCTGGCTATTGAGTCTTTTGACTTGCTTAAGGGATTTTGGAGAGTTTAGTTGACACAGTATGGTTCACACAGATGTTTTTGATCTATGGGAGTGTTATTTTTTTCATAGGTTGTGCTGGCTGTGTTGTAGCAGGTTGTGTGGTCAGATTCTTTTTGATGAAGATGTGTAGGTATTCATTTTGTTGGAAGTTTTATAGGTGGTGGTTCTTCTTTCTGGCTTTCCAGGTTGTTGAAGCATGTTTGGTGCTCATTTGAATAATGTTCCTGTCAAGCCCCTGCGAGGCTTGACACTAACTGGGGAGGGTTCTGTTGGTGGATGGAGTGATGGCAGCTGCCGGGGGCATCGGCGACAGCCTTCAGCTGCATGCTGGGACTCAGCTGGGCAGCGGTAGCCTTCTGAAGGTTCAAAAACCGGCTGCCACCTAGCCAACATGCAGGACAATGGGGGATGGCTGGAACTTCCTGTTTTGCTGGCTCAGCTGTTGGGCAGTCTGCCAAACAGCTGATTGGCAGAGAAAACAGTGGGGGCTTTTGAGTCTGCTCCTGGTCCTTGCCTTTCCTTGTTGCCAGGCTTGTAATCTGCATAACTGAGTCCCAAACAGGCTGCTTGCTGGAAGAAGAGGGATGCTGCTGTGGAATGATTGCTCCTAACTGTTGCTCCAGATCAGTGGTTCTCAACCTTTCTAATGCCACGACCCCATAATACAGTTCCCCATGTTGTGGTGACCCCCAACCACTTATACATCACTGGGTGCCAGGGGCGTGGCCAAAGAAAAGGGGAAAAATGGCGGACAGCATTGTTTGGCGACCCCCGTGAAATGGTCGTTCGACCCCAAATGGGGTCCCGACCCACAGGTTGAGAACCACTGCTCCAGATGGTGATTAGTTGGGTGGGGGCGGGTCCAGGCGGAGCACAGTATCCATCTATTTAGGGCACTGGGAATCCAACACCTCATCGATGTCATACTGATCTTCCATGATAGGACCCAGCAACCGTGGAATGGGCTGGAGGGAAGATCCTTCCACCTCTTTGGGAAGTGGGTTGCGGTCTTGGTAGTGGAAAACTTGGTTTGTGTGGTTTGTTTTTCAAAAGAAAAAGAAAAACCCACAGGAAAATGGGAATAATAAAACCATTTTTATTTAATCCATAATTATTTCCTTTCACCAATCTAGAGGTAAGGTCTGATATCTGAGCCAAAAGTGAACATAGGTAAGGTACTCTTCTACAAGTAGTCCTCAACTTACAACAGTTCATTTAGTGACCATTCAAAGTTACAGTATCATTGAAAAAAAGTGATTTAAGACTATTTTTCACATTTACCACCATTGCAGCATTCTCATGGTCATGTGATCAAAATTCAGATATTTGGCAACTGGTTCATACTTATGATGGCTGCAGTGTTCCGGGGTCACAAGATTACCTTTTGTGACCTTCTGACAAGCAAAGTCAATGGGGAAGCCAGATTCACTTAACAAACATGTTACCAACTTAACAATGCAGTGATTCACTTAACAATGATGGCAAAAAGGTTGTAAAATGGGGCAAAACTTACTTAACAAATGTCTGACTTAGCAACAGAAATGTTGGGAGTCAACTGAGATCGTAAGTCAAGGATTAATCATACTAGGAGAGTACCTAACATGGGTTGTCTATACAACAGCTCATTCCACAACACAAAATAAAAATAGTTCATCTTCACTTATAATATTGAAAATGTTGACTTATTTGCTTGTGTTGCAAACCAACCTATTTTCACGTGGTTTAATTCATAGGAAAAACGCATTAAGCATGTATGCATTTAAAAGTGTTGATAAGAGTAATAGCAATTACCTTGAATATATGATATTGTGTCAAATGTCATATGAGCATGCATCAGTACATGAAAATAAGTCCCATTAATTTAGGTAAAACTTACTTTTGAGTAGAAATGCACGGCATTATATAGTAAAATATTTATGATAATAAATTAAACACAAGCCTTAAACACAGGCTTGAATATCTTTTTAAATGTTGGCATATTTTATACAAATATATATCTCAGCTTGCTTAAAACTTTTTTAAATTGTTATTCATTTTTCTGCTATAAAAATTTCATTCTAGCAGTATACTTGTTTAAAATGATTTCCTGTTCTGTTCACTATTGCTTATAATCCAGGGAGATAACAGCCTATTCTGAGACAGGCTTATATACAAGCTCTTCAACCAAATCCTTGAAGAACTCCACATTTCATCAACTATCTACGTGATGTTTTATGAACTTCATGTAATATGCACATTCTGTAATTAAGGTTCCATGTCAGTATATCCAATTATTACATTGGAAGTTCTTTTGAACTTCTTTCCTGAAATTTATTTTTTGCATATACTTCAAAGGTTTTTATTAACAGCTTCAGAGAATGGTGGGATTTTAATTAGTTCTTTTATTCATGACATGCAAAAACTATATTGTTTTGGTATAAAACAATAATATATAATAGATCAGGCATGTCAAACTGCTGGCCCGCAGGCCGGATGTGTCATGCTGAAACCGTGCCCACCCCATTGCCAGCAATGGGGAAAAAGTTGTGATACGTCATGCGACATCATGTGACATTGTGAGTTTGACATGCCTGTAACAGATGATATGGATGTCCTTGAAAATGTTCTAAAAGAAAATATTTAAATTATGCTATCTGGTGACTGGATTCAAGTTGGGAGAATCAGGAAGATTTCATAGGGCATGATTCTTGAATAGACCAATGTAGGATCACACTATTTAAGGTTTTTTTATTAGTTTCAAGGCCACATTTTTCTTTTATTATGCCATTTTAATACTTCAGTAATGATATAAATGCATTTTTAAGGTGAGTAATCTAGAATTCATATGTGTCATTCAACATCTTCTAAAGGACATTGAGAATTTGATTTCAGGAAGTCTGACTGTTTTATTATCAAAGCTTTGTTGTGAACTAACTAGAAAAAAAATCAATGCAGGTTTTCTTTCTACATTAGATAGCTGTTGTGTTACATCAGTACTGAGTGTTCACTGTTTGAAAACTACATTTCCTATTGTGGTTATACTGTCATGGACAATAAGATATACTGAATGGAATGGAATTCATATGAGCAACTGAATGTTGTAATAAATATAAGAATACATATATTTTAATAAATAAAACTTAGTGATAACTTCCACCTTTGCAATTTGAATTTCTGTTCTTAATTATGCAGTCTTGGTAAGCTTCATGCATGCAATTATTAACAATTACCACTGCTCAGAGAGTTGGATTGCTTAATAGAAAAAAAAGCACAATTCTATCTGTTCCCAGTTCTGTATTGTCAATTTCCTAGTATTTTGTATTGCCTGGAGTTTTTGGATGGTATTGAAGGTTATCTATCTCTGCAATGTATTGCAATATTCTAAACCAGAGGTAACCAGAAAATGGAATATTGCAGTGATATGCTAATCTAATCTGGCAAAAGTGCTCCATGTCAGATTGTGTTTCTAATGACAAACATGAGTCTTGAAGTAACCCAAAGTACTTATAACAAGCTTTTTCAACTTCACCTTTGAAATCTTTTAAAGGCAGTTTTCCTAAAGTGTGGTCTGAGGATCCCTGGGTGGGGGGGGGAGAGGGATACCCCAAGACTCCCTCAGGGGTCTACAAAATCAAATTTATTTACAAGATTTTGAAGATACATGCAAACATTTAATATATTATTCTTCGCATTAGTATTTTTAGTTTTAAAAAAGTTTTTGATGAAAATATTCTATGTTGATATCTAGTGGGTATAATCTTGTATTTACATGATCCAATAAATAAATATTCTACAAATGCATCAACTTTAATTTTAAATGCAGTAAACATCAATAAATATAGTATAATCCATATACTACAGAAAAGGGTCCTAAAAGCAAAACATTTAAGAAACATTGTCTGAAGGGATGCACTTTATTGTTGTGCCTTGCTTGGATGCTACAGGCATGTGCTGATGATACTTTAATATCACCATTTAAATGTTTTGGCCTTTTTTTGGCACTTTGTGTTAAGGATGAAAAGAATATTTTTCATTTTACCCTTTAAAGTTCCTACAATCGTGCCCCCTCCCCCAAATGTAGATATTATGTGATAGGAACAGAAGCCTTTGAATCTCTAAATGAATGAATACTACTGACCTGAATAAACCATTTTCCAACAATACTGTATTGTCTGTAAAACGACTTCCGGGGAAGACAATGAGTTTGTGTTGTCATTTACTTGCTGCACAACTATTCAAAACAAATGTGAAACTGGGAACAGGTGTGTCATCCTTATGTATTGTGAGTGTTTCATGGAATAGAATACTCATAACCAATCACCAACTGCCATGTTGATGACAGTTGATAACCGTTTCCTTTATTTAAATGATTTGAAAATATATATGGTTATATGGTCTCTGTAATTGTTTTGTGAAAATATCTGATCCATGGTATCAGGATGCTGACATTCTCCAAGTCTCTTTTGGGATTAGGCCCTTATGACTGATGTTCAGCCATTGTTAGCTGTCTTATATTTTTAAGCACAATGTTCTTTTCACATCCTTTTCTATTTATATGTCACCACCCTTTTGCTAACCTTTTAGCTCAAATCCACATGTTTCACAACCTGTGTAACTATTAGTTAGCCCAGGAAAAGGCCCACCAAGGGTAAAGCAATGTTGTCCTCTTTGGATCTGAATACTGCATACATCTAACAGCAATCACTGGGGAAATAGCATTCAAGGGAAAATAGTCTTTTAAGCAATAAACAGCGTTGAGGGAATAGCAATGAAAACTTGAAAAAAAAATTCAGTAGAAGAAGGAACAGTCAGTATGAAATGGCAATGAAAAAGAAAATAATGATGACTGGGAAATAATTGTCGGTGGGGAAAAGGCACAAGCAGTGTTGAGGGAATAGCATTGAACAATCCCAGGGGGCTAGCAGTGGGATAGCATCTACACTGCAGTTTTAGGGGGAAGAGGATTAAGTCCAATACATGCTTTGCACAAGCTCTTTGCTCTGTTTTAAGAGAGTGAACTTTTAATAAGCAAAGGTGCAGCTACACATATCTGAGTTTGGAAGTTAGGCATAACTTCCCTCCAGGAGAAGAAGGGAAAAGGTGGCTTGAACAGCCAGCCTACATGTAATGGATGGGGATAAGAAAGAAAGGCAAGGGAGAAAATGGGTGGAGCCTACATAAGATAGATTTTAAATACATCAAAGGATGGAGGAAAAGGAAGAAAGTAAAGTGGGAAAGAAATAGAATAACATAGAATAAAGAAGAATAAAGTAGAATAATAATAATAATAACGAAAAATCACTAAAAGCAAAAATCATGTGTCTGCATAATTTCTGAAAGAAAGCTGTTGAGTCCTTCGCGGAAATGTAAGACACGAGAAGCAGTTGTAGTTCTCAGTTTTCTTTATTCTGCGTTCAGCTTACAAGTAGATGGCTTCAGCAGCTCCCAAAACCTCCCAGCTTCTTATATAGACATTTCCCGGGTCAATGCGATACTTTTCCCGCACCAGCACCCGCGCATGCGCACGGCGCTGGCGACAGCCTGTCTGGTCCCGGGCAGCTTTGCACCTGCCCGGGACCGCCTGCAAACACCCCGAGCCGTTTGCAAGGCTCGGGACATAACAAAAGCTGTGTTAGCCAAAAGCTGTATTAACAGTACGTGAATGACCTAATAATGCATATTTAGAAACATTGTTTAAAAGTAAAACTTTCTATTCATTGTATTTCCATGAGAAATGGACCTAACATGTGAGAAATTATCTGAATGTTACACAAAGTAGATTCCATATACAATGTAAGATTCTATCTATGCTTCCTTTGTTCCTGAGAAAAAGAAACCTATAAAGCTTTAGTTTAGACCCGCCCCCTTGTTCAGAAATTTGCTGATTGTTAATCACTTCTGAACCTTTGCGCAAAAATAAAAACCTCTCTGTTTCACCCTTGGAATTCGTAAAAGCCCTTTTTTTTTAAGTTCTTTTACTTTTTCCACAAGAAACTGATGTATGTTTTCGCTGCATAGCTCTGATCTCAGGGATTGATGGTGCCTGGGCCTCCAGACGTTAGGAGGGATAAGAGTCCATTATCCATAGCTATTAGTCAGTGCACTTCTTAGCTTCCTGAACCCTCTATTCTGGAATTGGGGACTCAAACCACTGCAGAAGATTGGCACTAGTATACTGTTCTTTTGTCTGATCTGGATTCTGCTGGTCAGTCAAACCAGATGGCTCTTAAAGCTGCAAAATGCAACTTAAGGAGGGTCTGCTTTTAAGACAGCTACATTTCTGAAATCTAAGAATCCAATATATTGGAGAGGAATATTGAATTTCGGGAAAACCCAGCACTGTTGTTAGGGCTGTAACTGAAAGTTCAGCACCATGGAAGACCTCCATTTGTCTCTACCTTCTTCGCCATAATGAAAAGGCTATAATCATCTAGATATGTGCTGAGAGCTTCATTACCTGCTCTTCTGTCTGCCTGGCTCCAGCAGCAACAGCAGTAAGTTTCTCATCTTTCAGCTTCCAAATGCTGAAGCCATCACGGGGAAGGAGAAATAGTAGTTAGGTTTCCCTCCATTGGTTCATGATCTGCTGAATTACTTAACAGCTGTAATGTAATGGCCTCTAATCAAGCTGAAATGAATAGAATCCAGTTTCTTGATTAATTCAGGGATTTCAAGTGAGGATCTTTCTTGGAAAATCTCCTTCTATGAGAATGGCAACTTATGGCATTATTATGGTGAGTCCTAAGAGGTTTTTAATATTCTGTTGCTGAATATTGTCATTTTTGATGTGAGATTTTAGCATTTAAAAATTCTAACATAAAAAAAGGAAAAAATAGTTGATCAATCTGGATTGGCACTGTGGTATTCCCAAAAATCTATAGAAATAGAAATTGTCTGAAATGGTGTAGGGTTGTCTGAAATGATGTAGGGTTTCCTGCCTGAGCAAGGGGTTGGATTAGAAGAACTCCAAGGTCCCTTCTAACTCTGTTATTTTTTTAAATCAAATGTTTGACAGAAGTATTATTATCCACTTTTAACTTTTATATAAAATTACATCATCCATTGTATTTTTTTTTTTAAATGGCTTCACTGACAGCTTTACCATCTCCAGTTACATTTATGAAAAGGGCTATATCAGTGGTTCTCAACCTATGGGTTGGGACCCCATTTGGGGTCGAACGACCATTTCACAGGGGTCGCCAAACAACATAGTTCGCCATTTTTTCTCTTTTTCCTTAGCTGTGCTACTCCCTTTTAGTCTATTGGCTTTTGAAAGCCAATAGAATAGACTCTCTTGAATAGAGTCTAATTCTATTGGCTTTCAAAAGCCAATAGGAATTGTCCAGGCTGTCTCTGCCCTGCTGAGCCCGCCAAAAGTCCCATTCTGCAAATGGTGCTGCTGCACCAGTTGAGTAGTCCTTGACTTACGACCGGTTGAGTAGTCCTCGACTTACAACTGGTTGGGGGTCGCGGCATTAAAAAGGTTGAGAACCACTGGGCTATATCAATTGTATGATGGTTGTTGAACTAGCAACTGCAGTAAGTCCCTTGCTGAGCATTTTTTAAAAAATATTATGCATCTGAATGGAAACAAATTCTCATGCTTTCCTAGAAAGCAGAAGCCCTAAGGTTTCAGAGCTATCTCCTTAACTTGATAACAAATTTTGTCCTCTCCTGTATAGCAGCTTCTGGGAGCAGGGGCAGGAAATGCAGCGGTATCTTTAATACCTCAAAAAATTCATAAGTCTATGTCAGGAGAATCTTACGGTGAACTTCCATCAAGGGAGATTTTACCCCAAGGCTACTGCAGATGGGCATATTGTATTTGAGCCAAGTTATGTGAGTAGATATAAATATTTCTAATAATCTGAATAAAGTAAGCTGAACTAGCTGAAAAAATACTTATGCGTAGGTAATCCTTGATTTACAACCACAACTGAGCCCAAGATTTCTGTTGCTAAGCAAGACAGTTGTTAAACAAATTTTGCCCCATTTTACAACCTTTCTTGACACAGTTGTTAAGTGAATCACTGCAGTTGTTAATAACATGGATGTTAAATGAATCTGGATTCCCCATTGATTTTGCTTATCGGAAGGTTGCAAAAGATGTTCCATGACCACGGGACACTGCAACCGTCATACATATGAACCAGCTGCCAAGCATTTGAATTTTGATCATATTACCATAGGGATGCTGCAATGGTCATAAGTGTGAAAAACAGCCATAAGTCACTTTTTTCAGTACTGTTGTAACTTCAAATGAAGTTACTAAATGAACTGTTGCAAGTTGAGGACTACTTGTATTACAATTTAGATCATGTTTCAAACAAGTTCTTAAACTGCATATATAAAGAGTGTACGTGTAATGTCTGAGCAGTTAGGAATGACATGGGCAGATGGTCCACAAAATTATTTAATTTCTATAGCTGCCCATCTCAACATTTGGATAGTGTACATCATAAAAACAATTAAAACAATACAAAATAAATGTATATGGTTGCCAAGTAAAATTATTGCCATAGATGTTAATAGAGCCAAGAAACACGGTCCTTCATTAATTAATGATCAGGGCCCCAAGCCTGGGTATTAAATTAGTCTCTACTGAATCCTAAACCAAAATAGTCATGGAGGATTTTTTCTCCTGATTCAATCATGTCTGATTCTCAGAGAATGTGTGGACAAGTCCCTGAAGTTTGCCTTTGCCTCCTTCCTAGGGCTGAAAGAAAGTGACTGGCCCAAGGTCATCCATTTGGTTTTGTGACTAAAGTGGGACTAAACCCAGTTTCCTGATTTCTGTCCTGATGCCTTAACCACCACACCAAATTGCGTCTCATAGAGGTTTAGGAGCTAGTTAATGACAATGGGCGCTATCTAACAAAATGAAATTCAATGGTGAAAAAAAGTAAGGTTCTACATTTAGGCAAGAAAAACCAAATGTATAGGTATAGTATATGGGGTACCTTGCTCAATAGTAGTAACTATGAGAGGGATCTCGGAGTCCTAGTGGACAATCACTTAAATATGAGCCAGCAGTGTGCTGCAGCTGCCAAAAAAGCCAACTCAGTGCTGGGCTGCATAAACAGAGGAATAGAATCAAGATCACGTGAAGTATTAATACCACTTTACAATGCCTTGGTAAGGCCACACTTGGAATACTGCATCCAGTTTTGGTCACCACGATGCAAAAAAGATGCTGAGACTCTAGAAAGAGTACAGAGAAGAGCAACAAAGATGATTAAGGGACTGGAGGCTAAAGCATATAAAGAACGGTTGCTGGAATTGGGTATATCTAGTTTAATGAAGAGAAGGACGAGAGAGGACATGATAGCAGTGTTCCAACATCTTAGGGGCTGCCACAAAGAAGAGGGAGTCAAGCTACTCTCCAAAGCACCTGCAGACAGGACAAGAAGCAACGGATGGAAACTAATCAAGGAGAGAAGCAACCTAGAACTAAGGAGAAACTTCCTGACAGTTAGAACAATTAACCAATGGAACAACCTGTCTCCAGAAGTGGTGAATGCTTCAACACTGGAAGTTTTTAAGAAGAACCTGGACAGCCATCTGTCCAAAATGGTGTAGGATTTCCTACCTGAGCAGGAGATTGGACTTGATGACCTCCAAGGTCCCTTCCAACTTTATTATTATTATTATTATCGATCATCGCACAGTCAGCCAGATGTTCAGACTGGATTTGGCATTTTGTCTACCTATCGAGTCCTTACCCAGGACCTGGGATAGGCAGATGTGGATGTTTGATGGTATTACAGATATCGTCGCAGGATGGAAGCAGTTCCTAATAAGGCTGCCTTTTGCAATTATTATTATTATTCTCAATCATCGCACAGTCAGCCAGATGTTCAGACTGGATTTGGCATTTTGTCTACCTATCGAGTCCTTACCCAGGACCTGGGATAGGCAGATGTGGATGTTTGATGGTATTACAGATATCGTCGCAGGATGGAAGCAGTTCCTAATAAGGCCGCCTTTTGCAATTGACTAATAGCAATTTGTCAATGCCAATGGTGTTCAAGTGGTGCTCCAGTTGTTTTGGGATTGCACCCAAGGAGCCTATGACTATTGGTACTACCCTTGCTTGCTTTTGCCACAGTCTTTCTATTTCTATTTGTAGGTCTTTGTATTTTGTTATCTTCTCCAGTTCTTTCTCTTCTATTCTGCTGTCTCCAGGCACTGCCACGTCCACTATCCAGACTTTTTTGTCTTTCTTATCGACAATTGTTAAGTCTGGGGTGTTATGTTGCAGGTGCTTGTCTGTTTGAATTCTGAAGTCCCAGAGCAGTTTAATTTTATCATTTTCTATGACTTTCTCTATTTTATGATCCCACCAGTTTTTGCTTACAGGCAAATGATATTTTTTGCAGATCTTCCAATGCACCATTGTTGCTACTTTGTCATGCCGCTGCTTGTAATCAGTCTGTGCAATCTTCTTGCAACAGCTTACCAAGTGGTCCACTGTTTCTTCAGCTTCTTTGCATAGGCGGCACTTACTGTCTGTTGCTGTCTTCTCAATTTTGACTTTGTATGCATTTGTCCTTAAGGCTTGGTCTTGTGCAGCCAGAATTAGTCCCTCGGTCTCTTTCTTCAATTTTCCTGCTCTTAGCCATTGCCAGGTTTTATTATTATCTGCTTTCCCAGCTATTTTTTTAATGTATTGACCATGTAGTGCTTTGTCTTCCCATGCCTCTATTCTGTTCTTCATTTGGTCTTTCTTGTAGGCCAGTTTGGTCTCTCCAGTAGTTAGTAAGCCTTCCTGATATACTAATTTCAGTGCATCTTCATCATTGTTCTTCAGATATTCTTCGAAAGCCATTTTTTCTTCTTCAACCATCTGATGTACTTGTAGCATTCCACGCCCACCTATTTGCCTTGGTAGATAAAGTCTATCAATGTCACTGCGTGGATGAAGGGCATGATTCATTGTCATTATTTTTCTGGTCTGCCTATCCATTGCTTTTAGTTCTGCTTGAGTCCAGTCCACTATTCCAGCTGTGTACCTAATGACTGGGATTGCCCAGGTGTTGATTGCCTTTATGGTATTTCCTCCATTGAGTTTGGATTTTAAGATCTTCTTCACTCTCTTGATGTATTCACCTCTAATCTTTTTCTTGACTTCAGTGTGCTTGATGTTGTCAGCTTGAAGGATACCCAAGTATTTGTAGTACTCTTCCTCATCCAGACTCTTAATGTTATTTTCGTGGGGCATCTTGATTCCTTCAGTTTTCACTATTTTTCCTTGTTTGATAGTAAGTGTGGCACATTTGTCCAAGCCAAACTCCATTACAATATCTTGGCTATATATACGGACAGTGTTGAGCAGCGATTCTATTTCAGATGATGTTTTTCCATACAGCTTCAGATCATCCATGTAAAGGAGGTGGGATAGTCTGGCAGATGTTTTTGATGTTTGATAGCCATGTCCTGAGTTATTCAGTATTGTTGACAGAGGAAACAGTGCAATAACAAATAGTAATGGTGATAATGAATCTCCTTGAAATATTCCTCTCTTGATATTAACCTCTCCCAGCTTCTCACCATTGATCTGCAACTGTGTCTTCCATTGTGCCATCGATTTTTGCACAAATTTTCTGATGTTTCTACTGACTCCTGTTATTTCTAGGCACTTGATTATCCAGTCATGTGGCAGAGAGTCAAATGCCTTTTTGTAGTCAATCCATGCCACATTCAGGTTGGTCTTCCTTCTCTTGCAGTTTTCCAAGATCATTTTGTCTATTAGGAGTTGATTATATATTATTATCGATCATCGCACAGTCAGCCAGATGTTCAGACTGGATTTGGCATTTTGTCTACCTATCGAGTCCTTACCCAGGACCTGGGATAGGCAGATGTGGATGTTTGATGGTATTACAGATATCGTCGCAGGATGGAAGCAGTTCCTAGTAAGGCCGCTTTTGCAATTGACTAATAGCGAATTTGTCAATGCCAATGGTGTTCAAGTGGTGCTCCAGTTGTTTTGGGATTGCACCCAAGGAGCCTATGACTATTGGTACTACCCTTGCTTGCTTTTGCCACAGTCTTTCTATTTCTATTTGTAGGTCTTTGTATTTTGTTATCTTCTCCAGTTCTTTCTCTTCTATTCTGCTATCTCCAGGCACTGCCACGTCCACTATCCAGACTTTTTTGTCTTTCTTATCGACAATTGTTAAGTCTGGGGTGTTATGTTGCAGGTGCTTGTCTGTTTGAATTCTGAAGTCCCAGAGCAGTTTAATTTTATCATTTTCTATGACTTTCTCTATTTTATGATCCCACCAGTTTTTGCTTACAGGCAAATGATATTTTTTGCAGATCTTCCAATGCACCATTGTTGCTACTTTGTCATGCCGCTGCTTGTAATCAGTCTGTGCAATCTTCTTGCAACAGCTTACCAAGTGGTCCACTGTTTCTTCAGCTTCTTTGCATAGGCGGCACTTACTGTCTTTTGCTGTCTTCTCAATTTTGACGTTGTATGCATTTGTCCTTAAGGCTTGGTCTTGCGCAGCCAGAATTAGTCCCTCGGTCTCTTTCTTCAATTTTCCTGCTCTTAGCCATTGCCAGGTTTTATTATTATCTGCTTTCCCAGCTATTTTTTTCATGTATTGGCCATGTAGTGCTTTGATTATTATTATTATGGATCATTGCACAGTCAGCCAGATGTTCAGACTGGATTTGGCATTTTGTCTACCTATTGAGTCCTTACCCAGGACCTGGGATAGGCAGATGTGGATGTTTGATGGTGTTACAGGTATCGTCGCAGGATGGAAGCAGTTCCTAATAAGGCTGCCTTTTGCAATTGACTAATAGCGAATTTGTCAATGCCAATGGTGTTCAAGTGGTGCTCCAGTTGTTTTGGGATTGCATCCAAGGAGCCTATTACTATTGGTACTACCCTTGCTTGCTTTTGCCACAGTCTTTCTATTTCTATTTGTAGGTCTTTGTATTTTGTTATCTTCTCCAGTTCTTTCTCTTCTATTCTGCTGTCTCCAGGCACTGCCACGTCCACTATCCAGACTTTTTTGTCTTTCTTATCGACAATTATTATTATTATTATTATTATTATTATTATTATTATTATTATTATTAACATGATAGCTTGATAATTGTGCTTGTAAATATTTTCCAATGTGATCACTTAGATTCTATAATATATAAATCTGACTTTAAGTGGCCTCCACTGTGGGCTGAGGATGAGATGAACGGAATATCCCAAAGTCATGTCCTGACCCCAGGGCATGGTCATCTACAGAGAGAATGAGGGTGCACCTTAATTCCTTATTTGCCTAGCTATTTGTGTTGAAAACAGGGTCAGATGTATTTCAAATAAATCAGTTTCTAAATGTGATTCCTGGGAGCATGGAAAATGTGCACATTTTGCAATACATGTGGTACCTAATTAGTTTAAATCAGGAAGTCCCAGATTCAAATCTCCTTTCTTCAATAATACAGTTTTTTTAAAAAACATTGTCTCTGCTAGGTAAGAACATAATATCTTTTCTGTAGTGCGCTTGGGTAATATGAAAAATCCACAACTTTTCTAAATTGGAGAGCAGCTAAAATGTGGGTTTCTTCCACATTAACCTTTGCTTCTCATTATTATCCAAATAATGTGGGAAGAAACTATACAGCAGAAAGTTTCTGAGCAAAAAGGTGACATCCTAATGAAGCTTATGGGATTTGGTAAACCCCTTCACAATCTGCAGTATGTGGATAATAATAATAATATTCCATTTAGCCATACCCTAAAGCCAATAGGACCATGCATGGAGTGTATTCAAAAAATCTAAGAGCGTTATAAAATGTATCTGTTGTTATTTCATCATGATATATGAATAAATAGGATAGCAAAGATATTGGGGCAGCCACAAATTCCTAGAGCCAGTCTTATATACCGTGGAACAAAAATGCAGTGAGAGAGATGGGAGAGCAAGTTCACTTGAATTGTTGCTAATTGATAGGATTCAGACAGGTTTCTTTCCATTGAAACACATTTGGCTGTAACACAAAAGATCAATTTCATTAGCTTCTTTATTTCAGTGAGCAGAGAGCTGTGAGAGATTTTATTATGTTTTGCTCTGCCAGCTCAAAATGGAATATTTTGATATTCCTTAAATGAGCTACTTCAGCTTGTCAATTTGATCTATGTTTTGGAGATGGGGGTGGAGAGGAAATGGGGGAATATATGTGTGCTGTATATTTTTCCCTCTTCTAAAAATACGTTTTAAAAAGATGAGTTGCCCTAAAAGTTCATGGAACATTACAGAGGCTGTATTTATGTGCTTAGTCATGAGATCATATTCCTTCTGGAATTATTTTTTTTTATTAATAGTAATAAAACCCCCCGGCTTTTTAGAGCAAATACTGGGTTAAATATTGGATTAAATCTTGATTGCCATTCACTCTGCCTGTGTACAAATAGCTATTACAGCAGTTCCATCTAGAGCCAGTGATGCTTTTCAATTCAATTTATAGACATGTAACTCATTTCACAAGAAATCAAGAGGATGTGGAGCTTAATTTAAGGGGATTATAAAACTACGAATGCTGTTTAGGTAGTGCTCCTTACAGAGGACTTAACTAATAGCAAATGGTGCGAGATTCTGAATGGATAAAATAATTTATAGAATTATTGCAGGACGTAAGAGGTGGTGAGTCGTTCTAAGAATGCTTAGTTCCAAATGCTTTGTGGGGGAATGTGGGAAATAAGGAGGTCAGTGTGCTTTTTATTCTGATTTTTGGACTCCTACATTAGCTGCTTGGTAACATTGGACAAGAGTGAATGTGCTCTAAGTCCCTTTGGCTATCAGGACCTACGGAGCACATTTTGTTGCAAAGTCTGTGTTCTGGAACACAGTCCTTCCAGAGATCCAGATGGCTTTCATCCAAAGTCATGTTGAAAGTCTTTGAAGATTTGGCTATTCTCCCAGATCTGAAGCTAGGATGGATGTCAAGTCCCAGGTGTTCCTTGACTTACAACCATTTATTTAGCAACCTTTGCAGCAACCATTGCAGCATCCCCATGGTCATATGATCAAAAGTTGGGCAATTGGAAACCAACATTTATTTATAATAGTTGCAGCATCCGAGGATCTTGGGATCACCATTTCCAACAAGCAAAGTCAATTTGCTTAACGATCGTGATTCACTTAACATCAATGGCAAAAAAGGTTGTAAATTTGGGCATGACTCACTTTAACAACTCTCTTGCTTACAATGGAAATTCTGGTCCCAATTGTGATTGTGAATTAAAGGCTACCTGCGTCATATTTTTCCCAGATATGCATGGTTCTCTTTTTTTTCTGTTTTATGAAAGGTGCCTTGAGTTGGGAAGCCTCTAAACATAAATGCATACATGCATACATACATATTGGAAGAAACTGAATGCTAACATTACTATTCTGGTATAAAAAAGTGAAACTATTTTATACGGATTTTTTTAAATAAATCTTTCTTATTTCTATTACTAAGGTAAGGATAAAGGTTTCCCCTGTCCAGTCATGTCTGATCCTTGGCAATGGTATTCATCTCCATTTCCTAGCTGAGGGAGTCCAATTGTCCAAAGAAGCTTCCATGGTCATGTGGCCAGCATGACTATATGCTGAGCCACACATAACCTGTTATCTTTCCATTGAAATGGTATCTATTTATCTATTTACCTATTTGGCAGGAGCTGGGGCAAGTGAGGGGAGCTTATCCCATTGTGTAGCACTTGGGTCTTGAACCTGGGCTATCAACTTTCCTCCTGACAAGCTCAGCATCTTTAACTACTGAGCCATTGTCTTATTATAGTATTTTTGCCAAGTTTTCAAGAGAATTTAAAACCAGTTCCCAAGACATTCAGGAATTTAATATGAAGGTTGAAAAAATAAATCTGTTGCAGTTACGCTATTGTCAAGACCACATTTTTCTCACTTGTAACAGAAGCTGTGAAAGCTGAACCATTGGAAAGTCTGAGTGAAGAAAAACTTGATTGTTTTTCCACTGATGATTGAGATTCTAGAGGAAATTATGAAGAATGCTTTGATTGGAAGATGATCAAATTATTTAATACTAGATGTTATAAAACTATATAGATCACTGGATCCTCTAATAATAAAATTCACATTTAAATATTTTAGATAAATAATGATGGTAAATTTTTGGAGAAGAGCTTGATGCTTGGAAAACGAAGGCAATTAGAAAAAAGATTAGGCAAAGTGGATAGATATATCACTGTAGCATAGATAAAGTATGGGAGTGGTTTTGGAACCATTCATGTAGAAGTGGGAAAAGGTAATGTCAAAAGTGGTTGGATTGTGACTTTTTAGGAAAGTCTCATGTATGTTAGCTAATAATCAGATTTCTTTGTATTTTATTCTGATCTAAGTATCTAGGACATTGATGGCGAACCTTTTAGAGATCGAGTGCCCAAAAACCGGACCTGCCCCAGCCTGCTCTGCCCACCGCTCACCCACAGGGCCACCCACCGCCTCCACCACCTGCCGCAGATCGCCCAGGTGGCCCAGCAGGCCAGGGTATCCATGCCCTCTGCCCGCACCCCGCAGCATCAACTGCGCATGATGGGGCGTGAGGGTGGAGTCTTGTCCCCACTGCCTGGCTGCCATGTCCTTGGCTGTGCTGCTCTGCCCAGGCCGCACTTGGTGACGACTTTCCAGGAGGTTTGCTGGTGAGGATGGGGCTGTGGGGGGAGGTGGGGCTGGCACACATGCACACAGAGAGGGCTCTGAGTGCCACCTCTGGCACACGTGCCATAGGTTCACCACCACTGATTTAGGACTTGGCCTCTTAGTGGTTATACCCTCTGTTAAAGTTCTTAAATTCTATATATTTTAAGGTAATTTTGTGAGGCTTTTCTCTGAGGCTTTTCCAAAGAAGAGAAGTGCTCACTATATTCTATCTGCTGTAGAATCTTTTATGTTGCCTGAAAGATCACAGCCTAAGGTTATACAGCAATTTGTGTAAGTTTTTGTTTGGGGAGCAAGGGATTTCGAAAAGTTGTCCATTCCAAAGAAAACAGGTTATGTTGATATGAAGATAGAGTTGAAACACAAAACTGTGTAGCTAAGGGAATACTTACATGCTGCTGTTTAAAAGTGAATTCTAAAACTAAACTCTTTCCTTTTGAACATATAGCAATGTGTGTGTGTGTATGTGTGTGTGTGTGTGTGTGTGTGTGTGTGTGTCTGCGTGTCTGTGTGCAGATGTTTAAAGAAGCCAACAAGTAATAGTTTTAATTTTACTTGAATATTATTTAATTAAAAGATGTATTGACTTCAACTCCCTGAATCTTCAGCATCCTAGCAGGGGAATTCCAGTACTTGAAGTTCACATGTCTTTAATTTGCTAAGGTTGGGACACACTGGAAACAAATATAATAGATTTGGATAGCATGTAATCATGGGAACTTTAGAAAATGTGTGGTTCATTGTTAATCATGTAACAATGTCAATGAGTGTGATTTTCTTTATTCAGTAACTTAAAAGAAGAGGTCCCTACTTCAAGGTCCAATAAACCGGCATTTTAAAAAGTTTAAAGAATGGGTCATAGCGGTGATAAAGGGAAAGCTATTTTTACTGAAAACTTAAAGGTCACTAACATCACTTGATAAAGAGAGCAATTTGGCACTGTGTATCATGAGACTGAGTTACATGCCAAACACTACCAAAACTATTGACTACTGTGTGGCTCATGTTCATTTTGGAAAAGTTCCATCTCTTTGGAATTCATGAGGACAAGTAATTCATACCTCGTCCCCCTTCCAGGCAAAGAACTGTTTCCTAGGGTTTTCAAACACTTTGAAGGCTGCAATACCTTTTATTTTAATTACAGAGGTTTCCTAACACAAAAGAAGCAGACAGATTGTTAGCTGGACTTGGCTCATGCAGATGACAATGTCACATATAAACCTGTTTGAAGGGAATATGAGGTTATTGTACCATATGCCAGTGTCAAGTCAATTAATTTCTTGCTAATATTTCTGGAAAGAATCTTTGGGATGCGTTGCACTGAGAGAGCACCTGTACAGCAGAGCAAAGTTGATGGGTTACAAAAAATAAAAATAAAAATGCATACTTGTGATCTAAGTTGTTTACTTCAATCTTAAGCAAAGGTCATCATTGTAAGTTATCATGAGCAACCTTTGAACAATCCCAGAGGTGCTGACATTCCATAGATATGTTAGGAAAATAAAATTTTAATGTTGGGATGAATTGCTAAGTCCTTGTCATCATAAGAGCTGTGACAATAGCTAATGAAAAATGCAATAAAATAATTATATCAACTTGAAAGTTTACTATTTACAGGAATAGCAGGATTAATTAAAAAAATAATGGTAGATTTTAGAATATGTGAAAAATGGTGATTCCGAGGTCCATAGAACTAGGCTTTAAAATTCTTATATCCATCTGTTCTTATAGACATTTTGATTCATTTGATTCATTTCTGAGAGTTGTCTTAGATACATTCCTAAATGAGCTGTGGAATAAAACCAGTTCTAGAAGATGCTGTTTTACTTTTAATAGAGATAACAACACTACGCTATCTGAAGATACTATGTTTTTCTACAACTGTTGACAAGGAAAGAACATCTTCAAATGTTTATTGAACTGAATAGCAGTGCTTTCATTCAAATCTCTCATAAGCTGTTCAGATATGGAAAGACGAACATGTTAATATGTTGATAATTAATACATTGATATGTTATAAAGCAGAAAGAAGAACAGGTAGGATCCCCCCCCCCCAAAAAAAAACCTGCCTGCCCCAAGCACTTCCAAACCTGCCTTGAGCACTTCCAGGAACTCAGCAAATACTTAGTACTCTTAGTAAACAACTTTTGCACATGTTCTTAAGTTCTTGGACATTCATAAATATTGAAATGCCAAAAAAAAGTTATTCTGTGAAATGTTAAGATCCTGTAGACTGGGAGAGACCCTTTTAAAGGGTCTTCTAGTGAATGTTCCCATCTATCACCTTTTGGGGTGGGGAGCAGTAAATCACAAGCATTGCTGATCACTTCAATCACTCTTTTAACACCCCAAATCCTCCAACTCCCTTTTAATACATTCTTGTGACTGTTTTCGTCTATAGCTCTGCCATCTCAGTTGAACTGTGAACAATGCTGCAAGATGTATGATACAAATCAGTGCACACAAGCTTTTGTGTGGGCAGTTTATCATCATATGCTGCATTACTATTTATAACATCAATTAGAAGCACTAGGCACTACACAAACGTGCAGTATAATACTTTATTACTGATTGTTGAGTAGGTCCCGTGTCAAAAGACACCATTTGAGTTGTCACTGAAATTGCTTCTGCCCATTTTTCTTCTTCTTCGAGATATTATTTTTCTATGAGGAAATGCATAGTATATTTGTATTATTATTGCATTTTATTGTTCCACTGGTGGTGGCTATTACTTTGTACATTTCTCAGAGTTAGTTGACTGATATGATTTAGACATTCATAAGTAAATGTACAAATAAAGAAGCAAGCAAGCATGGAATACAGAATAATAATTCACCATCAAGGCAGCCAAATACAATAGAAACCATTTGACTCAGACATGAACAACAGTATTGAGAATACAGTAGTCACCAATAAAGTCATGTGCTAAATAGAATATTCAATTAAGGGCTTGATTTTGTTATTTGTAAAACATCTGGCTTATTGTGGACTCCTAGGTGCTCTCTAAGCTTAGTTGTTTACTTGTAGATGTTTCATTACCCTATGCCAGGGGTAGGCAACCTTGGCTCTTTTATGACTCGTGGACTTCAACTCCCAGAATTCCTGAGCCAGCTATACTGGCTCAGGAATTCTGGGAGTTGAAGTCCACGAGTCATAAAAGAGCCAAGGTTGCCTACCTCTGCCCTACATGATAAGATCATCAATGTGAACGAGTGTGGGATTTAATCTCTGTTTATATATACTAGCTTGCCCTGCCACTGTTGGTGGGGGTGGGGCTTTTTTTCCACCATCTCAGATTTCTTCAAGATTTTAACAAGCCTCCTTTTTTAGATCTAATAAGAAAACATTTTCCATCTCATTCTCTTGGTTTGTAATTTATATTTGCCTTTTAATTTTTAAAACTTCAGCTAGTTTCTTTTGTATATCCAGTAAAGAGAAGTTTTCCAAATCATTATCTTAGCCTGTTATTTGTAGTTCCACATGTTGTATTTTCTTTATCTTACCAGATAACTTTTTTCCATATCTATCATTCCTTTATTAATATATTTTAGACATTGTCTGTCCACAGAAGCAGGTATCATTACTGACAGTGTTACTAAGACCTGACTTAAAAACAGTAACTGTGAAAGGGACCTTGGAGTCCTAGTGGACGATCACTTAACCTTAAGCCAGCAGTGTGCAGCAACAGCCAAAAAAGCTAATACAACCTTGGGTTGTATAAACAGAGGCATAGAATCAAGATCACACAAGGTATTAGTACCACTTTATAAAACCCTAGTATGATCACATCTGGAATACTGCAGCCAGTTTTGGTTACCATATCACAAAAAAGATGTTGAGAGTTTGGAAAAAATTCAGAGAAGAGCAGCTAAGATGATCAAAGGCCTGGAGACTAAAACATACAAAGAATGGCTACGGGACTTCAACTTGATTAGTCTAAATAAAAGAAAAACTAGGGGAGACATGATAGCAGTATTCCAGTATTTGAGGGGCTGCCACAAAGAAGAAGAGGTCACATTATTCACCAAAGCACCAGAGGGCAGGACAAGAAATAATGATTGGAAACTGATCAAAGAGAGAAGCAACCTGGAATTAAGGAGAAACTTCTTGACAGTGAGGACAATTAACCAGTGGAATAGCTTGCCCCCAGAAATCGTGGGCATTCCATCACTGGAGATTTTTAAAAAGAGACTAGACGGTCATTTGTCTGAGATGGTATAAGTTCTCCTGCTTGAGCAGGGGGCTAGACCAGAAGACCTCCAAGTTCCTTTCCAGATTCTATTCTATTCTATTCTATTCTATTCTATTCTATTCTATTCTATTCTATTCTATTCTATTCTATTCTGTTCTGTTCTGTTCTGTTCTAAACTTCTGGCTCCATTCTTCAAAGATCTCCTTTAATATTTCTGATGTTATAATATTTTGTATCATTTGTTAAGTATTAATTGACATCAGTCTTATTTTTTTTCTTCTGCTTAAAATCTTTAGTCCCCTCTATGTTCAGTTTCTAAAATCATCACTTATCTTTTGCTATGACTTGCAGTTGCCAGGATAACTAAAATAAGTCTGTTTCCCATGAGACGTTGCTTTTTTTTAAAGAGTTAATTCCAAAATTTTTATAGTAAAAGTCAATATTCCAATTTTTTCTTGACTCTTAACCCATTCATAACTTCCTTAGATCAAAATCTTAATTACCTTTTTGCTGTTTATTACAAATTCTTAAACATAAAATGTTGAATGAAATATTATTTAAGAGATGGAGAGAGGGGAGGGAGAGAGAGACTCCCCAACTACATACAGTAAAGCACAAACACACAAATATTTGAACAATCATTGTACATTGTACATAGGATCTTCTTGATACATGAGATGTTTGATCTCTTCTTATTTTGGAAGAAACTACAGCAAAAACACTGATTTCTTAATTTTCAAAAAGAAATTTAGTAAAGACAAACATTGAAGAAAGGCAGAAATTCAATGTTTTAAAATAGGCAAAAATTTGTCTCAGTTAATGAAAAGCTGTCAAATTCAGTGTGTTTTTACTTTAGGGAGCTTCCAAGAAGGATTATTTTAAATTTCATGAGTAGCTTTAGGCTCTTTGCTTCCATGGTGTTTATTTGCTTCCCTATTCCCTGCATATCTTTTTATTTTCCCTTTCTTGCAGCCCCTTTGTGGATCCTCATTTTTTGTAAGGTTGGTTTCACTATTTCCTCCTGCGAGGAAAGCCCTGTGGCTTCTTCCAGGGACCCTGAGATTCCTTCAAAATGTGATCAACATTAACTTGTGCAGCCAAAGTTGTTACTGTGGTTCAGTGCAAATTCCAGTTAGCTACAGCATGAAAAGCATATCATAGATCACTGAACAGGTGTTATGGGCTTTCTAGATTTCAATATATCCCAGACAGCATTATTTATATTGTTAAGGCTTCATAACTACATCATCTTGTATGTCTGTTGCCACACAACATCCTTCATAATGGGTTTACATATCACATGTACAATGAATGTATCTTTATTTAGACGATATAAGTATTTTCTACAATAGCATCTCCTTACGTTTTATTGTAAGGAAGGAGTACTTATATCACACTGATTATAAATTGATTGTAGAGACTTTGTCAGCCTTTGCTCTCAGTTTGTACTGTGAAATACTTCTGCACATGAAACAGAAAATGTGTTATGGTTTAACACCCCCCCCCAATATATACTGTTGCTTTCTAAAATTCTGTCAAACCGTTCTCAGTGCATCTCTTTTCTCTTTCCTTCATCCAGTCAACTGCCATCCAGGTGTCAGGGTGGGAAATTACACCAGCCCATTTGCCCCCAGCCCTGATAGTACCTTCCCTCCATTCCTGCTCCTCTGATGCCTCCGGTATGGCATTGGCCTCCTTGCTTTTGATCAACATCTTCCTTTCTCTTTCCTTCCCTCCCTTCTCTTAGTAGCTTCTGTTGATCTCTTGATTTTTGCCCACTCTTATCCCCTTGCCAGATACTTCTGCCTGAAAGAACCATATTTCTACATCCATAATAATGCAGCTGGTTTAATTCAAATCCAGGACCAATACATGTTTTGGCTCAATCATTAAATACACTAAACTAGCTGTTCCATACACAAAACGGGCCATGCACAAACTGAACTCATCCTAACTTGCCCATCCTTAACTCATACTCTATATGAGTTATAGACCTGTGTGGCACAGTGGTTAGAATGCAGCATTGCAGGCAAACTCTGCCCACTGCCAGAAGTCTGATCCTGATTGGCTCAAGGTTAAGTCAGCCTTCCATCCTTCCGATGTCAGTAAAATGAGGACTCAGATTGTTGGAGGCATTATGCTGATTCTGTAAACTGCTTAGAGACTGTTGTAAAGAATTAGGAAGTGGTGTATAAGCCTACGTGCTATGGCTATTGCTATATCCGTTTTTAACTTGTTGTATTCCTCTATGGAGTTTCACTTATTTCAATTAAATACCTCGTCACTTTCTAATAGTGAATTAGAAAGTATATATATTCTTCATGAGTTTAGTTGGACAAACCTGCCAGTTTAAAATATTCCATATTTCTTACCAGCTAGATAAAAGAAGAGAGCCACTTTGGTAAAAAGGCACTGGGCTAGAAACTGTGAGATTGCATTCTGATCCTGGCACTCTGAAAACTTTGCCAAGAAAACTGCATCAGTGTATGCTTGCACTCGCCAGGAGCCTACATTGAAATGAGGGCACAAAAAGAAGAAGAATTTATCTCAGTCAAATGACAGAAAAGTCACTGACCTGTTTAATTTGCATCCTTCCTTGAAAATAAATGTTCAGTATTGTATGTTGTATATTAGCAGCCAGGAAAGTATAGCTAGCCAACAATGGGCTCCTATGACATACTCCAAGTATAGTCCAATAGGAAAAGACAGAACAAATGGCTCAGAAGTAGTGACCAGTAACTGAAGTGGAGGAGGCATTCCCATCTCAATGTAAGACTGTCCTTTAAGATTCAGGATAATTTCATTTGGGATCTAATATCTTCTGGACTAGAAGAATAGAACTAGGAGAGGCTGTCCAGTATAACTACTTTAATTACCAAGAAACAGCCAAAATTGCCAGATAAGATAGGAAAATGATACAGAAAAAATATTTAAAAATGTAGAAGGCAGACAGAAAGCTTTGAGGAATACAAATATTGTACAACATTTAAGAAATGTATTGGGGTTAAATGGGGCAGAGGTGCTTGTCATTGCCTCCTTTTTAGGCCTGAGAGAAAGAGAGTGGCCCAAGGTCACTCAGCTGGCTTTCTGCTTAAAGCAAGACTAGAATTCAAGGTTTCCCAATTTCTAGCTTGATGCCTTAATCACTACACCAGATTGACTCTCATGAAGGTGTCAGAAGAATTTCCTGGTTTGTTTTCCAGCTGGGAAAAGCCAACCATGAAGAAATTTGAGGACAGCAGCTACGACAAAGCAGGTCTTTATTACAGGAAGGCAATAAAATGACAGAGAAGTGACTTCAGGGTTCCTGCCTTGCAAGGTGTCCGTCCCTCTGGTCCCATGTGTAGCTTTTTATATGCTTTTTCTACCCTGGGGCTGTGGCTGGGCTGGCTCTTTCTTTTGTGTTTTTAATGGTTGCTTGATGTTCTTTCTTTTGTCCTAAGTGGTATCTCCTTTGTCCAGTTTCTATTTTGGGGGGCTTAATCCTGTCAGAGGCAGGATAGGTAGTTCTCCTCAGGGATGTTCCCTTTGTCCTGATTCTATTTTGGGAGTTAATCCCATCAGGGGCAGCGCAGATAGTTCTTGATGGTTTTGCTATATAAGTTTTCCCATTGTTCTTGGTGGTATGCCCAGGATTTCAGAAAAAAAGACTTTTACAGAAAAAAAGTGTGTCTGCATGTTTTCCTAATGGGGATGAGACTATGGGAGTTTTGTCAGGATAAATCTTCCAACAAAGGTTTAGAAGATGGTTAATGAGATATAATAATATTGTATTATATTATTATAATATATAATATAATACAATACAATACAATACAATACAATACAATACAATACAATACAATACAATATAATATAATATAATATAATATAATATAATATAATATAATATAATATAATACAAGAGGACTGGAAAAGAGCTGATGTAGTTCCCATCTTCAAAAAAGGAAAAAAATTACAAACCTATCAGCCTAACCTCAATACTTGGGAAGATTCTGGAAAAGATAATCAAACAACGAATCAGCGAACACCTACAGGCAAACAAAGTCATTACTAAAAGCCAACATGGGTTTGTCAAAAACAGATTATGCCAGACAAATCTTATTGCATTCTTTGACCAAGTGACAAAATTAGTGGACCAGAGGAATGCTGTGGATATAATTTACTTAGACTTCAGTAAGGCATTTGACAAAGTAGACCACAACCTACTACTTGATAAGATAGAAAAATGCGGGTTAGACAACATCACCACCAGATGGATCCGTAGCTGGCTGACCGGCTGTACTCAGCATGTGGTCCTCAATGGAACCGCATCTACATGGAGGGAAGTGTGTAATGAGGTGCCCCAGGGCTCTCTTCTGGGCCCAGTGCTCTTCAACATCTTCATCAACGATCTGGATGAGGGGATCGATGGGGAACTCATCAAATTTGCAGATGACACCAAGCTGGCAGGAATAGCCAACACTCCAGAAGACAGTTAGGATACAGGAGGATCTGGACAGACTTGAACACTGGGTGCTATCTAACAAAATGAAATTCAATGGTGAAAAAAGTAAGGTTCTACATTTAGGCAAGAAAAAGCAAATGTACAGGTATAGTATAGGGGGTATCTTTCTCAATAATAGTAACTGTGAGAGGGATCTCGGAGTCCTAGTGGACAATCATTTAAATATGAGCCAGCAGTGTGCTGCAGCTGCCCAAAAAGTCAACACAGTGCTAGGCTGCATTAACAGAGGGGTAGAATCAAGATCACGTGAAGTATTAATACCACTTTACAATGCCTTGGTAAGGCTACACTTGGAATACTGCATCCAGTTTTGGTCACCATGATGTAAAAAAGATGTTGAGACTCTAGAAAGAGTACAGAAAAGAGCAACAAAGATGATTAGGGGACTGGAGGCTAAAACATATGAGGAACAGTTGCTGGAATTGGGTATGTCTAGTTTAATAAGAGAAGGATGAGGGGGGACATGATAGCTGTGTTCCAATATCTCAGGGGCTGCCACAAAAAAGAGGGAGTCAAACTATTTTCCAAAGCGCCTGAAGGCAGGACAAGAAGCAATGGGTGGAAACTAACCAAAGAGAGAAGCAACCTAGAACTAAGGAGAAACTTCCTGACAGTTAGAACAATTAACCAGTGGAACAACCTGCCTCCAGAAGCGGTGAATGCTCCAACACTGGAAGTTTTAAAGGAGAAACTGGACAGCCATTTGTTCAAAATGGTATAGGGTTTCCTGCCTGAGCAGTATTTTCACAGAGGCATAAAATCAGCTCAAGGCAGTCTGATTTATTCAGATGAATTTGATGCATATTCCTCAGATATTTACTAGCTGAGACTTCTGAGTTTGAAATTTAGAACAGATGCATGAGTATGCAATAAAAAGTATGACATTTTGTTTAAAATTAACTATGGCATTAATATTCCATATAGTAATAATCTACATAAGCTTTCAACAATATGGGATTTGATTGACAGTATCTATTGGCCAAAGCCAATGGTAGGAGTTCTTAGTTAAAATATCAAGAGGATTTGTCAACTTAAATGTTGCATGTGGTCATCTCTACTATATACAAAAACTATATATTGTTTAGAACAGTGGTTTTCAACCTTTGGGTCGCGACCCCATTTGGGGTCGATCGACCATTTTACGGGGGTCGCCAAACAAGGCGATCCGCCATTTTCCCCCCTCAGGGGGCAGCGCTGCGCATGCGCGCTGCACATGGGGGGCGCCGCGCATGTGTGCTGTGCCGCTCATACGTGGCACGTTTGTGTGGCGGGGGTCGCCATCACACAAACGTTGAGAACCACTGGTTTAGAATTAGACTACAAAGATTTCACTTCTTAAGAAAGTGTTTCAAGAGTGGAAGTTTAGCCTACTCCCCATGAGTAGTTCTAGCATAATTTGATTGGTAGATTAAAATTTTCAGAGGATAATATTGTCTTGAATTACACATACTTAATACATGGAATTTGACAACTGGACAACATACTGTAGATGGATTCTCCTTGCCCTTACTTTGGCCAAAAGACTGACATTGCAGCATTGCATTGAAGATGTGATTACATCTACCACCTCTGAGCAGTTTGCTACAGATGTAGATTTTGTATGGCCAAATATAATTAAATATGGAACTTGTTTATACAAAAGATTTAAAATTAAAGTTAAATAAGAGTATTAGAAATAAATATTTCAATAACATTTGTTTTAAATAAGCATATATAGAATTGTAGCTGTTTACTGTTATGATATATTGTACTTTCTTTTTCCTTTTTTCTGTTGTATTTTTATTCAGTTTTAAAAAGCAGTTGTTATGAGACTTTTCTTTCACAATGTATAAATTTCTATCATAATTATCTTTGTTTTCTTCTCTTCCTTTTTTCTTACTTTTTAAAAAAGCAATATAAATAAATAATAATTTGGTATGTGTAACATCATTGATGCTTTTAATTTCATGTGTTGGCATTTTATAAGCCATTCAGAAACTTCAGGAACTGAGCAGCACAGAAACTTTAATCAATAAATAAATATGCTCAAGGAACAGTTCTGCAACTATTTAGAATCAAAAGAGGCATCACATTAAATTGTTCTCATCCTCCCTCTTCAGATAATATAGTAGTGCGAACTACTTAGAAATCTTCTAGATCACTCACCCTCCAATGTCATCTCATGCCTACCTTTGACTCTCAAAGTTAATTATGCTACCCAAGTTAGCGTACATCTTTGTGTATGCACTTTGTGTCAAGTTTGTTTTGAAGGATTAATAGACCATATTTCAGGTCTTCCTGATGCTGACTGTATTATGAATTTGGTACAAGAAAATCTCTGTAGCTTTTTGTATTGTGACTCAATGATCATGGTCTAGTTTTCTGATGTTTTGACATTATATTGGCAATTGTGTCTGACATTTTCAAAGGCAGAGTGAGATGCTGTATTGTAATGTATTTCTTGGTAGCTCACAGAGAATTGAGCAGGGACTGACTGGCATCTGTATTTGAACCTGGCAAGTTGATCTTTGATTGGTCCATGCCACGGGTGTTCAAAAAAGCTGACATCAGGAGTATAGTCAAAGTAGCTCTCACTGCCTCTGAAAACATCAGCCACAGTTGTCACATTAGGACAGAGGTAGGCAACCTTGGCTCTTTTATGACTTGTGGACTTCAATACCCAGAATTCCTGAACCAGCCATGCTGACTCAGGAATTCTGGGAGTTGAAGTCCACAAGTCATAAAAGAGCCAAGGTTGCCTACCCCTGCATTAGGACATCAGAAGACTAGGCTATGGCCATCCAACCCAGCAGCTCATCTCTGTTTAGTTGACACCAACTCTGAAAGCCTACTCAATATATCCTTTGGAATGTTTGGTAGAACAACTGGTACTACCTTCAATTGCTCTACCTTCAATTGCTTCAATATGGAGTAGTCAAAGCAGAGAAATCTTTGTAACTACTCCATTTGCTAAGTGAAAAAAAGGATGGCAACTGAAACAGATTTGGTTGTTAAAGTAGAGGTGGTTGTATCAGAATTACCTATAGAGCTCTCAAGGCTAAAAGGGAAAAGATCTTAATATGGAGACTTACCTGAAGTCCTGAGAACAGTTGAATACAGTGAGTCAGGTTTGCTTGGTAATCAGGAGTTCTCAGTTGTTGTTGGAGTTTCCCAAATTTAGTGAAGCCCTTTGCAGAGGGTTGTCATCCACCTACATAATGCACCCACATAATTATGGGTGCTGGCATTGTGTCTGTGAATGTGTTTCCCTGAAAAGCTCATTTGCTCCTACATTAGGGTCTTCTCTGCACTGAATGAAGACAGTTTTATTTTCCCCAAGCTCTTTAATTAGTTTCACTATGTATGTATGTGTTGTATGATGTATGCGTGAGAACTTTGGTATTTTGCTGATATTTGCCATTAGTATTGCAACTGTTGATGAGATCCTTTTGTGGGTAGATAAGTTTGGAGTGTGATTGACCTTCACTTAGGGCTATAAATGTATCCACTTTCCATTGAATGTGACACAGGCAGGCAAAGAGAAAGAGAGATAGTATAGTTCTATAAAAATATCATCAGAGCAAGCTACCACCTTCATTCAAATTGACACTTGTATTGAAAAAGGAACAAGTCAGTGTGTTCACATGGTACTTATGGGTGATAGATCAAATGTAAATAAACCACTAATGATAACAAAATCATTAATGAGACCAAACTGGGAGGTAAATAGGAGATATAATATGTTAGAATAACAGGGTTATTCAAATGATGTGAAGAGGAAGGAGTAATTACTTTGTTGGCCAGAGTTAGACACCTGCTGATATCTAGAGAGGCATCATATGTGAATATTTTACCTTAGTGTACACTTACATCCTTGGCTCCAGAAATATCAAAACCATTGAGATACAGTATTCAATGGCAAATGATTTAGTAAAGGGAAGATACCACAATGGGCTAATTTCAGTACTTAAAGAGAAGGCAATATAGAACTGATTGATTTCTACTTCAACTGCCAGCATGGATCTTTAGCTCTGTGGGTAATCTGAAGAAGTGAGCATCTGCTTAAAAAAAATAATAAACTTGAACTGAATCTGCTGCTGGAAATGTCTCCATATGGTGAGTCTGTGTGGAGCAATGACACTTTAGCAGGTAAGGCTTGCTGATAGCAATGCATGTGGGAGGATAATTGAACATTTTTCAATCACTGCATTGGCACAAATTACCCCTTTAAAGGATTGCTTGTAACAGGAGCAGCTGAGGCTTTAGTGAGACCACCAGCTCCAGAATGTCTGTCTCAAAAGAGGGGAAAAAATTCTCAGTAGAAAAGGCCAGCCCACTTTGATTCAATATTTTCAAACTATAATGTTCGAAAGAGAGTCACTTGTTTTACATGCTCAGGTGGTTTGAAAGGATTTGGAGAAAAAAATGTGCACTTTTCTCAGAAAGTATTTAGTTCCTTAACCTCAACTTTTTATTTTTAAGAAAGATTACTAGCCATCCTGTTGGTAAAATGTGGCAAAACAATTAAAGGTGCCTGCTTTCCACGTCATATTTTAATACAGAAAAACCTATAGAATTGAGTGTGCCAGTTTTTTTCCTTCTCTGACATAACGAGGAATGCATAGGCTGTACAGAACTATTGATTTAGATGAAACAGGCCTTATCTGCTTTTTTATTGTTCTCCTCTCTCACCCCTTATAAAAGTAAAATTACAGTCCAAGCCATTTGCTGATGAAAAGACAACATAGAGGCCTATTTATATGTAACCATATATGCTCATCAGGTTCTTGCATGTATAATTCAATTTATAAAATGTAATGTGATGTAATGTTGGGAAAAAAAGGTGCTTTCATTCATACAGAATGAGTGCCTGTGCCACCATCACAGAGCTATTGTGCTAGCTTTTCAATTGGTTTTTATTATTGTTTTCTCCACTCCCCACAGTTACTGCCTTAGAATAAAACCTTTTAAATATTTGTATTCATTAACTAGCATTTTATTTGCAGGCTCCAGATAATCCATTCTATTAGCTTTTTCAGTTTGCAATTCCTTTCAAGAAACATACATATTTGGTGCACTTATATGCTTTGATTTACTGCTTGCAATAATGGGACTGTTTTCTGCTGGTATTTATTATAATATGATGACAGTGTTAGTCATCAAGATTAAGCTTTTATTTTTGTTCTAAATCAAATCTTATTAATATGTTCAATTAGCTTAACTGATCACACTGCCTTCTAAATGGCATCTTGCACCGATAACACTTTGAAATTGGGAATATGGGCCCATTATTTTGAGATGTTTTGCTGTACACATGTGTGTATTAAGATTATCCTCATGAATCTGCTTCAAATAGCCTCCGGCAAACATGTAAATTGGGATCTTGTTTATAGTAGGACTATAAATGAGTTTATTTAGAATTTATAGTTGGCTTACTAAACTTACTTTTAGTGTGCAGTTGTTTCAGTGATTCACAGAAATTTTAGTGATTTGATTTAATTTGTTGAGCCCTTTCTAAAGCTGCTGATCCATAATTGGATCACAATGTGAAACCATCCATCTCTCCTCAGTGGCCATATAAGCTGATGCCTGTGTCTGAAAGTACCAGACGTTTAGCCCTGATGCTCTATATCACTATCTCTACTTATCTTCTTCCAAGTTAGCCAAAAAATCCACTAATCGTTTGGGTAAATCATATTATTTGGAGTTTGGCTAGACTATCAAAGTCACACAGTCAAGAAACTGTGGACATTTTCTTGGGAAAAAAGTAACAGTGGACTCAAAGACACTGAAGTTAAACTGACATAAGTGGGCTTCATGTTTTAGAAAGCAGAAATGAGATATAAAAATGAGTAATGAAGAATTATTTATACTATTTTGAAAACTTCCAACCACAAAAAAATCAGAATCCCGGACTGTTATTTTTTTAAAAAGGAAATGGAATCTATTTAGCAGGGGCTGGGAAATGTTTCATATTTAATTGCCGGAATAATATTTTGTGGGGAGTAGAATGGAAATAAAACTCTTGTCAGCAATTCATTAACGCAACAATGTCTACTCATGTAGTCTTGAAAAAATGTAGCTGCTTTAATGAGTCACTGATAGATGTTGCTTTCATACAGGCAGGTCTGTATGATGAGATGAGCCATGATGGCACAATGGTTAGAATGCAGTATTTCAGGCAAATTCTGCCCACTGCCAAGAGTTCGATCCTGACCAGCTCAAGGTTTATTCAGCCTTCCTTCCTTCCAAGGTCAATAAAATGAGGACTGTTGGTGGGCAGTATGCTAACTCTGTAAACTGTTTAGAGAGTGCTGTAAAGCACTATGAAGTGGTATATAAGTCTAAATGCTATTGGTAGTCCTCAACCTATGGCCACAAAGGGGAGTGGGATATTCATTATTAATGAGCATAGTCAATAGGTAAAGCATCAAATGACTACATCTGATTTTATGATCATTTTTCTACAGTCATTAAGCACTTTACTACAGTCATTAAGTACATGGTTGTTAAGTGAGACCTCAACCTGACCTCAACTTGTGATCTTCCCTGCTAGCTTCTCCATTGACTTTTCCTGTTGGAAGCCAGCTGAGAAGGTCTCAAATAGCAATCACATGACCATAGGATGTTGTGACCATTATAAATGCCCAGTGGTTATCAAGCATCTGAAGCCTGATCACATGACCATGGGGATGCTGTGACAGTTATAGGTGTGAGGATTGGTTGTAAGTAACTTTTTTCAGTGCTGTCAGATCTTTGAACAGTCACTAAGTGAATGACCATTAAGTGAGGACAACCTCACAGTGGAAATGAAACTGAACTACAGCCTTTCTATTTAATAGCCAGAGTAATATAATGATGTATTTCAATCTCTGTGAACACAGTGAATTGCTTTGTATGAATCATTGTCACTATAAATTATTCTATATAATGATTTGCATAATTAAAATTCTGGAACTCTTGACCGAACAGTTACTGCCCTCACAGAGATGCATCCCAAAATGACTATCTAACTATTGCACGAAAATGCCCTGATAATTTAATTTTTTTATGCTGTGTTTCTATGATACCTTCATCTGTTTCCCAATTCATACTTAAGACACCCCAAAGTCACTCTTATCCCAACAAATTTTTTTTTGCCATATATACAATCTGACTTGCTTTCCCTACCATTCTGCTGGTGGCATGACAGTTGACTCCAAGGGATGGAATTGCCCCAACTCCTTTTGCTCATTTTAAGCTGGTACAGCTTAAAATCACTAATTTTAGCAGCAAGGAGAAGTTGGCTTTTCATATGAAATTCTCTTGCTCTACCTACCAAGTCTCTGAGACAAATATTAAAAGAGGGATTAGACTGATCAGATATGGTGGGACTAGCCAAGGGTAGGCAACCTCAGCTCTTTTATGACTCATGGACTTCAGCTCCCAGAATTCCTGAGTCAGCTATGCTGACAATGCAGCATGAGAGACATCTCCACTTCATGGTGCAACCATGCTACCCATCTACTTTCAAGGAAGCTAAAACGCGGACTTAGCACTTAAATGCTACTAAACCATATTTAAAAGTAGATTGACCAGTCTGCTATGGCAGGAGTCATTTTCTTGTCATAATATGCAACTTTCACCCAGTTCTGGTTGAACTGACAGGCACACTGCGTGTGTGTCTCTGTGTGTAAAGATTCCCATTGCATTGCAGAGTTGTGTGTTACATGAGGAAGAGGGAGATTTTTCTCCCAAATAGGCTTTGATCACATTTCCTATTCAAGAGGATCTCTAGATCACTTTGTTTGCATAAGGCTAGATCAGAAACTGAGAATGTCTCACTGCTAGAAAAAAAATATTTGAACTATGATTCAAGGCTGCTCAAAAGAAGTAGGTTCAACCATATTCAGATTGGAAGGATTTGATGCTAACTCCAGCAGCTCTTGAGACTAAGTGCCAGCCACACTGTTGACATAAAACCCAAGGTTTCCTTGTTTCCTCCTGGCTCTTATGTGGCAACATCAGCCCTGAAACAGGTCTAGATGCTGCCTCCACCAAGAAAAATATACATTTCAATATACAGTAGATAGCAGAAAAAGACATCTATCAAACTCTTAGTTGGCCACCATGGACAGTTGGTGTCTGTCTTAGAGAGTCATGTGTTGTGCAGGTCTGACTACTTTATATAAGACATAGACTAGAAAGTATACTGTTTTTTGTGCAGTTCTTCATGTGCAGTGTCATATTTTATGAGGTACCCTACTATAGCAACCTTATATTAATAGAACTTAAATGTCAAGTTCAAAACCAGGTTCAGAGGCATGAAAACTTAAACAGAAAAGAGTCCAGTGCAACTTGTTTTCTATAGCAGTGCAATAAAAAAAACTCAGCAGCCTGCGTTTCTCATAACACTGCCTTTTTTGACCTTCCTTTGATGAGCTCTTTTTAAAAAGAAACAATAAAACAAAATAATGTTATTTAAGATCACATATATAAGTCGCAAACACTATGCCATCTCCAAGTTTAAAAAAGAATGCTGGCTGGTAACTAATATACCTCTTTTCTAAAGCATTAATGAGATATTCTTCTTCTTTTTTAATTGTTTCCAAGGTACCCAATAAACTCGGTAGGATTCAAATTGGTAAAAAATAGTGTTGACAATTTAAGTTTAAAACTGATAAAGATGTGCCCATACAAACCATTATTTACAATTGCCATGACATTTGTCTCTTATGTAAAGATATGAAATAATGCTGCTGTATTTTCTTTAGAAACAGAGTATAATCAAATGAGCAGATCACCTAACCTTTGCATAAGGCAGTGTTTCCCAAACTTGACAATTTTAAGGCATGTGGACTTCAACTCCCAGAATTCCACAGCCAGCGTTGCTGGCTGTGGAATTCTGGGAGTTGAAGTCCTCATGCCTTAAAATTGTCAAATTTGGGAAACACTGGCATAAGGCAACAGCTCCAGTATTTTTTTCCCTCCTTATTAACAAGGCATTCTCTGATTCAGTGAAATAATAAAATTAAGCATGCTAGAAATCCAGTGTAAGTGATTTTTGAAGGCAAATGAATCCGAACATAAAACTCTTTTCTTTTTATCCTCATGAGCACTATTACCATGCTAGATTAAGCTGCTGTTCCTTTCTAGGGTCTCATGGCTGCGTTTCAAACAGTGAAATTCAATTAGTTCAAATATCTACCCATTAGATCCCAACCATTAAAAAAATCAGAATCTGTAATATGTAATCTTCAATAACTCCTCCTGTTTCCTCATTAATTCCCAAGATAATATTTCCGTTTTATTTGTAAAGCTGAGATCATAGTTTGCTTTAGTTACATGCATGCTTCATGTTTTAATGCTACTTCTGTTTAACCAGGCACACTTTAAAGGTCTTCATTAGGGAAATAGGATGTTGGGGAAAGTAGTTAAAAGGGCGCTTAATAGAAATTCTTTTTAATAAAAGTTAAAAGGAGGGAACAGGAGGAGGAGGAGGAGTCACTTTGGAAATAGTCACTTATAGAGTAGCCAATGTAATCAGGAAACAAGCAGTACTCCCTTGGATCCTACTGTGCTGGTGGATATAAAACTAAGACTAATGTCAAGCACAGTATAAATTCCAACAGGAGTTTGTTAAAAACCCATTTCCCCAGCATTACTCAGATGATGCAGACTGCAAAAGAGACACAGTCAGGGTAAATGTATGTAGCAGTAAAACTATATAGTTTTTGTTGTAAGCCGCAGTCTTAAATGTTGATATGTTTGCAACTATGCCTGCAAAGATTGTCCTGCTGCAGATGTATGTGCTGTATGAGCAACTGCTAATGCTCGCAACTGCAATTTCTGCTAATTTCAATAATAGAATTACCTGGAGTGCTCATATATTGAATGTTCAACCTTTTGAACTGTTCCATTGCACTCTGGTTCCAAATGATTGTGTGCGATTGTGACCTCCTGCTTTACTTATGGTGCAAATTGTATTGGTTTCCACCCCCAACTGGGAGAAAAAATTGTTTACAGGTGGGTGGTTGGATGTAGAGCTCTGAGATGGGTACAAGTAATGATTCTGAAGAAATATTTTTAGTCTCTCAGTGTGTTGTATAATATAGAGATTAAATCTATTGTATTTACCGTATTTTCTGGTGTATAAAGCGACCCAATGTGTAAGATGACCCCTGACTTCGGCGCCGATTTCCATGCCTAGAAAGTCATCTTATCCGCCAGAAACTACCGTAATTTCCAGCATATAAGACAACTCGGCGTATAAGACGACCCCCAACTTCGGCGCCGATTTCCGCACTTTAGAAAGTTGCCTTATACACCAGAAAATACGGTAATATAATTGTTAGTCATGTAACATGCTGTAAGACATAAGTCTCCTGTGTCATATTCTTCATATTTTGTAAACACTTTGTGAAATTGTAGGGGTCCATCATAGTCTAAGGAGAGCTAATCCTTGAGCAATTCTGGATATCATGCAAGACTTGGTTCTTGGTGTACAGCATATTTTACCCATACTATTCTACAGTTGTTGGCATAAGGCTAGGCAGAGCTTCATAAATAGCTTGCGTTGTCAGCAAACTCCTTCATTTATGAAATGAATTAACGGAACTACTGTAAAATTATGAACTTGTCTGTTTATGTTACCATTTTCCATTAGTACTATTGCTAATCAATCATATAATAAATTTAAAAAGGTGGTTGCCTTCTTTTGAGGATATTATTCAAAAACAATTTATCTAACTTTTAATAACTATCCTACTGAATGTTTGCTGTTCCCACAATTTAATTTGTGGCCATTACATATCCATTACAAAGTTGGGGCCGTGTTGGGGTAGACATTACTGGGTTGAATACAAGTTCTCCTTATAGATTACTGTGAAACTCAGAAACAACAACTGAAGCTAAGTGGCTCCTTGGTGAATCAGCAAAACATATGAGCATTTTCTTGCTGTGGAATTGTTGGCTGATATAGTTTGAATTTCCCTGAAGTAGGAACACTGCTGTTCCTGTTTTGCTGTTACTTAGTTCTCATTGTTGCTTCTTTGCCTAACTGACAAATGCAGTGGGTTTAGTGACCTTCAGGAATTGTCCAAAATTATTTGGTAGCTGGATCCAGAGCTCCCAACCCTTAGCACTCTCTTAAAAATTAAAGAAGCCTCTGTTCCCTTCAAAGTTTTGTATTTCTTTTTATCCTCTATACATTAACCAAAAACATGTTGAGGTCTTCACTTTGGAAAATGGCCATGACCCTCTTTATGCCATGTTTCATATCATACAAAGACATGATAGAAAATATGGAACAACTCAGTCAACATTTTTGGAAGTAGGCAGTGGAGTGGTTAGAATGCAGTATTGCAGGCTAACTCTGCCCACTGCCAGGAGTTCGATCCTGATCAGCTCAAGGTTCACTCAATCTTCCATCCTTCCAAGGTTGGTAAAAAGAGGACTCAGATTGTTGGGGGCAATATGCTGACTCTGTAAACTGCTTAGAGAGTGCTGTAAAACACTATGAAGTGATATATAAGTCCAAGTGCTATTGCTATTAGGATTACGATATAACTTTTGTGCCTTCCACCCTTGATTTTTCCCTCTCTTTGTTTTTATCCTTCTTACAATCTCAGAACTTTGTCCCGCCATCTGTTTCTAATCAGCCAGCTATCTCCCTGAAAACTGAATAGAATGGACCAAATTTGATGTAGCAGAAAAAGATGGGAAGTTTGACAATAGGCCAGATCTGGGTTGTGGTTGTGGAGAAAAATATTCCAGAAAAAAATCTCCCTAATGCACCCCAATGAAAGAAACAGATGAAAACAAACTCCGAATTTTGTCAGGTCTCCCATTTTAAGCTCCTCTACTTCTCCCTTCGTCCTGTGATCACCTGCCATGTGCTTCCAAGTACATACACACACAGACAGAGATATACAACTCATGAATTGACAAGATGGAGCACAGAAACAAACACACAAAGGATATTACTTCATTGCACAAAAGAAATTCCGGGTGATATGGCTGACAAAGAAATTGGAAAAATATCCAGCAGCTCTTTTCAGCACCCTTTCCCTATTTTGTTTTAAATAATGCTACACTTATCAGTTTTGAAGTCATGTTGACCTTTTAATACTATTGTGTTTTATATATATATATGTATGTTTCTCTCTCTTTCTCTCTGTGTGTATGTGTATACATACACAAAAACACCCACACACAAACATAAATATATACAGCATAGGCAGTGGTGGAATTCAGATATGTGAACAACCAGTTCTCTGAGTGAATGCCACTTCCGGATGTCCGTTCTGGGCCTGGGCAACAAAAAATTAGCTACCGGTTCTGCCGAACTGGTGTGAACAGGCTGAATCCCACCACTGAGTATAGGTGAGCAAATCTTCCCTCTGGCTTTCTTGCTTTTGCCTGCCAATTGATGGTGCATGCTTATTTTGATTTCAGGACAAATCTGCAATTAACCAAATCCAATGCCTTTCTTCTTTTCCCTGCCATTAAATTCTTTTATGTACTGAAGTGAAAAATATTTTCCATTTTCCCTGCCTGGTACAGGAGCTTTTGTAACAGAACTCCTGAATTACAAATTGGAGATAGATTTTGCGCCACCTTCCATGAGTTATAAAATTAATTGAATTAGCTCAATTCACATTACATTTGAATTTTGTCCCAAGTCAAAAGGAAGCTTTGTCATTATGGATCTTTTCCACATTCCTCCTGATCCTTGCTACAATTAATATGTTTTCAAAGAGGGTTAAAAAATATATTCCTGCTTTTTGTTTTCCCCAATATCTCTTATTGTTATCCCCCTATGTCACTGAACTGAAGTTAGTAAGCTTCAAGTATGAATAATCACACACTATAATATACTGTATTTGTCCTACATTTGTGTTAGATATTTAATATTGTTGGTCTTAATATAACTGTTTGCAGCATAAGTTGATTTTGCAGTTGTAACTATGTATGGTTAGCAAGAAAAAGAATTCCTGATGCTTACATTGCTTTCAAAATAATGTCTAAAAATATATCTGCCTAGTAAGATAAATGCTTATTAAATTAAACAGAAAAATAAGCAGTATTGACCTATATTTTGACAGCCTGGGCATTCCCCTTACAAGCACACTTTTGCCTGGAATCTGATTTCATATGATTGAAAGTAGTTTGTTGTATTTTGTATTGATTCAGAAGTACATATTTGCATACACACCCCCATCCCTCTTTCAGGATAAACAACATCATCTAGAGTGCAGAAAACTAGTAAGGCAAAGAAGTTGAAGATGTGAGTTAATGAAAAAGAAACATTGCTAAAATTATCACTGTTTATTTTAACAGCTTTTTAACCCATAGCAGGAAAAAAATCAATAATTTTAAGTTGGGGCCAATATTTATCAGATTTTTCCCCTCGTTCCTAATAGTTGGACTTAATAAAAATATTCAGTATCAAAGCATAGTGATAAAAAAAACATTTTAGCAGACATAAACACTTTGTATAATTCCAGGGTTGGCTTGTGCTTAGTTTCCCCTCCCCCCCTAATTTTTTATAGGAACATTGTCCATGGGGTCGCGATGGGTCGGACATCACTTCGCAATTAACAACAACAATTTTTTATATTCCAGCTTTATTTCTTTTACCAGATGACAAAAACAATCCAATGGACAAATGCCATTAAAAAAAATCTCACAAACCTTATGCAATGATAGAATGTGTCTTTTTAGCTAATAAATGTATCTGCTTGCTAAAAGATGTATGGAGCTGTACAAAATTAGAAGAAAAACCCCAAAGCTGGAGTGAGAAATGGATTAGTAGACTAGGTAGCCATCTGAAAACCTGAAATCCCTTGAAACAGCTAAAATTGTTTGCATTGACATTCACTGTATGTTTCACCATTACAAACCATCCTTGCTTTTATCTCAAGTATATCCTGCTCCATACATTGCTTTTCTTACCTTTTTTTCAGGCTCTCAATCAGATCCAGCTAGTGACAACTTCTCCAGTTTTCTTTCTCAAATAATTTACTCTTCCTTCATGTACTTGTTTTATAATTCAATCTTCATTCCCTCTTCACGCTGAAATTAACCACAACATATTTCTTTTCTGCTTGTTGCTCACTTTTGCATTCAACCCACATTTATTCACTGACCTTCATTCTTGATCTTATCTCTTCTTGTTTTACTATACTTACTTTTGAGGAACCCTATTCTCACTCTGCTCAGCTTCCCACTGCATTCAACTTTGTAGTTCACCTTGAGATATTCTGTACTACAAAAAGAGCAGAAACACACTCTTTTAGACATTTTATACAAAAAAATCTTTCCTCGCAGCAGACCACATAATTTTTCCCATCACTTTCTCTATTTTCGTAAACATATTTTCACCATTATGTATAATTTGCTATCATTTACTCCATTTCCCATGTCAAATGCAACTACTATGATCTTTGATACATTCATTTTCAGATCAATATTTTTCACAGCATCATGCCATGGCTTAGATTCATTACAAAATCCCCTAGATTCTTCAGCAACATATTTGTCCAAAACTAATGTACATAGCATGCTATCTCTCATAGTCATACAGAGTTGAGTTTGCTGAACTGCAAAATTATGGTTTGCACTACTCCCTGCTCAGTATAAAGCCTCAATGCACTTCTCAGATTTTGTGCATTGTCACCTCTTGTGTTCTTTTGATCAGAATTCTGCAAATACATTCAACCTTTCAAAGTGATCCAAATGAGGAAACTGACTCCACAAGAAGACCAGAACTGGAGGACTTCCTGTGGTGTTGCTGCATCGATGAGGCTTTTTTCTTAGCCTCCTGTCTTGGAAATGTGTAAAAGCTGGCAAGACAGTGACGATCAGCTGTTTTGTGGCTTGGAAACTTCCTCCCGGGCAAAGGGAGGAAGGTGAGTATTTCCAGATAGAGATTGAACTCCTCTATTCTCCCAAAGCTTTTTTTGGAGGGAGACGAAGGGTGAAGCTCTTTCAGAGTCTGGATAGTCTCTGCATTCCAGGAAGCCTTTGTTCTCCGGGAACGAAGCCAGACGCAGCCTCCACATCTGTTGCTTAAAGAGAATTGTGAGTAACTTTTAAAGCAGACAGAGTTGTCCAGGAGGACTTGATTTGTGATTCTGAATTTCTACTTTAACTCAAGAAAGAATTAATATCTTCTCCAGTTAATTATGTTAACAAACGGAGTGAAAGGAAAAAATGGCCGAGGAATTGCTGCGGAGGAATTTTGCTTCTTTGTCTAAGAACTTTCACTTTTACTTTGCAACAAAGTTGCTAAAATAATTGACTCTGGTTTTTTTTATGGGGGAATTGTTTTTATTATTCCTCTAATTCGTCTTGTTATAAGAATTGGCTTTTTCTTTTCTTTATTCTTCATTTCTTTTTTTCTTTTTTCTTTTTTTTAAAAAAATGGCTTCAAAACGTCCTGCAATTTCTTCTTTGCCTAAAGTTTCAATTTCCTCTGCAGTAACACAGATTACATAGCAATCTAAGCCACCACCACCACCACCACCACCTTCCCCACCTCCAGCATTTACACTTAAAGATATACAGAATGTGGTTCAAGACTCTTTGGAAAAAGCTGTAGAAAAGATCAGATCTGAGACAGAAGAGCTTTTGGAGGAGAAAAATCATGAGATAAGGGAAGATATTCTGTTGGCTCTTAAGGGGCTTGCTGCCCATGTAGAAAGGCTGGATGGTAGAGTGGATGAGGTGGTTGGAAATGTTGAAAGATTGGAAGGAAGAATTGAAAGAGTTGAAAATAATGTGGATGCAGCACAGAATGAAATTGTAATGTCACAATATAGAGACATGGAGTTTGCTTTGAGAATAAGAGGGTTGAAGGAGAATGTGAAAGAGAATTTGAAAGAAGAGATTGCTGCAGAACTGGCATCCATTTTAGGATGTGGAATTGAAGAAATGTTGAGAGATATTGAAAAAACCTTTAGAGTTAATTCGTGGATTGCGAAGCAGAGAAATTTACCAAGAGATGTGGTTATCTATTTTTCTAGAAGATCACTTCGTAATGAAATTATACAAGCTTTTTATAACCAAAGATTTCAAATTGCAGCTCAAGATGTCATAATTTTAAAAGAAATAGCTCCCAAAATTCTTAGAAGAAGAAAGGATTTTGCTTTTTTGGCTGAGGAGCTCAAGAAGCGGCAAATTCAATTCAGATGGGATGTACCTATTGGCATAGTGGTGAACTATGTTGGAACACGTTATAGATTAAATACAATTTTAAAAGCAAGAGATTTTTTTGTTTCTGTGCTGAAACCAAGTGCACCATCATCTCCAAGATCTAGAAGAAATGAAAGTAAGTTTGAAGGACAGTTAGCTGCAGGAGCTAGGTCACCAACAGGAGAAGAGTTGTTGGTTGAATCTATGCAACAGTGTTTGGAGATAAGAGAAGACCCAAGAGAACAGAGAATGACTCGTGCAGCTCATAAATGTGGAGAAAAAGAACAACAAAAGGTAGATTCTGGTGTTACAACACAGATGGCTACCTCTGAGCTAGTGGGAGGAACAAGACCAAAGAGATCTTCAACTGCAGATTTAGATGCAGTGTTCCAAAGGCTTCAAGCCATGAGACATGGCAAAGTTTCTGACATGGAATGTTAACGGCTTGAATTCACCACAGAAAAGAAACAACACAAGAATGATGTTATATGTTTGCAAGAGACTCATATTGCTTTAAAAGACGAAAAATATTTGATTAACTCCGTTGGGAGTACATTACACAGCCTCTGCTCCGCAGAAAAAAGCAGGTGTAGTTATTTATGTGAGGAAAGACTTATCACCAAAGTTAATTGATTCTGACTCACTAGGAAGATATGTTATTATTGACTTATTATTAAATGGCAAGAGAAGTTTTGTCATTGGACTATATGCTCCTAATCATCAACAAAAATATTTTTATAAGATGTTACATCAGAAAATAACTCAATTGGATTATAAATCAGTAATTATGATGGGAGACTGGAATGGCGTTTTAGATTTAAGTAAAGACAAGAAGGGTTCTTTTAAATCTCCTAATCATGCAAAATTACCTAAAGCTTTTTTTGACTTGAAGGATGATTTGGAACTTTGAGATATTTGGCGTGAACGGAGTATGGAAGAAAGAGACTTTACCTTCTTTTCGGACAGGCATCAGTCATATTCCAGAATTGACTTTTTTTAATTACTAATGATCTTTTTTCTAGGGTGAAGAATGCTAAGATATTCCCAAGAATATTGTCAGATCATAGTCCTGTATGGATGGAGTTATCTACTGAAGACGGGAATAGAAGGACTTGGAGGTTGAATGAAAATTTATTCAGATTTGAGGGGAATGTACAGAGATGCAGAGATTATTTAAAGGAATTTTTTCTTTTGAATATGCATAAGGATACTTCGATGCCAATGGTATGGGATGCCAGTAAAGCATATATGAGAGGGGTCTTGATTCATATGAATAATGCGTATAGAAGTAAACAGATGCAGAAACGTAAAGAGTTGGAATCAGAGATTAAAACTAAGGAAAAGGCTCTTATCTTAAATCCATTGGATAACAATTTAAAGGTTTCTATTAGTTTGCTTAAGGAGCAATTTAATATGTTAATAGCTGATCAGATTGCAATTAATTTGAAGTATATGAAACATAACATATTTTGCAATGCGAACAAACCTGGTAGGTGGTTGGCTTACCAACTACGAAAGAAACAAAAATCAAGGATTATAGAAAAAATAAATTATAAAGGTAAAGAAGTTTATCAACAAAATTTGATTAAAAGGAGTTTCTTAGATTTTTATTCAAAGTTATATACCAGTGAAAACATACATGTTTTAGATATAGAAAAGTATTTACAGGAATCACATTTCCCTAAACTTACTTCTGATCAAAGAGATGAGATTAATGGTTTAATTACTTCTGATGAGATTATTTGGGCAATTAAACAATTGAAAGCTGGTAAGGCTCCAGGTACATATGGATTAACTGCAATTTATTATAAAATGTTATCTGAAGAAATGATAGAACCGTTGAAGGAACTTTTTAATAATATTCTGGAGCAGAGGTACCTCCATCGTGGAGAAGGGCTTTCATATCATTGATTCCGAAGGAGGATCAAGATTTGACCCAGCCCAAAAATTATAGGCCTATATCTCTTTTGAATACAGATTATAAAATTTTCTCAAAAATATTGGCAAATAGATTAATGCGAGTTTTGAAGCAACTGGTTCATAGTGATCAGTCTGGATTTATGTCTGGAAGATATATGAAATATAATATTAGACAAATTGTTAATCTAATTGAGTATTTGGACAAGAACAATCAAATCCCTGCGGCTTTGATTTTTTTAGATGCTGAAAAAGCCTTTGATCAATTAAATTGGCAATTTTTACTCAGAGTAGTAGAGGAAATGAATTTTGGGGATAAATTTTTATTTGCCCTTAAGGCAATATATCAACAGCAATCTGCACAAATTATAGTTAATGGGGGTTTAACAGAAGCATTTAAAATTGAAAAGGGTACAAGACAGGGATGTCCTTTATCCCCATTGTTATTTGTTTTAACCATGGAGATTTTACTTATTAAAATTTGGGAGTCACCTAGAATAAAGGGAATAAAAATAAATAAGAATGATTATAGGTTGAGAGCTTTTGCCGATGACTTGGTTGTGACATTATCTCAACCGACAGATTCAGTTAGGGATTTGGTTGAAATTTTACATCAGTACGGGAAGGTTTCTGGGTTTAAGGTAAATAATAATAAGACTAAAATATTATCGAAAAATATGTCTATGAAGGAAAAGGATATTATAGTTCAGTGGTTCTCAACCTTTTTATACGGCGACCCTGGACATAAGCACGCGCGGCGCGCATACGCAGTGCCACCCCCATGCACGGTGCACATGTGCGGTGCCGCCCCCATGCGCCGCCTCCTGCACAGCGTGCATGTGCGGCACCGCCCCCTGCGCTGGCTGACCAAAAAAATGGTGGATCGCGTTGTTTGGCGACCCCTGTGAAATGGTTGTTTGACCCCAAATGGGGTCGCGACCCACAGGTTGAGAACTGCTGTTATAGTTAAATTAACAGTTTTTGAAATAGTGAGAAAGGTCAAATATCTAGGAATTTATTTAACGTCCTCTAATGTTAAATTGTATAAAAATAATTATGAGATATTATGGGTAAAAGTGCAAAAGGATTTAAATGATTGGAAAAAATTGCATTTATCTTTGTTGGGGAGAATTTCGGCAGTTAAAATGAATATACTTCCAAAGTTCCCTTTTTTATTTCAGATGATACCTATTTTGAAAAAAAGATGCCAATTTGGAAGAATGGCAGAAGGGGATTAATAAATTTATTTGGGAAGGGAAAAAGCCGAGAGTTAAATTTAAAATTATGCAGGATACACGAGAAAGAGGAGGATTAAAGGCACTGAATTTAAAATTGTATTATGATGCAGTGGCTTTAACCTTGATTAGTGATTGGCTCAACTTAACAAATAAGAATATCCTATCTCTTGAGGGATGGGATTTATTATATGGATGGCAGGCATATTTAATTTATGATAAAAAAAGTGAATCAGGTTTTTAAAACCCATATTTTGAGAAGTGCCTTGCTGCGTGTCTGGAAAAAGGTTAAATTATAAAATTCCAATTTAGGGGATTCCAGGACACATGATAGAGGGAGTATCTAAGGGAGTAAATTTGGATAAGATTTCTTATAAGGAATTACTTAGTTTGGTTGGGCAGCATTGGCAATTAAAGCCTTTAACTGAGCTGAAGCAAGAAAATATTGTATATTCTTGGTTTCATTATAATCAATTGTTATTGAGGTAGAATAGAGATAAAAGGGTTGGTATTATTTTAGAGGATGTGAATTTGGTAAAACAGATTAAAGATCAAAGTCGATTTCATATAAAAAGAATTTATAATGCTTTAATAGAATTGGACTCTGAAATGGAGTTAGTTAAAGATTGTATGATTAAATGGGCGCAAAATATCCAAGAGCCAATTTTATTGGATACATGGGAGACAATTTGGGTTAGAAATGTAAAATTTACTCAGGCACAAAATTTAAGAGAAAATTTTTATAAAATGTTTTATAGATGGCATTTGGATCCCCAAAAGTTGTCCCGCATGTATCCGAAATTACAGCCCAAATATTGGAGATGTGGAAATTTAGATGCAACTTATTTTCATATTTGGTGGACTTGTAAAGATATTAAAGCTTTTTGGATTAAGATTTGGTGGAATATTCAAAAGATTTTTAGGAAAAAGAGAAAGTTTACTCCGCAATTATTTTTGTTGGGTATTATTGTAGATTTGGATGTTAAAGAAACTAATTTGATGTTGAACTTCATAACTGCTGCAAGATTATTGGTGGGGCAATATTGGAAGAAAAACTTATTGCCTACTTTGGAAGAACGGATACTTAAAGTGTCTAATTTAGCAGAAATGGCGAAAATCTCCGCCTATTTTTAGGATCATTCACAAGAAAGATATATTATGGTTTGGAGAAGATGGATTGATTATATTCAGAAGAAGTATGAAACTGAAAAGTAATATCTTGCTTTTGAATAGATTTTAGATAATTATTAATAGTATTAATGGTATTATTATTTTTGTCTTAATTTGTTAATATTTGTTTTGAGAAGGAGTTAAAGTGTATTATGGTTTTTTGATAGTTTAGTTGGTTTATGTTAGCTAGAGTATGTTTGTTTATTTGTTACCCTGTAATCAGCTCTGGGAAGTGGGGGAGGGGGGAGGTGATGGGTGGGTTTATATTGTAATTTGTAAAACTTTTAATAAAAAAAAAAAAGACCAGAACTATGCTTTATTGAGAGAGGCTACAGTAACAGGATATTGCAAGTCTGATTGTGTTTCTGTTCCCCACCTTCATATACCCTAGTAATGAATTAGTAGAGCTAGCCTGAATCTCTTCCTGGTAACTATATCCTTTCTCAGGGCCCTTTTTGTTTATACAGTTTATACAGTTTATGAGTATTTGCCTCAAGGCCATCACCATGGCTCTTTATAATTCCCATGCATACTTAATATGCTACTCTTCCCATAGTTTTATCACTTACCTTAACTTTAGTTTTGTATAAGAGAACAATAGAACTCTTCCAATCATCAGACTAAGTTACAGCTTTTGCACAGATTAAATAAGTTCTCCAGCTAATCTATAAGCAAAAGCAAACTAAAGAAACCGAAGTTTCTCTAATAATATTAATCTATACCTCAAACAATATTGTTTTTTGATGCTTTAATAGCAATTATGGCTTCTTTTTTATTATTATTTTCTTGGACATTTATAGCGTATATTTCATTTCCACTTTTGAGTTATCGTTGTCATACATCTAAACATTCCCAAAACACTCTACAAACATTCACTCCTTCACTTTTATCTCAGTTCATTTAGTAAATTAAAATTTTCTGAATCAGAATATGTACTTGGTGCTAGTATTTTCTATCTTTCTTGCATGTCCACCAAACATGTAAAAAGTACACATTTTTTGACAATTTATCTGGTGTCATATACATCATTTTATAAAATTTCTCTTTAAGATTATAATTCAATGTGAATTTCACCCCTTTCTTCCACATATTCTCCTATTGGTCTAACAGTATATTATATCCACTTTTTTGTCCACTTTATCATAGTTTTTAGCCTGATTATTCTCTATTTCCATTTTCAATAAAGGTTTATACATCTTATTATTAATATTGTCATTTGTACACAATTCCACATCAGATTCAGTCTAACCATTTTGAAATTCATAGTTTTTCTTATTAAGCTTAATTCTTTAATTTAATTTAATTAACTGAACACAGAGAAACCAATGATATGTAAAGCCTTTCAACTCCTGCCTTTCTCTTGTTTGTAACTTAAATTCTCCTTGAGAATTGTTTAAATATTATTTTCCTTCTAAAAAAAAGGTTACTTGAGGAGACAATCATTAAGGATTTTTAGGAGACAATTTTGCCATATGCCTATTTGAAATTTTCAATACGTCACATCCAATGGAATGATTTTTAAAATCTACATTAACCTTGACTTTATCATACCACAAATAACCGTGCAACCATATCTTTCCAATTCCAATAACCACCTATTTCTTAAAGTCACTCACTCCTTCATCCAACAAGCTGCAAAATCCATAGTCCTAGCTCTTTCTTTAGCATTCTACAGCAGTGTCTATTTAATTCTCAATTTCTTGCCTTACCAAACAAATTTGGAAATATCTTCATGCCATTGCTTAAATACTAGTCAGTTATCAATATAGGTATTATCTGGAATAATAATAATATCCTAGGTAAAATATTAATTTTAATCACAGAAATTCTTCTCAACAATGACAGTTACAATTTTTCCCATTTCAGCATATCGTTTAAAAATTAATTTCATATCTTAACATAGTTATTTTGAAACAACATACAGTTCATAATTAGTCAAGTAACAGCCAAATATTTAATCTGTTTCTTAACTTTATAACCATTTTCTCATCAGATCATCTTGATCTTATGCAGCTATATTTTTATTAACATCTTTGTTTCATGCTTATTAATCTTAAAACCTGTTAGCACACCAAAATCATTCATTTGTTTTCATCAAAAACTTGATCTCTTTCAGTGAGTTTTGTAAAATCAAAACAACCTCATCAGCAAAAGATCTGTATTTAATGGTTTCTTTTTTAATTTTTAGGCCATTGTCTTCTCAGCTTGTCTAATATCTCTATTCAGAACTTCAAGAACCAAAATAAGCAACCAAGATGACAGAGGATGATGTTGGCGTGTCCTTTTCTGGATATCACATGATTTAGTCAAAACACTATTAATCATAACTCGAGCCTTTTGAGATGTACTCATCAACTTGATTTTTTGAATATAATTCTTGCCAAACTCCATATCTACCAAAACTTTAAACAAAACTTACCAGTTTAAATTGTGAAAAGTTTTCTCGATATCTAAGAGGATTAGTATGCTCTGTTTTCATAATCTTATAGTACTACACACACACACACACACACACACATGATCTTAGTCAAAAGGCCAAGATATTTTATTATATCCAGTACAATTCTTACATTATCTTTTAATTGTCTTTTAGGTAAAAATCCACATTTATCTTCATGAATAAACTCAAATGGTCCTAGAATTATTGACTACCTTTCCATCATGATTTTTATCAATCAATGCTTTCCAATCAATAGGTTGAATAAGATAAAAGTATAGACTAGATGACCATTCTTAGCCATTCCTGTGCCACATGTGGCATTCTCTGCTAAATAGTAAGGAAAGAACCAAATATTCTTGCTCTATTCTATACTAACCAGGATAGCCAAACTAGAGATACCTTGTAAATCAACACACTGTTACCCATATCCTATGAACTAGAAAGAAAGTACAGTGTACTAATGCACAGTTGGGATGCATGTATTCAGAAGCTACATTTTTTTATTTACTACTTGCCTTATACTGAGCTTTGATAAATTAAGTAGCTTGTCCTACTGCTTTAAAATTTCCTTCACTCTTTAATTTGCTTCTTTTCTTCTCACTCTCTTTTCCCTCTTCATTTACTTTTGAAGATGGTTCTATAGTTTCTAAGAAATCACACACCATTTGAAAAAAGCCAAATAAGCCACAACAATTTACCAAAAGATGATTTTAAGTAGGTTGACTTCATCAATTATCATAGTGGGTGGAATAGATATATTACATCTACATTAGGTCCTATTAAAATTTCATTTTTGCAAAGTGAATTTAAATCCAAAGTAGAAAGGGGCGTTGTCTTACCTGAACGCCTTTTCTCAGCATGATGATGGAGAATCCACGGATGGGTTGTCTTAATCTATCTGCTCCAATTAGACTAAGTCTGAAATTTAGTACCGCCCCCTCTGTGCCAACTGCACCCCAGTTTTAGGCTAAGGCGATACTCAGACTTTAGTCCGACGCGTCTGAACAATATGGGAACCAGGCCAACTGACCTAATGGGAGGGAGTGGATTCTCCATCATCATGCTGAGAAAAGGCGTTCAGGTAAGACAACGCCCCTTTCTCCAGCATGATTGGATGGAGAACCCACGGATGGGACATACCAAAGCCCTGTGTCCCTAGGGTGGGCAATTAGATTGGGCCTGGGTCCCATCCAACATTAATGCGTGTTCTAGAACCTTGCGGCCAAATGAAGCCGTAGAAGATGCATATACATCCCTCTTGTAGTGACAGACAAAGGAAGAGGGCGATGCCCATGTTGCTGCTCTACAAATTCCCTCTACGGAGGCCTGAGTAGACCAGGCAGCTGTAGTAGCTGCGCCCCGGTTGAATGGGCCATGATATGCCTGGGATCTCGCAGTGACTGAGACTGGTATGCCAGAGAAATACAAACTCTAATCCACCTGCGTATTGTGGTTGAAGAAACCTTCTGACCTAGTGATGAAGGGTGATAGGACACAAACAGAGCCTCTGTTCTGTGGAAAGACGAGGTTCTCTGTATATAACAATATAAGCCCTGCGCACATCCAATTTGTTCCACTGAACCTCTATGTCATTAGATGGGTTAGGACAGAAGTCCGGCAAAACTATTTCCTGAGATCTAGGATACAAGGACTTGACCTTAGGCACGAAGGAGGGGCCTAGCCTAAGGGTTACCCTGTCCTTATGGAACGTACACAGGTCCTTCCTCACTGAAGAGTAGCCAGTTCAGATATCCTTCTCGCTGAAGTTACAGCAACAAGAAATTCCACCTTCATCGATAACTGTTTAAACAAACCAGTGTCAATAGTTCAAAGGGTGCGAAACAAGAGCCTATAAACCTGATGAAGATCCCACGAGGGGTATCTATGTACAGTTGATGGTCTGACATTGTTAGCTCCTTTTGGGAAGGAGCGTATCATAGGGTAATGTGTTAAGGATTCATTGCCACAGGAAATAACTGTGGCAAGTGCTGCTACCTGCCTGCGGATGGTGCTTGTGGAAAGCCCTTTGTCTAGACCATCCCTGAGGAACTCCAAGATAACTGGCATTGAAACCGCCAAAAGGTCAATTTTTCGAACAGAACACCAATTACAGGAGTCTCTCCATGTGGCGTCGTATATTCTATTTGTCGTATATTCTATTCGTCGAGGGTCGCCTGGATTGCTGAATCATAGTTATGACCCTTGACGAATATGAGTCACAGCCTAAGGCCTGCCTCTCAAGTGCCAGATGGTTAACTGGAGTCATTGAGGGTCTGGATGGCATAGTTTCCCCTGAATGTGGGAGATGCGATTTGCTGGGATCCTCCATGGAGATGATGCGGAGAGCTCCATCAGGTCGGCGACCAAGTGCGTCTCGGCCAATGCGGCGCAACCAGGAGGACCTCTGCTCGTTCGCGAAGGATCTTCCTGATCATGGCAGGAAGAAACGGCAGAGGAGGGAAGGCATAGAGCAGTTCCCTGGGCCAGGGACTGCGGAGCGCATCTGTTCCCTCCGCTGATGGAGGTGGGAACCCGGAAAGGAATCTGGGAAGTTGTGAGTTGGTGGGGGAGGCAAAAGGTCTAAGGTTGGGGAACCAAACCTGTCCACGATCTCTCTGAACACCTTCGGATCCAGCTGCCATTCGGAATGGTCCATGGTTGCTCAGTTCAGTGAGTCCGCCTGCTGGTTGGTCACTCCGGATATGTGCTCCGCCCTGATGGAGGCAAGATTCAGTTCTGCCCAGGACCCCAGCAATTTGGCCTCCTGCATGAGAGGCCTGGACCTTGTCCCCCCTTGTCTGTTGACGTGGGCCTTGGCTGTAATGTTGTCGGTTAAAATCAGGACATGTTGGCCCTGTACTATATCGGTGAATCCCTTTAGGGCCATATGTATGGCTCTGAGTTCCAGCCAGTTTATATTGTTCTTTAGGTCCTGTTTGGACCACCGACCTTGAGCCCAGTGCGTGTGGAGGTGTGCCCCCCACCCAAACAGGCTTGCATCTGTGGTAATGGTAATCCTGTCTGGTTCTAATACTGCTCCCCGTGACAGCGCCGGGGAGTCCCACCATTGAAGGGAGTTCAAGTCTCTGAAATGGAAGGAGAAGCCATGTAATTCTCTGGCGTGGAGGCGTGCCCATGGCACAATTTGCACGCAGGACACCGTCTTCCCCAGTAGCTGTGATAGGGAGGCCAATGTGACTACTCTGGCCCTTTGGATCCGACGTACAAGAGTCCATGTCTATAACAGCGCCCAAATGGAGGAGCCGGGTTGTTGTATGACTTTTCTGGAAATTAACAGAAAACCCGTGCTCCTGAAAGACCTTGATGGCTAGGGCGAGGTTTGACTGAGCGTTTCGGAATGATGATGACTGAATTAGTATGTCATCTAAATAGCATTGAATTCTGATTGGAATTTGTCTAAGGTGGGCTGCAAGCACTGCCAGTACCTTGTAAATACCCTCGGGTAGGGTTCTGTACTGGTAGTGGGCATAGCTGAATCTGAGGAATTTGCGGTGGTTAGGAAACATGTCTCAGTTAGGTCTATTGAGGTAAGAAAGTCACCTTGCCTGATGCTGGCCAGGATTGATTGAAGTGCTTGCATCTTAAACATCTTATACCTCAAGTAAGGTTTAGATCTTTCAAGTCTAAGATTGCCCTCCAGCCCCCCAAGTCTTAGGGATGACGAAGAGGTTTGAGTAAAACCTTCGTCCTTCTTGGTCTTGTGTACTGGTTCAATTGCTCGTATTTGTAATAAATGAGCTATGGCCTCTGACATAAAGTCAGCCCTGGACCTGCTCATTGGGATAGGGCAAGAGCGGAATTTGTCAGGTGGTTGAGAACAAAATTCTAGTCTCAAACCTTGCGTGACAGTGTCTAACACCCATGCATCTGTAGTGATGGCTGTCCAAGTGCTGGAATAAGGGGCCAGCCGGCATCTGTAGTGGTGACTGCCCAAGTGCTGGAATAAGGGGCCAGCTAGCTTCCTATGGGAAGTGAGACTGTGAGATCACTTGCCTCGTTTAGAGGAATGGCCCCTCGGCCTTGAAGGGGCCGCTTGGCCTGGATCTGTGGTCTGCTTCTGCATGCTGAACGATCCTGCTGTCGTTCTTGTCTCTGAAAGGAATAGAGGGATGCCTGGGCCCAGTCCCAGGATGGAGCTGGTCGAAAGGCAGCCTCCTGTAACTGCTCTGTGACATGAGTTAACCAGAGTTTTACGTTTGTCCTTACCTTCAGTTAAGTATGGTTCTAGTGCCTTACCAAAGAGATGTCTACCTGTGTAAGGTTTAGTGTATATGGCGTGGGGACCCTTGGACGTTGTAGGTGGGGTCTCCTGTTCTTGGGGGAGGTTTGCAGTAGTGCAGGCCCTGAGTATCAGGGAATTAAAGAATGAATGGTCAAAGAGACCGACAGGAGGGGTGGGGTCAGAGGGAGTGATGCCCTCATCCTCAAACAAAATCAGGCCAGATTGTTCAGCCCCTGTAGATTCCAAACCCGATGAGGGATCCTCCATCAAATCTGGAGATTGTGGATGATACGTGGCCTGGGGGGGTGGCTGTGGGGTGTTGGAGGCCATAAACTGAGCCACAGCCTGGGCTATCGTGGACTGAAGGAGGTCCGGGTTCAAGGCCTGGTTCTCAGGAGGGCGAAGCCCTGCTGCAGTGGGGGTGAACGTGGCCTGGGGTCCTGGGGTGTCCTGGTTGGTTGTGTCCCTCCCTGGGTCCACTCTTGTGGTTAAATCTAATTGGGGAATTCCCCTGGGGGAAGACCAGGCCCCTGGGCTGAGGCACAATGTGAGGAAAGGGGTTCAAAAATGGACCTTCCCGTCGTGCCTGTCAGATCTGGGGAGGCCGCTCTCAGTCTTTGGGACTCCTCCTCCCTCTGTGGCTCCCTGCTTGGCCGGGCTCGCTTGGTGGTGTTCTTTCCACTTGCCTCTGTTTGGCGTTTCCTCTTGGCCGGCTCACTGATTTTCTCTGCCATGATGAGTTGCTCTGGGCTCAACCTTGGCAAAACCTCGGCACTGTAACTCACCAAGGGAGCCTGCAGAGATGATTCAGCCCTTGAGGGGGGTGGGCGGGGAATTAATGGGCACCGCGTCCCTTGGGAGCGAACAGGCCCTCCCCGGTTCAACGCTGTAGTCTCGAAGCCTCTGTCACCGGTGATGAACACTGCCTTCAGGAGAAACTCCAGGCAGTCTGGGCCTCAGTCACACATAAAATGGCCGCCGTGAGTCAATTCAAAATGGCGGCTGCAGAGTTCGCGCCAAAAAAATGGCAGTTAGAAGAAGGCCTTGAGGCCTGAGGCCTAAGCTGCAATGAGCCCTCGTTCTGAGGAATCGCTTGGGCTCCTAACGCAGCGAATGGATTCCCCCCCCCCCCCAAAAAAAAAGGCCATTAGAAGAAGAAGGCCTTGAGGCCTGTGGCCTAAGCTGCGATGAGCCCTCGTTCCGAGGAATCGCTTGGGCTCCTAACGCAGCAAATGGATTCCCAAAAAAAAAGGCCATTAGAAGAAGAAGGCCTTGAGGCCTATGGCCTAAGCTGCAATGAGCCCTCGTTCCGAGGAATCGCTTGGGCTCCTAACGCAGCGAATGGATTACAATTAGGTGAGCTGAGAGAGGCTGAGGCAGGCCGAGGCCTAGTAAGGCCTCCAGGCTCTGAAAATTGGATCGGTGCCAAAAACTTTCTCCTGCTGCTGGGGCGGTCTGCTGAGGCCGAGGGACCTAGAAAAGGCTCCCTCCAGGCCTGATGAGCCTCGTCGTCCCTTGCGGAGCCCCCCAGTCAATTGGCAAGCTTACCCCTGCCTCTAAGGCCTCCAGGCTCTGGTTAGAAGAATGGAGCCTCTGATGCAGAGGAACGGCCCCTGGTAGGAGATTTCTCTTGCTTCTGGGAATCCAATTTTCAAGCTGATTGTGAAGCTGAAAGGCTCTCAAAGGGAGAAAGGGAAAGTCCCCCCCCCCAAAGGGAGGTTTTGTCAGCCTGTCAGCCTGCTAGGCTACAGGTTGGGATGAAATAAAATAGGAATACACAGTCTTCTGCTCCAGGAGCGAAGAAAAAACACGTCTTAGAGCAAAGAGACTAAGTCTAAAACTGGGGTGCAGTTGGCACAGAGGGGGCGGTACTAAATTTCAGACTTAGTCTAATTGGAGCAGATAGATTAAGACAACCCATCCGTGGGTTCTCCATCCAATCATGCTGGAGAATCTACTATTCATACTAGATAAAAACCTCATTCCATTAAAAAAAAAGCCTTGCCTGCATTAAAAGATATTTTAAGATATAAAGGAATTTTTTATTTATAAAGCAATCAAAATAATAAAAGACAAGGGAATGATTTTTGACAAGAGCAAGCAAAGGAAAAGATCAGGGAATCTCGGTACATTCAGACATTGTCAATTGCCAACAAGATGTTCATATTAATATAGACAGGGAATTGTCACAGCAGCATTATCTGGCATGATAGTTGGTTTCACTTAAGGCCTGACAGGCATGTAATTGAACCAGGAGGAGATTTGCTTGTTAAAGTAGAGAAAAACACACTCTAAAGGGGACTGTCCTTCCTTTCATTTTCAGATATATTCTCCTCTTCATTTGCTGGATTGAATGCATCTTGTTTCACATTTAATACGGATGTCTCAATTGTTTGAGAGCTTTTGACATATTAAATATGAATATCCACATAGCCTATGGAAAAGTGTTTATTCCTTGATATCAGGTATTTCACTCATCTGAAATACCTGATATCAAGTATAATCAAATCCAAATTTTTACATAATAATATAGGTGATCACTAGCAAGTGTTGTGATAAAAATGGAGAAAATCAATTTTTATCTTCTGACTACCAGAAATTGGGAACAAGAAAAAAGTGTCTGCTTGGATTGCTCCAGAAGTATATGTTAGGTTGCTATGGACAGAAATTGAAGAAAGAAATAGAGGAATAGTTGGTTCCAGCAAGCAAGGCTATTCTTGTTCTTAAATGTCATTTAGCCACCATGTATCTCCCAGTAAAGGTTTATGACAAACTGTTTCTCTCTTGACGAATGATAAAGAACTCTAAGGCAGTACTGAGAACCAACCAATAAATCATGAAAAGTTTTTCAGGACTTGAAAGTTATCATGCCAGTAGACTGACAAAACGAGAAAAAAAACTATTTTAAGATAAGGACTGCTCATTACAATGTTCAGTATTTTTTTGTTTCTATAAAATATCTTCTGGGATTATATGATTAAATAATTAATGGGTCTTAAATAATGGGTCTTGCAATCACTTTATCACAATAACAAGAAATACAAACAATTGATTATTTATATGGAAGTATTAGATGAAATGTGACTGTGTTTCTTTCAAGAAAGTAACCATGAAGCAATATTATAGTAGGGATGGAGGAACATTTTGTTCTGTTTATATTTTAAATAAGATTTTGTTCTATTTGCACTTCCTGAAGTAAAAAAAAAAAATGGTTAAGCAGCTTCTAAAGTGTGGTAAAAACAGTTGTTGGCATCCTCCCCTTGACACAAGTGGCAGAGTGGTGCTGCCGCTAGCTGTAACTGTTAAACCATTGCTAATGATTAAATACATTGTGTAAAAGTAAGGCAGATTACTTGTAGCCTAATTAATTATAAATTATATTTCTTAGGTATCTATAGAGATTCTCAATCATCCAAGTCATAGTTGTCCCAAAGATGCTTTTTCACAAGGCAACTGGACTTTCTTGTTTTTCTTTGAAGATGTTTTGCTTCTCATCCAAGAAGCTTCTTCAGCTCCAAGTTGAAGAAGCTTCTTGGATGAGAAGCAAAACATCTTTAAAGAAAAACAAGAAAATCCCGTTGCCTCGTGAAAAAGCATCTTTGGGATATCTTTTTTAAGCCATAAACTCACTCCATAATTTGTTGTTGCTTCACTTTGCTTCCAATTTAACCTGTTCTTGCTAATATTCCAATTGCTGTTGCTTCAAGCAACCAGAGTAGATGCTACTGGGACTTTCTCAAATGTGCACATTCCTATGCAATATATTTAGCTATCCTGTTTCTGCTCTATTTCTATTCTCTATAGGAAGAAAAAAAAATGGTATGATAATTTACATTAATGTCATGGTTAAACAGAAACTAAATAAGTGAAGTCACCCTTCACTGAAGGAGGCAACTTGCTGTCTCTTTATTTATGAAAACATAGTAACTAGGATAATCATCTTAGAACACAGGGAGGAGATTGCCTGCAGTGGCTTACAGTGTACTAATGAAAATGTCTCCCACTGCTTCCCCACAGCTGGTCCTTTCATTGTTCACAAGGGCAACCCATTGCTTTCACCGACCTTAAGTTCCCAGTGAGTCCAACTACAACAAAATTAATGTGAGGTATGATTGGAAGTTCCCCTCCCCCCCCTTATAGTCTTCCTTAGTCCACAGGAAAAGGATGATAGGCACTACTCAAAATAGTAAGATCATTGAGCAAATTTCATGGGCTGAATCCTAGTATTCTTAGTCCAAGGCAAACATTGTGACTATGATATTGCCTTATTATGATATATAAACTTGGCACAGGTGGTCATTTCATTGTCAAGTATGCCCTGGTGCTGGAAATAATACGATCCAACTATTTTTTAATGGGAGCTGATTTGCAACCTATGCAAGATCTAGCTGAAATAATACTAAGATCCTATGAAATCAACCTAACATATTAATGGTAATATTGATCTTAATAGTACGTCAGTCCATATAATTCTTGTTCATCAAATAAGCCTTAATAACCCCATAAAACAAATATTAGAAGTAATGAATACTTTTATCTCTTTAAAAAAAGAATAAAAAAAAGAAATACTAATCTTAGGATTTTTTAAAATTAAAGTCCTTATAGCTATACTAATTATTGGCAATTATCCCATTCTACACTCGCCAAACAAAGGCAATGCCAAAGAATGTTCAAACTATTGCACCATTGCACTCATTTCACATACTAGTAAAGTTATGCTTAAAATCCTACAAGCTAGACTCCAGCAGCATGAGGATTGAGAACTACCAGAAGTACAGGCAGGATTTCGAAGAGGCAGAGGAACTAGAGATCAAATTGCCAACATATGCTAGATCATGGAGAAAGCTAGGGAGTTCCAGAAAAACATCTACTTCTGCTTCATTGACTTTGCAAAAGCCTTTGATTGTGTGGATCACAACAAATTGTGGCAAGTTCTTAAAGAGATGGGAGTACCAGACCATCTCATTTGTCTCTTGAGAAACCTATATGCGGGTCAAGAAGCAACAGTGAGAACTGAACACGGAACCACTGATTGGTTCAAAATTGGAAAAGGAGTCTGGCAAGGCTGTATACTGTCGCCCTGCCTATTTAACTTATATGCAGAGCACATCATGAGAAAGGCAGGGCTAGATGAATCAAAAGTTGGAATTAAGATTGCCGGGAGAAATATCAACAACCTAAGATATGCAGATGATACCACTCTAATGGCAGAAAGTGAAGAGGAACTAAAGAGTCTCTTGATGCGGGTGAAGAAGGAGAGTGCAAAAGTGGGCTTGAAACTCAACATTAAGAAAACCAAAATCATGGCATCCGGTCCTCTCAATTCCTGGCAAATAGATGGGGAAGAAATGGAGGTAGTGACAGATTTTATTTTTCTGGGCTCCAAGATCACCTCAGATGGGGACTGCAGCCAAGAAATTAAAAGACGCTTGCTCCTGGGGAGGAAAGCTATGGCAAATCTAGACAGCATACTAAAAAGCAGAGACATCACCCTGCCAACAAAAGTGCGTATAGTCCAGGCCATGGTTTTCCCAGTTGCAATGTATGGCTGTGAAAGTGGACCATAAGAAAGGCTGAGCGCCAAAGAATTGAGGCCTTTGAACTATGGTGCTGGAGAAGACTCCTGCGAGTCCCTTGGACTGCAAGGCGTTCAAACCGGTCAGTCCTAGAAGAGATCAACCCTGACTACTCTTTAGAAGGCCAGATCCTGAAGTTGAAACTCGAATACTTTGGCCACCTAATGAGAAGGAAGGACTCACTGGAGAAGGGCCTAATGCTGGGAAAGATTGAGGGGAATAGAAGAAGGGGATGACAGAGAATGAGATGGCTGGATGGAGTCACTGAAGCAGTAGGTGTGAACTTAAATGGACTCCAGAAGATGGTAGAGGACAGGAAGACCTGGAGGAATGTTGTCCATGGGGTCGCGATGAGTCGGACACGACTTCGCAATTAACAACAACAACAACAACATTTGAAACCATGTGTTACATCTTTGCTAACTGGCTGAACTCAAAGTGTTTTTCATAAGAATTTTCCAAAATTCTCTTCAAGAAACATTATTTAAGCTGAAACCAATAGTGTTAAAAGAATTTCAGCAAGTGAAACTAGTTTCAATATAAAATCAATTTGTCTATGTATGACAACCAGTTGGGTGTAGCTGGAAGACTGAGTTCTAGTCCCTCCTTATGCAAATAGTCACTATTTCTCAGCTCTAGGAAGTAGACAATGGCAAAATCACTTCTGAGAAATCTTGCCAAGAAAACTGCAGGGACTTGATAAAAACTGACTTGAAATATCTTTACTTTATGTCAGGGGTCTTCAAACCTGACCCTTTTATAACTTGTGGACTTCAACTCCCAGAATTCCTCAGCCAGGCATGCTGACTGAAGAATTCTGGGAGCTGAAGTCCACGTCATAAAAGGGCCAAGTTTGAAGACCCCTGATGTATGTAGTTGGGGAGGGTCTCCCTCCTTCTTCCCCCCTCCCCCTTCTCTCTCACACACATACGCACAGTATGTGTGCATTATGTCTGAGTCTTTCTGAATCCTTTATTCACAGCCTTGAACAGGAGAAGATTCTGATTTCTCTGATAAAGGAGTCTATGAATTAGTTACACAATGGCTGCATGAATTCTTATCAGTTTGAGAAGCTATTCTTACACAACCTACCTTTTGCCTAGTATCCCAAAGGTGCTTTTTCAAAAGGCAACTGGACTTCATTTTTCCTTGAAGACGTTTTGCCTCTGATCTCAGAAATGAAGAAGCTTCTTGGATGAGAAGTGCAATGTCTTCAAGGAAAACCAAAGTCCAGTTTCCTTTAGAAAAAGCACCTTTGAGTTAAGCATGATCTGGATGACTGAGAATCTCCATAGACTTTCTCCTATTAATTTAAATTTAAGCAGCTCATCATAACTTCAGTGTTGATTAATTATTGCTGATGTCAGAAATCAGTATTTTATCTCAACCTGTGGCACATGGGTTTTGAATTTTAACTGTCATATTGTTCATATTTGGGGAACTCCAGGTGATAGGTTAATGTAAGCAAAGGACTAGGAAGGGGCAGATCTGCTTTTGGTCCTATCGATTCAACTGTTTTGATTCTTAAAAATCCTTATATGTGTGTTTATACATTATCTTTTATCTTGTACCTTTTCTCTTGAAGGAACTCAAATTGGTCAAATTGGTGGAAGGAGAATGATAGTGTCTCTATTAGGTAGTTGGATTGAAAGTGGGACTGGGCATTTGGATCTAAGTGTCAATTCCTGATAGTTGAGTATTCCCCAAAACAAGATTTTTATAAAGACTTCTATGATTTAATAAACAGGCATAGAGGATTAGATTACAGAAATCCAGGAACTGAATACTTTCCCTGTAATCACCCAATATAATTATGATTTTGCTGGGACACAGCCTTCCTTATTTTTCTTGGTAACAACCCTTTGATGAATACAGTAGTTACTGATTTCTCAGATAACAGAAAAATGGATAGATGTTCTGAATTTGCAATATTTTTCCAACTCCCTCCTCTTTCCTAGACATTAGTTTTTGGTTTGGTCTTTTAATAGTAGCTGATAAACTATTTCAGCAGCTGATAAACAACTTCAGAATTCAGAATGTAAAAACATCTGCACTCACCATTTGAGTCCATTTGGAACATGGATTGGTGATAAAAGATTATGAGACCTTTTTTTACATTGGGACTAACCTAAAAACTCAAATACAGTCCCCAGAGACAATATTGAGTGTCTGTGGTCCCACTTCAGTTTACTAACCATTACAAAAAATGAAAAAGGAGAAATGTTAAAAACTATTTTAATAGTCATGTCAGGTTGAGATGTAGAAATGGGCAATCTGCAGCAAAGAGAGCTCTTTTCAAAATGAAAAACTGTGCATTGTGATATTATGAGGCAAGTTGTGTCACATCATCATCATCATCATCATCATCATCATCATCATCATAACAACAACAACAACAACAAAATACAAAGACCTACAAATAGAAATAGAAAGACTGTGGCAAAAGCAAGCAAGGGTAGTACCAATAGTAATAGGCGCCTTGGGTGCAATCCCAAAACAACTGGAGCACCACTTGAACACCATTGGCATTGACAAATTTGCCATTAGTCAATTGCAAAAGGCAGCCTTACTAGGAACTGCTTCCATCCATTCCATTTAAATACTTATGAGCAATGTCACACTGCGAATACAAAAAGGGGAAGGATTTTCCTGCAGTATTATAATGCATGTTTTATTATTGTCTTCCTTGTATCATGCCTATAGATTCCCAGAGATGTAGACCAGTAATTTCCCACAGGATCTGGCAAATAATGAATTCCTCACATGTGTCTAAAAAGAAATAAATGTTTTCTGTGGAAAATCTGCAGTGTAATTGATTAAAATTGGTTTTATGGCTATTTGCTTTCATCTTTCCTTTCATTTTGCTCCAAAGGTGACCTAGGGAACAACTGATGAAAATTATTTGGGCAATTTTTTATAGATTAACAGAATGTTCTGAATTTAAAACTTTGGGGATAAAATGTTCCAGTTTCTTGATATCAAGATTGGAACTAAGACATTTCTCATGAGGTATTTAGTTGCAGCTGTTTAATATATGTGCTGAAAATATATAAGCTTGCACTTTAATTTATCAGGTATATTGAGAAAGAAGTCAGCAGCTTAAAAATGAATTTATGAATCTATTTCTTTGTTTATTTGTTTCAGCAGATGAAAGAGAAACCATTAATGCATTATCTTTTGTGTGATGGATTCCCATAATCCTATACTAATGCATAAGACTTGAAAGAGAACTATTTTCTTACATTGGGGACTGTATTTGAGTTTTTATTTTAGTCCTGAGGTAAGGAAGTCTCATAATCTTTCCTCACCAAATGGACTCAAATGGTGAGTGCAGATGTTTTTACATTCTGAATTCTGATGTTGTTTATCAGCTGCTGAAATTGTTTATCAGCTGCTATTAAAAGACCAGACCAAAAACTAATGGGATGGAAATATTAAATAGCAGTTATAATGTTCATACTTTAGAGAGGGATGAGAGCTGGCTGTTTGCCCAGATTTGATGAAATACTTTCAGAAGTACTTTCCCCTGAAGGAGAGCACCCAAAAATAATTACCAAGGTTATGACTACACAGCATGGCTCATTGCTAAGTGACTGGAAGCAGCACAAAGTGGAGGAAATTTTGAAAAGATAGGAGCTAGTAAACAAAAGCTGGAAGAAGAAATATTGTTTGCTGGGCATGTTTTTGGGCGTATTTTTGAATTAACTCTATAAGAATATCCAATATGATTGGCCAAATCTCTTGTAAGCATTTTTAAAGCCTAAATCGACCTGCTGTACATTGTGATAGTCTACTAACTAACATTGTAGCACTCTGAGAATCCAAATAATCACAATATAAGAAATCAGTTGAATTCATTGTTTCCCACTGAGATAATTTGGAATACCTGAGAAATTCTACACCAGAAACAAATTACAGAAAGTGTTTTTGTTGTTGTTAAAGAGATTAGTCTGAGAGGAAAGGTGTGGTTCTTCCTCTCCCATTATCTTTTAGGGACTCTTCTCTTGACTGGTGGGCTGACTTTTTAAACAGAAACTAACTAAAGTGGAGGGGATGGCAGAGAAAGGAAGTATGATGCGATGGAGAAAAAGAAAGATGAAGAAGGAAGGAAAAAGAAAATGAAGAAGAACAAAGTTGAAAAGAAGGAGGGGAGAAAAGTTTGCATGAGAGCTGAAGGGTCCAAAGCTCAGCTAGGAAACAGCAGCAGTTGTGGGCAGGAAAACAAATGTCAACAAAGGGCACAATGACTATGATCAGGAGGAGTGGGGAAGGACTGAAGAAAGTCTATGACAGGGGTGTCAAACTCGCAACATCACGTGACGTGTCGCGATGTATCGCAACTTTTTTCCCATTGATGGCAATGGGGTAGGTGCGGTTTTGGCATGACGCATCCGGCCTGCAGGCCGGCAGTTTGACACCCCTGGTCTAAGAGATTAGAAAAAAAGTAGATCCTCAAAGGATGAAAAAGCAAAATAAGTTATAGAGAAGAGAAAACCTCTGTATAAAAGAAATTAATATACTAAAATCTGGAATTATAGAGTACAGAGTGATGTGAGATAAAATTGAAAATAAAGTAGAACTGAGTGAAAGTAAAAATAGAATAGAGAGCAAAAGAAAGAATAGTTTTGGGGAATGAGAAATAAAAAGCAACATCTTTTATTTTGTACGAAAGTCAGATGATAGATAGATAGACAGACAGACAGACAGACAGATAGATGGATGACAGATAGATAGATGCTAATATTCTAGCTATAAAGGTTGGTCTCCTAACTATACTATTCTAATTGGACCTGTGACAGTTAGCATTTAATATTATTTGATATGAAAAGAACAAATTTACAAATTTCACAGACAATACTTTATCAACCAATATATCTTCAATATATTCTGGTATGTTTTTGCAATATTTAAGAAAATCTTGCACTCTCCCATAGATGGAAGGAAGGAAGGAAGGAAGGAAGGAAGGAAGGAAGGAAGGAAAGAAGGAAAGATAGAGAATATGTATGTATAAATACACTCAATTTCAGAATTATGTATCTAAACAAACATATGTTTTAACCTGATGGAATACTATATCTATATTCATGTTTCTTGGGATCCAGGATCTAATCCTCATTTGTATTCTATGAAAAATATTTCAGCCTAACTCAAGATTTCTGCTTCATTTTTTTTCTTAAATTCCATATTATTTATTTACCAGCTTAGGCATATGGATTGATTATCCCCAATATCACAGATCACATTTTTGTTTGCTTATTAGTTATAATGATTGTGGTGATCTGTGGTACCATCTTTCATGGGTCACCTTGGGACTTTTCTCTTCCCATGTGTATTGGTCAATATCTAAAATGAAGATGAAACTAAAGACTTGATCAACCATAACTCAGCTTGAATGAATGGCAGTGCACTCAGACTTTAATTAATGTGTATGTTGCTTCTGGGAGTGTCATGGGGCAGCTTGAAAAGTTGGTTAATGAGAATAGGCAACTGGAAGCATATTATTTGTCCAGATATCTTGAAGAAGCCATATGTATGATGAAAAAAGTTGACATTTCAGAGAGATTGCTTGGAATGTTTATAATAAACTAGAGACACTGAATCCCAGACAGCTGCCTACTTATTGATTTTAACCATGAGGAATAAAATTATTCAGAAAATATTGTGTTCTGTAATTTGTAATTACTTTAGACTTTTTTTAAATTCCAGTTTATTATTCACATTTTTAAGGAGAAATTTCCTTCCCTCCCTCCCTCCCTACAAATGTAACCAATTCAAATATAGGCAGAAAAACAAACCTGCTAAAGACATGAAAGACTGAAATATGAGAACACAAAGCAAAAGGGGGAAAATAGCAAATAAAGCCAGCTAAATTCTTAAATAAACCTGTTCTAAACTTGTCATTTACAACCTATGAGGCTAGATGTCAGGTAAGCAAACCAGGAGAGTATTTTATAACTGGGGAATACTCACTTAAGAAGAGTTTTCTCTGGAGCCTACTGCAAATTGTCCTGACATGCATATGCCATTAAAGAGAGGAAAAGAGACATTTATCACACATCCAAATTTTGACCTGACTTGTGAAATCACTTAAAGTTTAATGGAGGGCCTTTTAATCTAGTGATATTATGACCTAATACCACTAAAGCAGAACCAGAATATATTTCACTATATATAGCTATCAGGGGCATTCATGCATTGGACAAATGTAGCCTCCTTTATGATGATCTAGTCTTCCTTGAAAAAACATTTGGGAAAATGGCTTTCTTGGTTATACTTTTTGTGAAGAATATGAAGCAAACATAGATCTTATTTAAACATCATTTAATAGTACTTTTCTTAAATACTCTATTCTTTGTTTAAAAGAAAAGTTTAACAGAAGCCATTGGATTTTCCACAGGCAATGCACATAAAAAGGGCAGAGCCTTGATTGCATAGTTATGGCCACCATTTTGATTTTTTTTAAATTCCCTCCTTGTGGATTTCTATTAAATAGAGATCCAGGACAAAACCCTACCCAGTTCTAATAATATATCCTGTGACCTGTCTGGTACAAGCTTGTGACTTGCTGTACATTATTTCTTTCTTTGCTTTCTGTTTTATTAGTATTCAGGATCCAATTGTGCTTGTTTAATAAACAAGCAATTTCTTGTTAGGTTGTATACATTGTGAACATTAGCCTACAATTCTAATATAAAGGATTAATAATGAAGTTTATAAGAAACTAGACATTATTTCAATCTAACCATATATATGGGCAGCACCTAATTGATCTGAAGGATTTCAAAAGCTAACTAGAGACAGATCTGGTTCTTGCTTGGATGGGGACCATAAAGATTGTAGGTTTGAAGGCAGTGCCATGATGGAGCCACCTCATGAAGGATGATTGTTAAATTTCCTGGAATTATGTAAGCTGGCTGAGAGCAGCTTAGTCATCGCGTCTAGTACACCAATCAACAATTTGGAGATTAGTGGCATGCTGCAGCAGTAGCAATGGAGCTGGCGGAGCTGATATTATTAACCATCACACCACTGCTTGAGATCAAATAACACCCTGGAAGAAGGAAATGGTAAAGCATCTCTCTATAGTTCAAGAAAACAATGTGGAAATGACAATGAATTCTCCAGGAGTTAAGCTTAGCAAAGACTTTACTGTTTGATTGAATACCTACCTACCTGAATAGTCATTACTATAATGACTAAAAATTGTAATAATTGTGCACAGTTTGTTTCATAGCAATTAGCCACTTGTAGATATATAAGGAGTTTTTTTATAGACTTTACAAAAGAAGAACTATTACATGCATCATTGTTTTTGTTTATTTCAGATTTAATACCTGAATTTGTAAACTCTAACATTTGAAACTACTCAAGTTTTATATAATTAATGTGTTGTTCTGTTTTTAGGTTCTTTTGTAAACTTGTTGATCATGTCAACTTAATGTAGATTGTTCTGGTCTAGTTGAAGAGAAATAGATTTCAGCTTAGTTCTGGCAAGACTGAATGGCTGTGGTTTGTCCCCGGGGCAGGGACATTTCCATCATTGCTCTTTGATGGGGTTACATTTCCTTAATCAAGGCTAGTGTGTATCCTGAAGATCCTCCTAGAAGAGCAGGCAGTAGCTGCAATCATATGGGCCTTTGCAGACTGTCACTCATGGCTAGAGATAGAATAGCATGTACTCTGTTTTTAGGGAGGAATGGAAATCCAATGTAAACTTCTCTTCTATTTCTGGGGATACTGGCTTACTTTTTTTTTAGCATTGGGAGTCAGAAATTTAGTGGGAAAAGGAGGGAAATAGAAAAGAGGGACTTAAAAACCACAGATAAATTCATGTTCTTTCTGTGTAAGCTAAATTGATGCAATATTAGGATTTCATGGGTGAGAATTTCTCTAGCCAAATGAAAGCGAAAGAAATTTCCAATCAGATTAGGAGTCTCATTTCACCATATGCAAATTTTCATTAAAATATTGTCAATGCATATTGTAATGATTGCTTATGGCCAGATATATAGACTGGAAATGAAGTGATTCTTTTTCTATTTATCAATCAAAAGCTGAAAATCAGTACATTTAACTCTAAGGTATTCAAATCTGAGGCTACTGTATGATCTCGAACTGTGTTGCTACACTTTCTTCAAACAAATAGGAGACATCTTATGGTACAGTAAAAAAAAGCAAAGTAAAATTTATAGTCACTTATTTGAAAATTCCATTCAGTTTGCTTTAAGGCAATTGTTAAACTGTATTCTTGGGAACCCTCAGAACTAATTCCTTGAAATTCTTCGAATGGGAAGATTAATCATGGAATTTAAACTTTATTGGAAGACAGCTGATCAACTACTAATTGAACTTGAACTGATGAAAAACAATTGTCATAACTCAGAAGGCCTCTCTAGTTTAAGTAGGTAAAGTTTATCATGGCTGGCCACAATCTTGTGTGAGCTGACTTACACATACTCTGTTGTAATACAATTTGCTTGAACCCAGGAGATTTTATTTTGTTCACCATTAAGAAGATGTTTGCTTAAAAAAAAAACACTAGGAAATTTGAAAGACAGTGCTTAAAGGAATTCTCTACATATTAAACAACCTTCATTGCTGTCATTATAATTATTTGGAATATTAATGTGAATTTGAATATATTGCTTTATTAGCTCTGAATAGCTTAATTTTTTCTAAGAAATAAAATGAAGAAGATGTGCATTGTTTGACAGAGATAGGCTTTTTTTGAAGAAGTGCAGCTTAAATAGTCAGGGTGCTAAGGCATCTCCATCTGAAGAAAGGTTCTAAACTTTAGGACAATATAAGAAAAGTAAGAAAACATATGATAAAAATTAATGAAATGGAAAACATATGTGTTTCTCTCACAATTCTAGAACATAGCTGTAATCCAATGGAACTATGAGATGAGCACTTTGGAAGAGAGAAAATAAGCCACTTATTCACATTATAGCTGAATGAGAGAAATTGCCATAAAATATCTTAATGGCTATAGTTAGATGGTTTTAGATGTATTCATAGATGAGACTTTTTTTTTGCTGCTGATGGTTCTACTTATATTATTTCCAGTAGCAGAGAACATATTTTTGAATATTATTTGTTGGAGAAATTAACTATTGACTAATTGACTATTAACTTCTTATCCTCTTTTGGCAGCAAATTCCAAAGGATTTGGCCATCATGGAAAATGAGAAATTGGATCAAAGAGGCTTTTGTTCCATGATTGCCTTTCCTATGTTCTTATGCACAATGAACATTCAATTTAAATTAATTAAATACATATTGTATTAAAACCTGAAGTAGCACTTATTGGCCTACTTTAGTAGTTTTAAAATAACATTTAAAAATGCAATTTCCAGATTGTTGTTCATGTTTGTTGATTGAAAAATAAATGCTGAAGAACAAAAGTTATATTTCCCTCCCCTTCCTTTATGCTGTTTAATTAAATAATGGGAGTTAGGTGAGCCCTATTGCCATAGAAAAATTGAGTCTTCAAGATCTTTTCAGACAAAAAGAAATAGGATGTGTAGCCCAAATAGATATGACTGCTAACAATCATGAAATCATTGATCAGGCCTGGTAAAAATACTTGCCTTACGTCCTTTCCTAGCAGATAAAATAGTTTTTCTCTTACATTTGATATTCTAGCTTTTGCAGTTCATGAAGTACTCATGATTCCTAATCCTCAGTGACTGGGATTTAATATTGTTAAGAAGAGACTGAGTATTCAACTGTATGGAATGATTTAGATAGCTAAAATGTTTTGCAGCATAAGGAAGAAATAGAAATTGGGGGAAAAAAAGATGAATGTATGCTTATGTGTATCAGCACAAATGAAAAGAAAAAAAAATAGTTGATCTTGGTTGGTGTTCTAAAAATAGCTAACGAAAATATCCGTCTAACCTAATCTTGCTTGATTGAGATAACTACTGCTGAAGCTGAGCTATTGATTTCAGTTCAAAATAGGGTGAAAATGGTTTAAACACTACTAAGAATATATCTCAGGATGCCCAATTGGAGTATTTGATAGCAGGGACTGATTAGGACAAAACTCTCTTCCCCTTCTGCAGAGGCTTACAATCCTTGTATACAATTGACTGCTGTCCAGATAAAGATAGAGAGTCTTATCTAAAGCAACAGGTTCATTTGTCATCTATCTGGATGCTATTTCCTAATGTAGCCTATCATCTTTTGTGTTAAATTGTTCAGTTTGTTGCATCTTCTAGTTATACTGTAGTGGTGCCTGTATCTCAGAACTCAAGCTGGTCAATTTCACCAATGAAATGGATGTGCAGATTAGAACAACTTTCCTGATATTTTCTTTGAAGGCTTGCACAACATTCATGGCATTGTTGATAGACTTGTGGTAGCCTCTGCTTGCAAACTCAAACTTGTGTAAGTGCTAAGGATCTTTTGGTGCTCCCATCCCACTTACTTTTATGAAAATTTAAACAGATTTCTATTTCCAAAGGAATTTCAATGCTAGTTGATTGCTGGACTGCCTTTTAGTGTGACTACTTTTCAGTGCTGATTATTCACCTTTTAAATTCTGACATAATGGCATTATTGGGGAATTGGAGGTGACTTGATGCTGTGCTGTGAACTGCCTTGTTCCCTTAGGAATATGGCAGTATACCAATATCTTGATTAATTAATTAACCAACAAAATTATACCAGCAATTATGTTTTGCTATACATTATCCTTGAAAAGGATGTTTCCTGGAGATATTTGAACCCCAGATAAATTTAGTATTCTCCGATTCTAGCTTCTCCAGATAGTTAATATTTAAAAAAAGAAAAGGGAACACAAGCCAACAAAAATCAAGAAATAAGATTTTATCTTTTTATGGAATTTGATGACAACCTATATTCTGAAGTAGAGATTGTACAATGTTTACTTTGGTTTAGGAACTAAACAGCAAAATAATTCCGTTTGTTCCAGGTTGTTCGTGTTTTTGGTCCTGTCCATGGTATCTGGTAGAACTAAGGAAGCTGTTTTTTTTCTCTATGGCAATGCTGACCATTTGGAATAATCTTCCCTGAATTTCAGTTGCCAACCCTGACCCTAGGACCTTTCTGAAAGACATTAAAGCCGTTTTCTTCCTGCCCCTTTGGGCTGATTATTTAGATGTGCTCTTCTTGGACACAGTAGTTGGGTTTGATATCCCTGAACATATATTTTGCTTTATCTTGCAATTACTGTTTATTGTTTCTTATTTATTTAAATTTATTTATGTTGACTTATTTAAATTGATTTCAGTTTATTTATTTATATTTATTGGTAGCCCAGTGCATTCTGGATGGTGCAATAATTCTTATTGCTTTAATTGTACGCTAGTTGTTCAGAGTCACTTTGGCAAGTTGGATAGCTATATAAATTGTACAAATCAGTAATCAAATATTTTTGATTTGATTTGAAATACAGGGAATATGTTCCATCAAAATTTCCTCTAGTCCTATTGAGAGTTTCTGCTTTTAAATGAAACAAAAAGCCTTATTTGCAGTCATGTGGAAGTAAAACATCATAAAACTCAATAGAACAATTTCTGAGAATGCATCAGAAATCATGCCACTTTCCTTTGGGATGATAAACTAAAGGGAGAGATATAAAAGTGGAGAACAGAGAGGAAAATGAAGGACTAACTAAAGGCACTTTTCTTCTTAAATATAAATATTAGGGGATGATCTCAAAAGTAGACTGGACTACAGTGTTTGGTAAATTTTACTTCAATACTTGATGGACCAATTTGGAAGAAGGTACAGGACAAGCTGCATAATATACACAGTTATATCCTTCAACAGAGGGGGACATTTGGTGAGTGTGGGTACCAAGGAATGGTTTTGTTCTCAGGAAGAATAGTTCTTTTATTCCCTGAGATAATCCCTTCACTGTGCTGAAAGTAAGGCTGAAACTGTCTCTGGAAACACAAATACCATAGCATGGAATTACAGTCCAACACTAAGACTAAAACCAAATATTGTTAAATATCACTACTCAGCTAGTAATTACAAAGTCATAAAATATTCAGCAAAGATTTGAATATTCAGGTAATAATGCAGTGAATGTTCATTTTCAAAATGTACAAATGAGAATATTAGAATTAAAATGCTTGTAGTCAGAATATGATAAGAAGAGGGTTGTATTTTATCTGCTTATTCTCCTCTGTAATGTATTCATATTTTTTTTCTAAAATAAAGAAGGGATATTTATTTTAGCAATGGGTTCTTACTGGAAGCTGTTTCCATTTTATTAATGATTTTACATGATCCAGTCAACTGACTCAAGCTCAGTAGGTTTTATGATGCTGCAGTTTGAAGCTGTTAATGAAGTAAATCCCAGTCAGCAACAAAAATTCAGGCATACATGAATCAGTAAACCATTTATATTGCATACCCCCCCCCAGACCACCTAGGGATCACAGAGCTCTATGAGAGAGCATAGATACAGATGAAGTATTTTTTATAACTGCCCTACTAATTGGGAAAAGTGCATATTGCTTTGATTTGGGAAAATTGTTTTCTATTATTCTGCACTTTGCTAATTAAGGTTGCTGGAAAGTTCATTGTTTAGCACTATTTCCCCTCAGAACCAGAAAGAAGGGTTGATCCATCAAAGTGCTGAGTACTATATATGCTGATAAAGACAGGAATTTCCAGGGTTGGGGTTCATGTAGCCAGTAAGCCTTCTGTTTATGCAATACTTTGGCAATATTTTGAAATATACTATGTTTCTTTTATCATATTATCTTTTTGAAACAGCATTTGGTGTCATTTTATGGCAAGGCTCTCCAAATTTGGCAACTTCATGGACTTTAATTCCCAGAATTCCTCAGCCAGCCATGCTGGTGGGAAAGTTCTGATAGTTGAAATCCACAAGTCTTATAGCGGCCAAGTTTGGAGAGCTGTGTTTTATGATATTTGCATGAACATTGTCAATTTTGTATTTAAAAATATTGGTCACTTCTATGGCATAATGAAGGGACCATGGATAAGACCATGGAATGACAGAGATCGACAAGGAAGAAAGATGGATAGTATTCCTGGAATAAGACAAGAAAAAGTGCAAAAAGGATAACAAAACCAAATGCACCATAAAATGTTACAAGCATAATAAATATGCATGCTAAAAGATAACCGTAACACTGCTGTGTTGTGATGAATGTGAATTCAGTCTCATAGCCCAACTTAAAAAAATATAAATACAAAGCACAGAACAAACAAAACAGAAAACAAGAGCATTTTCAAAGAATACATTTCAAAAGCATTTGCCATTCAAGATATTCTTTGTACTAAAGAACACTTACTTAACTTTATGGTAGGTCATCACTGATCAGACTACATAAAAGAAAATACAATATGCAGTACAAAATTCAACATGGAATACACAATAATGAAAAGTCCTGTAATTGAGTTGAGTCTACTTTGCTGTCAACACCATAGAATTTTAGTTAGGGCTGTGTATTCACATAGCTTTTGGAATGGTTTGAGATGGAGAGCTAGCATGACTCCATAGCTTGAAGATTTTACAATATTTCTTTTAGAATATTTATTGGTGGTGGTGCTGGGAGATGTCTGGGAAACTAGCATGTGAAGTATGCTCTAGTATCATTGTTATCTCCAAGAGGTTCCCTAAAAGCTTGCAGACGTTCTCAGAAAAAGAAAATGAGGCTTTCTCCTTACTTAGAAAAAAGATGGAAAGAAGTTGAGAGGATTTGGACGCAAAGGTACGTGTGTATGGGAGATGGTATGTCAATCTTAACAATTAGCCTTTTGGTAAATGAACGTGTTTCGAACTGGCCACGGCAATCCTTTCCTAAAAGAAATTCCTGTCCAAGGTCATCATCTTTTCTCCTTAATGTTTTGTGAGAAAATGAAGACAAATAATCATGGGACAATACAGCCAGACTGCAAGTAAAATACATCCTGATTGACCATAATATTCTGTAAAATAAAAATATGAGGCAGATGAATTTGTTCTGTTCTGTGTAATCCCTTAGCTGATAAAAAGAATGGCTTTTTATAAAGGGGTTTATAAGGTTATTAAAGAAAGGTTATTTAAGCAGTAAGGGTGAAGAAAGAAAGAGGAAAATAAAATGTACCAAAGCAGAGTGCTGGATTAGACTGGTCTTACTTAACAGCATAATCTTTAAGTAATTCCATTTAACAGGTTTTTCTAGCAGCACTGCATGGAATCTCTCCAACTAACAAAATGAATGTAAAACTCCTGCTAAGACTGTTGGTTCACTGGACATCAGGAAAAAAAACAACCGCATCAAACTTTTTAGAATCTGAAAAAATAGTTTTTAAATGTATTTTAATCATGCTTTACTGCAAGGATTTTTTTACTGGAAGAGGTAGGGAGGGAATATCACAATTCTTTTGTACTCAGCTTCAGAATTTTGAATATAAGACTACAAATCAAATTTGCATGTGCTTTTTTTTAGCAGTGGCACAAGGATACTATTCTAACAATATTGTATTATTTAAAGTATGTTGCAGTATATTGTTCTGAAATGGTTTTTAAAAATACACATTTTTTTCCAAATGTTTACATTTTTACATTAAACTCTGTTATACCAAAATTGTCAGTAAAGTTTGCCATTTATTTTGATTAAAGCAAAATGTATTTCATGGAGTAGAGTTTTAACACAAAAGAATCGAGAGAATTTGGTTCAGCATTTTTATCCATGATTTTAAATTTCACTTGTTTATTTATTTTAGCCTTCAACCAGCATAAAGGTTAAAATACATACTGGATATTAATCCAGCAATTTTAAATACTGTTAGTTGCTTTAAATATGCTTACTCCAAAATACCAATACATCTATAGACTAAAACAAAAACACAAGTAAGTACTGTAGGAGAGAGATGTTAATCTATCATGGGAAAATATTTCTAACTAAAATATGTAAGGGCATAAGCTTTTGTGAGCACAATTCTTTTCATTAGATACAGAGTTGTTACATTGATGTAAAATTTAGTTTGGGATAAAGGCTGGAGGGGAAGGGAGGGGATGATAAACTGGACATGTGTATGTATGTTACATGTGAGATAGATTACAAGTACCTTATCTCTTAACAATTGTACAGATAATCCTGACTTAGTGACCACAGTTGGGATCAGCAACTCCATCTCTAAGTTATGTGGGTGCTAAGCAAAACATGACATGATCATGAAGATTTATGACATCATTAAGCAAATCACCTGCAATCATTAAGCAAGACATCATGTGACTGTAACTGGTGATTTTATTGTGGGATTTTTCCATTGACTCTGCTTGCCAGTGGCTGGCTGGGAAATGAGCAAAAGGTGATCACATAATTGCAGAATGTTGGCAATGGTCATAAGTGCAAGGAGTCGTTGTAAGATACATTTTCAGTGCTCTTTGAAAATGGCTAAACAGGGCAATTGTTAAGTAAGGTCTACTTGTAATGTGTTAAAATTCCACTGTTTGCTGAGACCTTCTTAATAATAAGAATGTTGTGTTGCTTGTTACATATGTTTACCTTAAGGCTTTCTTTTACAAAGAATCTTACTGAAGTTAGTTTGCAGAGGTCTCTAAAACCAGATTTAGATTGCATGTTTTCGGCCAGGGGACACAACAAGTAATAGCAATAGCACTTAGACTTATATACTACTTCATAGTGCTTTACAGTCCTCTCTAAGGTGTTTACAGAGTCAGTATATTGCCCCCAATAATCTGGGTTCTCATTTTACTGACCTCAAAAGGATGGAAAGCTGGGTCAACCTTGAGAGGGTCAGGCTCAAACTCCTGGCTGTGGGCAGTGTCAGCCTGCAATACTGCATTCTAACCATTGCGTTATCATGGTTTTTAACAGTTAAAAGTTTGAATCATAATCTCTTCAAATATAAAGATCCTGGATTAAATCTTTATGAGTGCAAATTTGTATAGAACAAATAAGTGATTATTTTACCATATAATGTTTCTGCAATTTGTTAAAAGGATGAAATGGCTAGAGCCAAGTAAGGCTTAAAAAACAAGGAGAAAATATCCCTTTGTGCAGGAAGCAGATCCTATCAACATATCAAAAGACACTGAGACAACTAGGAACAGATGAGGGGAGAAAAGATGCTAATGTGGCCTAGCCACAACACAGACATGACTTACAGCTTATCACACAAGGACAAGGGATACTCTGCTCTTTAAAATACAAATGTGCCTAATATATTATTTCCAAAGGAAACATTTCTGACCAATTTGTTGTACACTGAATTCCTCTTTTAGCCCCAGAGACATTTTTAGTATCAAGTCTCAGTTTTGCAAAGTATGATAGAACAAAGCAGCACATTCATAGACAGAGAACCTACTCACGTTTAATCAAACTTTAATCAAACTGGATCAATCGATTGTTCTTCATCAACCAGGGAAATCATGTGTAATTTTCTTGTGAACTCAATAAATGTTCCTGCTGTCATTGCAAGCTAACTGATAAAATTCCCTTCAAGAAATTGTGCTAGTCTATGATGGTAATAATAAGGTGACCAACTTTTTTACAATGAAAAGGAGGACACAAATAAATTGAAGAAAAAAATATCGTGAATAAAAGAAACATTTTATTCATTGCAACATTAATACAGAATACACTATAATATGATAAATAATAACATTTTATATTGTAATTATGCTTACATGCCGTGCCCCCACCCGCAGCCACCCCGCCAGCACTGCTGCCCCACCGTGTAGAGCAGGCCCCACGGCTTCCAAAGCACCAGCTGCGCCAGCTCCAGCCCCAGGGGGCAGCCTGCCATCAACACACCCCCGCCTGCAGGTGCCTCGCCAGCACCACTGCCCACCCTGCACAGCCCTGTGTAGAGCAGACCCCATGGCTCCCATAGCACAGGGGGCAGCTGGCCAATGCCGCCCCTCACACCCCCACCCTTAGCAGCCCCGCCATCCCTGCCTCTTGCGCCCGCAGCCATTATTGCCCTAGCAGGGCCGAAGATCAAGAGAAAGTTACCATGGCATTGCCACTCCAGTCTCCTTCAGGTATCTTCGGGACTAACTAGGAGATGGTGTAGTTGGGTAGCAGGGAGGGGTGCAAAGTTTCTGCCAATTCGCCTTCACTGCAGACAACTTATATATGCAACGTTTGCCGGCTGGGTTTTTTCATACATGCTCAGCAGCAATTCCTATTGGCTTTTGAAAGCCAATAGAGGGAGTAGCACAGGTCATGCAAATGTTGAAAAAAAACCATCAAAAAAGGTGCCGGAACACCGTTCTGAGCGTTCTATGAAAAAAAAAGCCCTGCAGATTAGTTTTCAAATATCAAAAAGGAGGACATGTAGGAGGACACTTTTCGAGGGAGGACAGAACTCAGAAAAGGGGAACTGTCCTCCCTATAGGAGGACGGTTGGTCACCTTCATTTTTTGCATCTGTCTTTACACAAAGGGAAAAAACAGACCAACCTATCAAAAATAGTGCCATAAAAAACAAAACAGAAACACAAGTTAAGATAGGCAAGAAAATGGTTAGGGAGCACCTGTCCAGCCTAGATGAGTTCAAATCGCCAGGACCAGATGGATTACACCCCAGAGTTCTCAAGGAACTGGCAGATGTGATATCGGAGCCACTCAACTATATTTTTCAAAGATCCTGGAGCACAGGGGAACTACCAGAGGACTGGAAAAGAGCTGATGTAGTTCCCATCCTCAAAAAAGGAAAAAAAATGGATCCAGGAAATTACAGACCTATCAGCCTGACCTCAATACCTGGGAAGATCCTGGAAAAGATAATCAAACAACGAATCAACGAACACCTACAGGCAAACAAAGTCATTACTAAAAGCCAACATGGGTTTGTCAAAAATAGATCATGCCAGACAAATCTTATTGCATTCTTTGACCAAGTGACAAAATTAGTGGATCAGAGGAATGCTGTGGACATAATTTACTTGGACTTCAGTAAGGCATTTGATAAAGTAGATCACAACCTACTACTTGACAAGATAGAAAAATGTGGGGTAGACAGAACCACCACCAGATGGATCCGTAGCTGGCTGACCGGCTGTACTCAGCGAGTGGTCCTCAATGGAACTGCATCTATATGGAGGGAAGTGTGTAGTGGGGTGCCCCAGGGCTCTGTTCTGGGCCCAGTACTCTTCAACATCTTCATCAACGATTTGGATGAAGGGATAGATGGGGAACTCATCAAATTTGCAGACGACACCAAGCTGGCAGGAATAGCCAACACTCCAGAAGACAGGCTTAAGATACAAAAGGATCTGGACAGACTTGAACACTGGGCACTAACTAACAAAATGAAATTCAATGGTGAAAAAAGCAAGGTTCTACATTTAGGCAAGAAAAACCAAATGCAAAAGTACAGCATAGGTGGCACCATGCTCAATAGTAGTAACTGTGAGAGGGACCTCGGAGTCCTAATAGACAATCACTTAAATATGAGCCAGCAGTGTGCTGCAGCTGCCAAAAAGGCCAACACAGTGCTAGGCTGCATTAACAGAGGGATAGAATCAAGATCACGTGAAGTATTAATACCACTCTTCAATGCCTTGGTAAGGCCACACTTGGAATACTGCATCCAGTTTTGGTCACCACGATGTAAAAAAGATGTTGAGACTCTAGAAAGAGTACAGAGAAGAGCAACAAAGATGATTAGGGGACTGGAGGCTAAAACATATAAGGAACGGTTGCTAGAATTGGGTATGTCTATGTTATGTCCCGAGCCTTGCAAACGGGCTCGGGGCGTTTGCAGGCAGTCCCGGGCAGGTGCAAGCTTCCCGGGACCAGACAGGCTGTCGCCAGCGCCTGTGCGCATGCGCGGGTGCTGGCGCGGGAAAAGTAACACATTGACCCGGGAATTGCCTATATAAGAGGCTGGGAGCTTTTGGGCGTTGCTGAAGCCTTCACCTGTAAGCTGAACACAGAATAAAAGAAAACCTGAGAACTACAACTGCTTCTCGTGTCTGCTTTTCGCCAAGGACCTAACACTGGCGACGAAGGTCGGATGCCTTACATCGCCTGGAAAGGAAGAGGTGTAAGCTTACCCAAGTGAGTACTGAGCGGCGGAACGGCATTGACTCGGCAGCTACCCGCCAATCCAGTGCGCTTTCAGGGGTAGGCTGGCTGATAGACCCATCTCCTGAAAATGGCAAAGGTTGGAAGGCTTTCGGAGTTCGACGTCTCACATCCAGAGCGGTGGGAGTCCTACATAGCCAGGGTGGAAAACTACCTCAAGGTGAACCAAGTGAGGGAAGATAGCTTGAAGGCTGCCACCCTGCTTTGTGTCTGCGGCCAAGACGTCTTCGAAATCGCAGAGAACCTTGCAGCACCTGTCCCATTAGAGTCTGTCAGCTACGCAGATCTAAAAAGCTATTGAAGGAGCACTTCCAGCCCAAGATGTCCGTCATCGCATGGCGCCACACCTTCGAGCAGAGGGATCAACGATCCGGAGAGTCGGCCAAAGAATACATCGCCGCATTGAGGAAGGCCGCCAAGCACTGCGAGTTCAAGGACCTCGAAGAACGACTGAGGGACCGATTCGTGTGCGGCTTAAGGCATCGAGATCTACAACAGAGGCTTTTCGCCAAAGAAGACTTGTCCTTCCAAGATGCCTTAAGAGAGGTCACCACAGAAGAAGCAGCAGGCGGCGCCGTCAAAAACATGTGGCCGATCAGGAACAGTCCAGATGTTGCATCCGTGCACCAAGAGGACGTCCAAGGGAACTCCGAGGAGGATCCGGACGAGGAAGTCGACCGTCTCCACCCCACGAAGGAAGGGAATCAGAAAGGAAGCTCTGCAGCTCCCCTCAAGTGCATCGGCTGTGGAGGTCGCCACAGGAGAACCGACTGCAAGTTCCGCTCCGCTATCTGCCGGGCGTGCGGGAAACAAGGACATATTGCAGCTGTGTGTCTGGGCCGACGAAAGGTACAACCTCAGGAAGAACTGCGCCTGAAAGGTACCAGGGTCCCCAGCCAGAATAGGGTAGGTTTTTGCGCTTCGCGAAGAAGCATCTTCAGGACAGGCACACACAAGCCCATCAAGAAAAAGCTGTCACTCAAGGTGAAGCTACAAGGGGTTCCATTAACTATGGAACTAGACACGGGGTCTGCCCTTTCAATCATATCCTTACATACATTTAGGAAGATTTGTTCCGGCAGTGGAACTCAGGCTAAATTAAGGCCTTCTGACATTGTGTTAACAGACTTTCAAAATTCGAGAGTGTGTGTTAAGGGGGAGGCCACCCTTAACGTACAGTAGAAGAATTTTGAAGGTCCACTAGACCTATTAGTAGTAGGGGGTGAACGAACGAGTCTCATAGGACTCGATTGGTTTGAAGCCTTGGGGATACACGTCACGGGGCTCAACAGCTTACAAACACTTGACCTACAGGAAGTCTGCAAAGAATTTGCAGATGTCTTCAGCCCCCAGCTGGGCACATTCAAGGGACCTCCTGTGTCCTTAAAACTAGACCCCACTGTCACGCCCATTAGAATTAAAGCAAGAAGGGTCCCTTTTGCTTTAAAGAGTAAAATTGACACTGAGTTAGACAAACTGATCCAACAGGAATCCTAGAACCTGTTGATTCCAGCCCTTGGGAGACCCCCATTGTCACGCCTCTAAAGGCAAATGGGGACATTCGCATTTGTGCTGACTACAAATGCACTCTTAATAAGGCATTGCAGCAACATGCCTATCCTGTTCCTGTGGTCAGTCATATTCTGGCCTCCCTCAAGGGGGGGGCGCGTTTTTTCAAAGCTTGACCTAGCTCAAGCGTATCAACAGCTGCCTGTTGATGATGATGCTGCTATAGCTCAGACTATTGTGACCCACAGGGGAGCCTTTAAGGTAAAAGGCTACAGTTTGGAGTGAATGTCGCTCCTGGGATTTTCCAAAGCGTAATGGAAAACACACTACGGGGCATACCGGGGGTTTGCCCCTACTTTGATGATGTCTTAATTGCAGGAGACTCCACACACATTCTAGCTGAAAGGCTAAGGGCTGTTCTGTTAAGGTTCAGGAAAACAGGCCTCAAGCTCAAAAAAGACAAATGCAAAATTGGGGTGCCTTCTACTGAATTTCTGGGGTTCAAAATTGATGCTGCTGGGATTCACCCTGCTGAATCCAAACTAACTGCCATTTTAGAAGCACCTATGCCAAAGTCTAAGGCCGAACTTCAGGCCTTTCTGGGCCTCCTGAATTTCTACAATTCCTTTCTTCCACATAAAGCTAGTGTAGCTGAGCCTCTTCACAGGCTATTAGACAAACAAGCAGTGTTGGCAGTGGTCACAAACACATGAGGCTAGTTTCAATGAGGTCAAGGCCTTACTCACTTCTAACAGTGTACTTGCACACTTCAATGAGTCCCTTCCTGTGTGCATCGCTTGTGATGCTTCCCCTTACGGGGTAGGAGCCGTCCTGAGCCACCTCAGGTCTGATGGAACTCAGGTTCCTGTTGCATATTACTCCAGAACACTGTCTTCTGCTGAGCGCAACTACGCTCAGATAGACAGGGAGGCTCTGGCTGTTGTTGCTGGAATTAAAAAATTCCACGATTTCTTGTATGGCAGGCATTTCACGGTCTTCACTGACCATAAGCCTCTGCTGGGACTGTTTACCACACGTAAACAAACTCCCCAAATTATTTCCCCTAGAATGCTTAGGTGGTCTATTTTTCTGTCTGCATATGATTTTTCCTTACTCCACAAGCCTGGGAAAGAAATGGGCCATGCTGATGGCCTCAGTAGATTGCCCCTGCCAGTAGTAGAAGCTGACCCTGCGCCAGCTGTCAACATTCTATCCATCCAAGCCTTGCCCGAGTCCCCTCTGAATGCCAGGGATGTCGCCGCTGAAACAGGCACAGATCACACACTTTCACGTGTCCTTTCTTGGTTTTTGTCTGGATGGCCTGAGCACTGCCCTAGTCCTGAGTTTCAGAGTTTCTGGTCCAAAAGGAACGAGTTGTCCACTTCTCAGGGTTGTCTGCTTTGGGGAAACAGAGTTGTCATTCCCACCTCAATGAGGACTAGGATCTTAGAGTCCCTCCACGAGGGTCATCCTGGCATTGTTCGCATGAAGGCCTTGCGCGCAGCCACTTGTGGTGGCCTGGTTTAGATAAGGACATTGAGGCTAAGGTGCATGCATGCCACCTGTGCCAGCGCTCTCGCCCAGAGATGCCCCAAGCTCCTGTGCATAGATGGGAGGATACACAGTCCCCATGGTCTAGGGTGCACATTGACTACGCTGGGCCCTTTCAGGGCCAGTTCTTCTTGGTCCTCGTTGACAGTCATTCAAAATGGCTTGAGGTTGTACCTGTCTCATCCACCACCACTGCAAAGACTATTCAGGTACTGAGGGGGATTTTTGCTGAACACGGGCTCCCAGATGTCATCGTGTCTGACAACGGCCCTCAATTTACTTCCTCCGAATTCCAAGCTTTCTTACAGGCTAACATGATTCGTCATGCCACGTCTTCACCCTTCCACCCGTCCACCAACGGTATGGCTGAACGCATGGTCCGCATCACAAAGGACGCCTTGAAAAGACTCACCTATGGGGACTGGTATCACAGGTTGGCTGACTTTCTCCTTTCTTACCGCACCACACCATCCACTTCTACAGGGAGAAGCCAGGCTGAAATTCGCTGGGGGCGGAAACTTACTACGAAGCTTGACCGGTTGCATCCGGACAGACTGCCTTCATCTACCTCACATCCTAGGGCACCTAGACAACTACTTGTGGGTGCCCCGGTTTGGACTCACAATTACGGGCCTGGTCATACATGGGTCCACGCTTCTATTTCCAGGGTCACAGGTCCTCTATCCTACGAGGTAGCCCTGAACAACGGTCGTGTCCTGCATCGGCACATCGACCAACTCCGCCCTAGGCGGGATCTTTCAGATGACACTCCTGGGTCTTTTCCAGGGGGGGAGGGGGACCCTTTAGAGCAAAGGGAGGGGCACGAGCTGCTGCCCACCTCCAATGATGGAGCCACAAATGGCCCATTCCAAGATTCCGCGAGTGCCCCAAACAGGAATTCTAAGAGCCTATCCAACTACCAGGCATTCACGCCTACTCCAGCCAGGGAGTCACCCCGGTGGTACAATCACTATTCACCTGCACAGCACAGTACTCCAGTCAGGGAGGATACCCGGGAGCATCCCAATAAATCATACCCCGCAAGAGAGCTGGCACATAATCCCCAGAGTTGGCCTGACCTTACCCCAAGTCCTACAGGGGGTCAAACATACAGGGAGGTGGTCGAGGAACCAAGTCCCAACCACAACACCTCTAGCCCAAATCAGGGAGTAACTGAGTTTTGGGAAGGTACAGAAACCCACACGAGCCCGGACACAGAACGGGGTTTAGGGAATGGACAGCCTCCTGACAGGTCTTGGACGGACCTAGGAGGTTCTACAGAGATGCCCAGCACTGGCTATCACTTCAAGGGGCCCGAGGGCCTACAGCTAGGCAGGTCAACCAGGTCACAAAGTGACAGAAGCCCTGGCCTGACGAGCCCGGTGGGCAAGCGAGCAGGCCAGGCATTGGGGCACAGTCCTTGGAAGGCACCAAGGCATGATAAGGAGAACAGGCTCACGTCTCCCCTCATTCAGGGAACACCTGTCAGAAACCCAGAGCTGAGAAGGTCACAGAGAGCAAGGAAATCTCCTAAGTACTTAGAGGATTACATAACATTGCTGGCTAAACAAAAGCCAGTAAACAGTAGGAGCACTGGGGAGTATAACACTGCATCAAGAAATAATTGTATGTTGGTAGTAGTCTTAGCCCGGGGGAAAGGGGTGTTATGTCCCGAGCCTTGCAAACGGGCTCGGGGCGTTTGCAGGCAGTCCCGGGCAGGTGCAAGCTGCCCGGGACCAGACAGGCTGTCACCAGCGCCTGTGCGCATGCGCGGGTGCTGGCGCGGGAAAAGTAACACATTGACCCGGGAATTGCCTATATAAGAGGCTGGGAGCTTTTGGGCGTTGCTGTAGCCTTCACCTGTAAGCTGAACACAGAATAAAAGAAAACCTGAGAACTACAACTGCTTCTCGTGTCTGCTTTTCGCCAAGGACTCAACAGTCTAGTTTAACGAAGAGAAGGACAAGGGGGGACATGATAGCAGTATTCCAATACCTCAGGGGCTGCCATAAAGAAGAGGGAATTAAGCTATTTTCCAAAGCACCTGAAGGCAGGACAAGAAGCAACGGGTGGAAACTAATCAAGGAGAGAAGCAACCTAGAACTAAGGAGAAACTTCCTGACAGTGAGAACAATTAATCAGTGGAACAGCTTGCCTCCAGAAGCAGTAAATGCTCCAACACTGGAAGTTTTTAAGAAGAGACTGGACAGCCACTTGTCCAAAATGGTGTAGGGTCTCCTGCCCAAGCAGGGGGTTGGACTAGATGACCTCCAAGGTCCCTCCCAACTTTACTACTATTATTATTATTATTATTATTATTTGATTTGGTTCTTTCAAGTTTCTTTTAAAGTTTTCTGTGAGAGGATCTGTGGGTGCGACTAAATCATGTTAGGTCTTAAGAAAACTAACTTAAGCATGGTCTTTGAATGGCCATCAGCTTTGGAATAAGGTCTGTTTATTTTGGAAAGGAATCAGAGTGTCTGCAAGATATGGTTAAAAAAAATAAAGTCAAGATGGCAGCTATTCAGCCTGGGTTTTTTTTGTGGGTGTCACTTTGCTATGTGATGCAATGTTAACATCCTTCTTTTAAATAAATCAACTTTGAATTCCTTTTACTTCTGACAATCTTAATCTCTAATCCATTCAAATAATGTCACAGAACTTGAGTTCTTTTCATTTTTTTTTTTACCCCTTCTCACAAGATTCACAAACCTCTTTTGTAAATCCAACATCAAAGAATTATCCAGGTCACTTTCTTGCTTTATTATCTGTAATTTTATTTTTGATTTTTAAAGCATCAACCATCTTTTTTGTATGTCCAATGAAATATCTTTTTCCATGTTATTCTTGTAGTTTTTCATTTGTAGATCCATTTTTTTCCAACTCTGTCTCACTTTTCTCAGATTAAAACGTGTCAGATAAAACTTGTTCCTCTTCTACCATTTCTTCCAAAACATCTTTTGGAGACAGTCTATCCATAGAAGCAAATATTGCTATTGACAATGTTGAAATTAATTTATAATTCCAGTATTCAAACATATCCTTCAATATTTTCATTGCTATAATATTTTGGATCAATTTCAGCTGTTAATGTATTTTTTCTTCTTCAATTAAAATCTTTAATTCCCATAGTGTCCAAGTTTTGAAATTGTTTCTCTCTTTTATGTTCAAAATAAATCAACTTTCCCACAGAAAAGATTCTTATAATTAATTCCAAAATCTTAGTTCAAATTTATCTGTACTCTTAAGACATTTATAATTTTCTAAAAACAAATTCTTAATTAGTCTTTTGCTGTTTTTTTAGTTCTTAAACTTGAAGTTAAAAATTTCTTTCTTTAAGGATTAACGCCAAGCTTATTCAGTGTTTTCAGATTTGTCAACCCAAGGTTTTCTAATAGCTGAAAAATAGTTACCGTAAATGCCGGCGTATAAGACGACTTCCGCGAGCGCTGAAATCGGCGCCAAAGATGGGGGTCGTCTTATACGCCGAGTCGTCTTATACGCCAGAAATACTGGTAGTTTCCGGCGTATAAGACGACGTTCTAGGAATGCGGCCCGGATATAAAGACGGGGGTCGTCTTATACGCCGGGTCGCCTAATACGGTGGCATATATGGTATAAGCAATTTCTGAATGTGATTAGAAAAGGAAATGTGTAAACTTATTGTCCTTTTAAAGGCACTGATCATTGTTGGAGCCAATTAGCTATTCCCTCTATTGTCTTGTGGTCTCCTAATGAGGGGCAACTGTCTATTGTTCTTGGGAGTGGTTGCAAGTCTTATCTTTGTCCAGAGAGGAATTACAGAGATCCAGTCTACTTGATGGTGCTTCATTCTGCCATGATCATTGATTTTGTTTTTCTCAGAGCTGTTTTCAGCTTGCCACTTCAGCTTGTGTTATATCCAACATAAAGTATTAAATCATAAATTTGCATTTATAAAAATACATTGAACTGGTATATCAGATTTCAGATTTTCTTTCGGGTGTAAATTCATTGGTTCACTTTCTGAGGCAGAACAGTATCAAAAAGCTGGACTTTGCAGCTATAGTTCTTATTCAAAATGTCCTAAGATTAAAATGTTGCCTGTCTAAAATGGAACAAGAAATTTCTTTTATAGTCTACAATCAATTTTTGCCTTTTTGTATTTCTGAATAATGGCTGTGAAAGTTGGACCATAAGAAAGGCTGAGCGCCAAAGAATTTAGGCCTTTGAACTATGGTGCTGGAGAAGACTCCTGCGAGTCCCCTGGACTGCAAGGCGATCAAACTGGTCAGTCCTAGAGAAGATCAACCCTGACTGCCCTTTAGAAGGCCAGATCTTGAAGTTGAAACTCAAGTACTTTGGCCACCTAATGAGAAGGAAGGACTCACTGGAGAAGGGCTTAATGCTGGGAAAGATTGAGGGCAATAGAAGAAGGGGACGACAGAGAATGAGGTAGCTGGATGGAGTCACTGAAGCAGTAGGCGTGAGCTTAAATGGACTCCAGAAGATGGTAGAGGACAGGAAGACCTGCAGGAACGTTGTCCATGGGGTCGTGATAGGTTGGATATGACTTTGCAACTAACAACAACAATTTCTAAATAGTTAATTTCTTGGGTATAAAACATACTTTCTACCTTTGGCTGGGGAACACCTTTAGGAAGCTTCTTTTTTCCTACTGATGTCAGGGAGGAGGAAATGTTTTCAAATTTCTCATCTTTGGCTTTAAAAAAGCCAAAGATGCACAATGTATATTTAAATATATAAAAATTGCAAATAAAGACTTAATATCTATTATTACTTAAGTACACAGGGGCCAATAGGGAAAAAGAAAAGGAAATACTTTGTTGATATCCTAAATCAGGACATTGAAATGTTGACGAATATCATCAAATACATCAAAAGTGTTGCCCATAAAAAGAGATTTAAAAAGGTCAGAATTGTTAGAAATAATTTTCATAAAGGTTATTCACCACAAAGTTCCCTTATGCATCTTTTGTTGCGAAAACTATAATAAACGAGCTATAGAGGAAATGATTCTCAAAACAACAAAATGAAGTAAAATGGCTTTTTTATCTATGTTGCTCTGCCTACGGTAGTTTGCCTGGGTTATATTTGTTGCAAAGTGAGATGCTGACAAACTGCTGGACTGAAATTCTGAGGAATGTTAAGAAAATTAAAGCTGCAGCATGGCTAGCATAACAGATATGCCCATTCTTAAAGTTTAAAGTACATTGTAGCCATTTTGAGCAAAAAATTGGAAATTTGTGTAACTTACAATTAAACTAGCAAAAATATTTTTTCCCAATAAGATTGTGTACATCTTGCTCCTAGTTGGAATTATCACAATAGATTAAATCCTGCTTGCTTAACTTCCTATATTTTAGCTATTGTTATGCATAAAGTAACCCAAATGTATTGCCTACAGTATTGAGTGTTTCAATATATATTAGTACTGAGGTTATCATGGGCTTAAGGCTAGAAGAATACCTTCTCACTTGGTATCATCAATTGTAGTAAATAGTTTGTATTGGACATGTAATGAAATGCATGGGTGACCTTGAGGAAAGGGTAGAAGAGATATTGCCTAGGAAACAATCAGACAAGAGAGCCAGGAGCCCACAATCACTTAGCAATCCAGAGAAAGAAGCTAAGGCAGGACTGCCCTAATTGAGCAAACAATTTATACTCTTGGACTTGTAAGATTTCATTAAGTAGCCTTACAATAAATGTAGATTTAGCTCATCATCCTCTTTCTTGTCTGATTTACCCAGGAAGGCTGACAAAACATGAGTGAAGCGAAAACCTGAGCTAGGTATTCACTCTATTTGATCACAAATAGAAGGTTTGATTCTGATTTATTTTTGATCTCTTTTTGACCTCTGATCTCTTGATCTTTGATTAAAAAATATTCTGATGGTCCTATGTTAGCATGCCTTTTGTAGCTTACAAGATGTTCCCAGTAATAATCAAGAATATTGACATTCTCCACAAAAAAAAAAGCTAGAATAAGATTTAAGAGTGCGATCCAAGCCTCTATATAAAGGGTTTAAAAGCATTATTAGATATGGACTAATTTATGGTTTAAGACAGTTAAATAAGATGTTAGATTGAATAAAAATTAATTAAAGATTTGAATAAGAAGATGTTTGTTTGTTTGTTGTGGATATAGTAATTTTGGGAGGGGTTAAAGGACTTTGAAACAGATATTGAGGGACTGATAGATCATAAGGTATAATAGAGTAGAAAGATATTTCTTTTTCTGCTTTTTCTTCTATTTTTTCCTTTTCTTTCTGAATTAATATTTTTGATATTAAGAATGATAGTTATTTTGTAATGGAAGAAGAATAAGAAAAAAGAAGAAATGATGTTAATAAATGATTATAGATGATATTAAGGAAAAAGGGAATGGAGAGATACCTGAAGTGTTAATTATGTATTTATAGTAGCAAAAAGGAATATAATAATTGAAATAGTAAAGCTTAACACAGGATTAGGATATATCTAGATGAAATGTTATTGAGGATTGTTTTGATTGGCTTAGTTGTATTGAAATACATTAATCTGAATATAATATATTATCTGAGGGAATAGAGAGGGGTTTTTTATGATTTAATTTGAACTATGTAAGTATGATTTTGCTTTTGGATAATTGATTACCCTGCCACCACATTGATCTTTAAACACTTGTTTGTAAAAAGAAAAAACTAATAAAACTTGTTTTTGTTTTTGTTTTTTAAAAAAGAATATTGACATTCTTTTTGTCATAAGGACATCTGCCTATGGGTGGCAAAATGAGACAGATTTCTGATACATCTTTGTATTGACATTGAATACTGACTAATGGCCCCATTGAGCTGTGCTGTATGAACTAATGAAGAATTCAGAAATGAATCTGGTCCTATCTTAGCAACATTAAGGAAGTTACAAAACCTATTTCATGAAATCCACTGGCTTCAACAATGAGATACTCTTGGTTATTTATTGTATTGTGCCTCTACAGTCATAATAATGAAAATACAGCATATCTTTATTAAATCTGTCCATAACCTTTTTCTTGTAAATCATCCCCAGCTTTTGATATTTATAAAAAATGTCATGTCCATTGTTATCCCCAAAAAATACTATTTCAGAGAAACTACTAATCCAATGTTATCAGTAAATTACACCTTCAATAATTTTAATTCTCACTGGTATGTTTTCTAAAATGTGAAATCAGAGATATTTTAACTGAGTATTCTTCCATTCCACAGTTTTAGATGATCCAATTTGTCTCCCAATAACTCAAATGAGTTAAAACCTGATAATAGTTTCTTACTAGTCCATGATCCTGTCCCACTTCCAAAGTTCTGCAATTTTCAACCAAGGGTTAACTTATAATGGACATTTATTATTGAAGGAGAGTCAAAATTATAATTCCAATCTAACATCTTCCAAATTTGTACTGCTTTCTCTAATACTGGATATAAAATTATGGTTAAAAATTGAATCATACCCCTGGAGTGAACTATAGTCACAAAATATAACCCCTGGGTTATATTGCCACTTTGACATTGTGCCCAAATAGTTTTTGAATGTCATCATTGCATTCCATACAGAAATAGATGTGATTCAAAATCTACAATATTTTTTCAAATAACCAGCAGCTATTAGTAATATAGATATGAGTTAACTGCAAGAAGTTTGCAGTGAAGAGATGGAAAACCCCAAATTAACAAATCAGTTGGTAAGGGTAGCTAAAAGTATTAATTACATCTTTCATGATCTGAGATGAGATGTATTTAACTTTTTTTTCTTTATCTAACATCCCAGAGGAAGTTTTTATAAACTGTCAATCACTATATACTGGAAGTATAAAATGATGGTGAGATATGAGCTTGACCCATAATCACCCTACTTCAGTTTAACATTCATAGGTTAGTTAATATGGTTTTGGGAAGAGTAGTATGGTTGAAAGATGCTGATGTGATTCGAATTACATACCAAATTTCAGATATTATCAGTATATTCCCCCCTTTTTATCCAATATACATACTTAAGCAATAGAAATACCTATGCTAGTTATTTTACTATTCAGTTTGCATGGCCACCCATCTCAAATTCATGTCTCTTGGGCAATTAACAATACTTAAAGACAAGATTAAAATGACATAACAAAAATTGTAAATGAGATATACTCTATATCAGATGAGCAATACCAACCAATAGCAACAATTAACCCAGCAATTAGTTTTGTAATTACCTATCTGATGAATCCCTATTTGACAACAGACCAGGTTAGGGAAGATAGCTGACTCTTCCATTTAATAAATATTTCAGTTTTGCTATTAATAGAAGCAATGTTTAAAAGCTAAGACATTTTTTTCCTATAAAAAAGACCAGTGAGGAATATTTAAGTTGAATATCTACAAGTGTTTTCCTCAATTTAGTAAAACTTTTTTTTCTAAAAAGGATAGTTTTGTAGTATTGTACTATATTGGAAACATAACATGATTTGTCCAATCTATTTTAAAAAATCAATTAAGTGGGACCATTCTATTGCCCAATTAATCTTTCGGTTGTCCTCTCCAAACTTCCTGTAAATTAATCTGAGGACTGGATGGAACTGACAAAGCTTTTCCACCCAGAGCAAATTGGCTTTCACAAGGGACATAGTATCTTTGGTCTTGATTGAAACATATATTAGTGGCCATAAAAACAGCTTCATGATGCATGCATAATGTTCACAATTAGTTTTCCGTTCTGTTTGCTCAATTATAAGAGGAAGAATATGAAAAGACTTCTCTTCAGATGATTGACAATGCTAATATTGCCAACATCTCTGCAAAGACAGTGTCTCCATCTGGTTAAATAAGATTTCAGATGGGGCAATCTATTGGCTTGCTTCTTATTCAGTTTTTTTTTAGATATGATATTAACTATGCCATACTATTTTTCCTTCCCTTTTTTAGTGAATGTAAAATGTTGGTACTTATCTATATCAGGACTATGGCATATGAGCTGAGATCAGGCTTAGAAGAAGGCTAATTAGAGTGATTACAGTGAAAAAGAAAAGTTAATAGTTTGTTGTATTCTCTTTGATATTTATTATTTCTTTTTAATTTTCTTTAACTATAAGTCTCCCAGAGTTGTGCTGGAGTTGAGCAGTCTCAAAAGTAAAATATTAAATACACCATGTATAGAAAGATCCAGCATATAAAGTAATGTCTTCTTTCAAATATTTGGGGGTGTCAGTTTAAAATTTTAAGATAAAAAGCTCTAGTAATTGGTGGGTTGTTGCTCAGTGGGACTTTATTCATCATACATCATTCATTTTTATCCCACCTTTATTACTTTATAAGTAAGTCAGGGCAAACATGCATCATACTTCCTCCTCCTATTTTCAACACAACAATCTTGTGAGGTGGGTTGGGCTGAGAGAGAGAAAGAGCCACTTGCCTAAAAATCACCAGCTGGCTTTCATGACTAAGATGGGACTAGAACTCACCATCTCCTGGATTCTAGCCTGATGCTCTAACCAATACACCAGACTGGGTCCCATTCTCTCTTTCCCTTAATCAAGTAGGAGATCAGCATCTCTTCTACAAGTATTGTTGGGCAAATGTTTGGCGTCACAGAGAACTTGTATAGGTACAAGAGTTGGAAATAGGATAAGAAAGTGAATATCATCTGGGTCATGCATTTAAGAATTAAGCTAAGGATGTCTTCAATCTCTATTTATTACAGTACTGCTAAAATACTTTTAGAAGTTCGCCACCTCTTGGAATCACTACTATTGGGGGGCGGAACTGATGGACAATGTCAGATCACATTTTGCAATGTATTATTGTCCTCACTAAAAGTACTGAATCCCATAAGGGCTAACATTTCAAGCTAGCGGAGATGCTGGTTTGATGGAAATATCACTTTTTTTCAGCCAGCTTTCTTGGAGTCCTGTGACATGGATCAGAGATCAGTTTTCCAGGTTCACACACATGAAACCAATCAGCCAGGTTCAATTGCTTGTGAGCTCTCAAGAGATATGCCATAAAGCCGTTCACTCTGCCTCTGAAGATATCAGTCATAACGTCTGGCGAAATGTCATAAAGAAAAAAGAAAACTAAACCGTGGTCTATCAGCAGGAAAGATCATCGCTGCCAGTTGTGAAAGCCTACATCAGTATATTGTATTTCTAATTGTCTACTTACACATATTATGTCAGTACCTTTTTGGCATATTCATATTTAGGAATAGATGAGCTTCCCCCAAAAATCTGTAGAAGTATCAGAAGGGTCAAGTCGCAGGGCAGAAAACTCTGGAAGTCCACTCCTCTGGAAAAAAAGCTTGGAAAAAAAACACTGAAGAGGAATATCATTACAAAACCATAGCAAAACAATTCTTGTCAAAACACAATGTTAGATGCAATTAAGTGACTTTATTATGTTTCCAATATTTTAAATAAATAAAACTGAAAATGTCCTGGTCCTAAATTTTGATTTACTTGTTACTGATAATCAGGTATCAAATGTAACAGATGAAGACCTACATTATATTTGCTACTCTTCTTTGACTTTGGTGGAATAATCAAATATGGCTACCTCTCTAAACATGTAAATGAAGACTTAGTCTTCAGGCCAAAAGTATCTAAAAGTTAAATCATGGCAACTAGACCAAAGTTTATCAAAACTGAAACATTATGTTACTCATCCAAGTAATGTCTTCAGTCAAAATGAAAAGTTTGGGTAGGCAAAGAGTTAGAGAGTCATTGGAATGAACGCATTCTTACCATAAAGACTGCAGGGTGTTTCTCCCCAAAATAAAAAGCAACATGTAAATGAAGACTCAGTCTCTAGGACAAAAGTATCTAAAAAGGTTAAATCATGGCAACTGGACCAGTTTATTAAAACTGAGATGTTTCATTACTCATCCAAGCAACTTCTTCAGTCAAAATGAAAATTTGGTTCAGTTGCCATGATTTTAGTTACCTGTCCAAGTTTTATTTAGAGGGACCTGATGTATTTGGGCTGCTTCTCAAAGTTTATAATAGGAAGTGATAAGGGTGAACTGTTTTCAGTTGAGAAATACATCACAGGTAAAATACATCACAATAACTAACCTACAGAAAAATCAAATAAGAGGAAGATACAATAAAACTAGTTCCACAAAATTGAATCCTTCTATCCTTCCAATGGCTTGCAGATGACTTGAGGCAACAGGGTCATTTTTTTTGAGGTCTCACAGTTGAATTACTCAGTTTTGTTGGCCCTGTTAAAGGTTATATGAGCAAAGATAGTGAAATGCTAGGAAGTTACAGGACAAGGTTTATTATACACTCTATAATTTATGATCAAGAAATGAAGTGAAGCATGAAGGTAGGAAAGGTAACTCATCAACTAGGCCAGAGGGAAAACCTGACTATAAGGGGGCAGTTACTTTACAGAGTAAAAATATAAACATTAAAAGAAAATTTCTACAGGGCAAATTGTGATGGAAACAGTTCATTGTTCAGCAGTAAATCATCATCCAGTAGTAAGAAATGAAATGGGCTAAGAAATTCTAGAAAGCTAGCAGCAGAAGCTGTGTGTTCATGCAGGCTACAGCAGTGATTGAAAGACTAAATTACACTGAAGCTTGTATTCTGTCATTTTGCCTCCCACGTAACATAATGTTAACAAAATGACATGATGGCTGGCCAAGTCTAAAGAGGAAAACAATGTTTGCTAATGGATAGAGCTAAATACCTCACCTAATTCTGCTCCATCAGTCCTATCAGTCAGGGGAACACAAATACTGAGGCCCAAAATGTAGTGAGGAACCCAGTATGAGAGAAAAAGGAACTTCCTGAAGTTGTTAAACAAACAAACAAATAGGCAGGTGCCTAAATACTTTCCTGTTTACAAATAGTTCCTTGGAGTTATTATATGTTAAATATATGCAGTTATCATGGAATCTGTAACACCAAGTATTAATTTACAAGATGTAATAACAGATCATTAAAATATTACAGTACAATTACCATTACTCCACACAGTCTTTCTTTCTCTCTCCACTTATGTACATCATTCTCCCTATGTATGGTTCTTTAGTTACAGAAAAAGTAGTGTTTAACTTTTCTTCTCCATAAGCTTATAAACAAGCCATAAATAAAACTCAGTTCCCAAACTAAACACTGTATAATGTAATGTAGTAATATAACTTTTTAATTTGTGCATTATCTATCCTCACTTCTACTGAAGTAGTTTCCTATTGAACAATAGACTCATAAATATCTGATATACCTAATTAGATATGCCTCACAATAAAATCCAAAAAATAAGGGAACTACAGTATATAAATAAGTGTATCATACATTGTATCAGAAATGCTTTTATATTAATGCCTGTGTGACAATGAAGTAATCCCAAGCTGGCAGAAGGTTGGATAAAGATTCTGTGGATTTTTTCAATTATCATTGATTTCTAAATGAGGAGACATATCAAATATGCTTTAGCATTTGCTAACAAAGAGTTAAAGGGAGACCGGTATAGCTATTTCAAGCTAGTTAACTCTCATCAGCCAGCCATACCCTTCTGAGATTTGAACCTGGGCTGCTTGCACGTTAGGCAGCTGTGTTGACCTCTAGGCCACAGGCTCTTTCTCACTTTGTCAGCTGTATCAGGGAGGGAAGAGACCAGGGCAGGAGATATGTCTCTTCCCTCCCTGATACAGCTGAAAGAGTCTATGGCCTAGAGGTTAACACAGCTGCCTAACGTGCAAGCAGCCAGGTTTGAATCTCAGATGGGTATGGCTGGCTGATGAAAGCTAACTAGCTCAAAATAGCTATACCAGTCTCCCTTTAACTCTTTGCTAGCAATCCAAAATTTAACATAAAAATGATATCGCAGTAGTGACTGCTGCCTGGGGATAGCCCTAGATTGGGCTGATAGAGGCAAAATATTTTTTGGGCTGACAGGATGCATTGTAAAAAAACACTCAAGATATATACATAATCCATTGGTTAGAGCAGCCTCTTTGATGGAGAAGACAAAGGTTCAAATCCTGGCTCGTACCTACCTTAGCAGTAGAAGTTTTTGGGCAAAAAAGGAGAAATCAGGAAATCTGATACTATTACATTCATGTTGGAAACACCTACCAAGGCACTTCCTGGTTGAAAGGATTAGTTGATGACATTACCATTGCCCAGTTGATACCCAAGGGGCTCCTTTCACGTCCCTATTATTTTCCCACCAAAGTGGTACTTATTTATCTACTTGCTTTTTCACCTTTTGAACTGTAGGTTGGCAGAAGTTGGGACAAATTGATGGGAGCTCATTTCATCCTACAGCTCATGCTCATGGTTTTCAAACTGCTGAACTGCCAACATCTGAAGTTGGAATGTCACTACCACCATCTCCTTTACAGAGCACACATGAAGCATAAGATAATGGATAAAGTAGTTGCAATTGACTGTTGAAAATAATTATCAATGCTCAGCAGAAAAATACCATCAGATAGTATGCAAGAAGATATCAGTAGATGCCTCACAACAATCCCTACTACCACAATAATTCAAACCAATGAACTGATATATGCTACAGCTGCTGTAATCTTGGATATGTTTGGCTACACAATCAAAAACAACAGCAGTACATTACAACCCAACCCCCTCTCCTGGAAAATGAAGTTAGAGGCTAAAATCAAGGCTGAAGACATGGTAATTAATCAGTGTAATTACAGAAAGGTGTGACAATTAGGGATAAGAGTTCTCTGTCCAAAAGAGTGCTGTGCTGAGAACAGCTAAGATACTGTGCAGAACCCTCAAATTCCCAGGGCTCTGGTAGAAGAACCAAGATTGAGGAAGACACATACCATCCATGAGGGTGAGAAAGCAATTTTATACATGTAATGTAATGTAAATATGTAATATTACACACACACACACACACACACCACTTCCTCAGGTCCACCAAGTGTAGTCTTTGAGAGACAGGACCCACAACATGGTTCTCTTGCTAGATCTGATGCAATGAACAGATGTATTTAGTGAGAGGAGGTCCCTCAAATAACCTGGCTGCATGCTATGAAAGGCTTTATAGATCAGAACTAGTATCTTGAACTGGACCCGGAAGCAGATTGGCAACCAGTGCAGCTCATGGAGCAGAGGCATAACATGTGCTGTTTTAGAAGCACTCATATCTCCTTATGCCATTGCATTTTGCACCAGTGGAAGCTTTTGTATACTCTTCAAGGGCAGTCTCCTGTACAATAGCACATTACACTAGTCCAATCCTGAGGAGACTAGAGCATGAGTAACTGTGAGCGGTTACTCCCATCCTAACTGGTGCACAATATGAAGTTGCTCAAATGCCCTTCTACAACGACTGCCATCTGCTCTTTGAGCAAGATTTGTAAGTCTAGGGAGGACCCCATACAACTTCATCCTACACCAAAGATGGCATAGTCCAGGGGTCCCCAACCCCCGGTCTGTGGACCAGCACTGATCCGCAGCATGCAAGCAAGCAGGCTGTACAAACAAGCAAAGCTCCATCCTTAGGATGCAGGAAGTATTCAAAACCACACCCCCTCTGGTCTCCAGAAAAATCTTTCTTCATGGCACCAATCCTTGGTGCCCAAAAGGTTGTGGACCTTTGGCATAGTCCTAGATATAACAGACCTCAGTCTTGCCACAGTTCTGCTGAAATCTATTGTTCCTCATCCAGACTCTCATAAACTTCTGATACCATGATAATGGCATAATGTAACATACCGTACCAGGGTTCAGTCTCATTCTTAGCATTTCTCTCTCACACTTCAATATAAACTACAAAAGCACTTTTTAAAATAAGAATTTATTGTAAAAAATCAAAACTGATTTTTTTAACTACACTGATATTTTGTTGCCCGGAATGTATTAAATTATTTTTCTTGCTATGACAAGATATCTGTGTGTGGGTCAACTGCATAAACAACTGACTTTGTTTTGTATTATAAATAATAATTTGTCTATCTAACTATACTCTTTACCATCTGTTCCATAAAAAATGGTATATAATAATTCAGGTTCTATGTGGAAACTCTTTCTCTATGTCCATATGGTGATTTTTTAATATATTTCTGGCTATTTCAAGTCTCCCCACTTTTTTTCCAAAATTCCCTTCTTGAAAGTTGCTATGCATCAATGTTTAATATAACAAAATAAATGTAAAAGTCTTAGCTTTTAAAGATTTAGTTAGCTTCTTCACTGTCTTTTTTGGCTGACTTTGGTAGATTCCTTACTATAATTTTAAGTGGCTATTATTAAAATTCTTGTGGAACCGCTTCCTTTTTCCTCAGGGATAATGCATTAATTGTAATATTTCTTTTCTTGCTAAAAACAAGGAAATACATTTAGTACATTTCTTCTATAATAAGAATCTAGCTCGGCTAAGGTTTTCCTCATTAAAATGTGAAAATAAATTAAAAAATTAAGTGACTCTGTCTCCTTTCTTTTTTCCTGAATTGTTTGCTGAATATTGAAACTTAATGTTTTCCTTACAGAATTTCCTCAATATTTAGTTATGACACCATGGGGAGGAACAACTTCATCAAATGCTTTTGCCTCAAATTATCCTACTTTAGACATTTTATGCAAAGACCCAGCTCTCTAAGGCTTGGAAAAGTGGAAGGAAAGAGAAGAAGAGGATGATCAGCAGCAAAGTTGACTGACTCATTTACAGTGGTGATAAGTTCACTGTGAGCAAATTTCAAAAAATAGACCATCATAGAAAAAAAATCTATATGATCATTAGAAATTGACAATGACTTGTTGGCACACAATCAGTCAAAAAAGAATTAGGGTGCTATAAATTAATCATCTATTAATTCAGCAGCTGATTTCAGCATGCATGTCCATTGCATTTTACATCTGAGGGGGACCCAGTTTGCTCTAGTGGTTAAGGCACCAAGTTAGAAAGTGGGAAACCATGAGTTCAAATCCCCCCTTAGCTATATATATAAGTCAGCTGGGTGACTAAAGGCCAGCCCAACCCAACTCACAGAGTTGTTGTTATGAGGAAAATAAGAGGAGGACGATAATGGGTATGTTTGCCACTTTGAGTTATTTGTAAAAATAATAAAGGCAACATACAAATAAAACAATAAAACAAAGTAAATAAAATAAAACAAAATACTGTGTGCTGTGTGGGAATGAGTCTTCCTAAATTGATCCTTCCTATTCACTCTGTCAGTTGATACAGTATTTTTCCTGGAGACAGTTCATGTATCAGACTAGATGAGGAGTGCTGGATAATGAAATGTTTGGAAAACCTAAGGAGTATAGGAATGTGAAATTGGTGGCATATCAGAAGGGAAAGGGAGCTTATTTATTTTCTGACAAGGTCCCATCATCTGTAACATTGTTACATTATGCCTGGAAAAGACATAAAAGTCAGGAGAACACTGTAGTTAAAGTCAATAGAGGAGAACTTCTTCAAGGACTTAATTTCTTACCAAATCAAATCAGGGTTATATTTGTTGCAACTTGTAAGCAAACTGAATTTTTCTCCTTCATTTAAAAAACAAAAAGAAGGAAGGAAGGAAAGAAGGAAGGAAGGAAGGAAGGAAGGAAGGAAGGAAGGAAGGAAGGAAGGAAGGAAGGAAGGAGGGAGGGAGGGAGGGAGGGGGAGAACAAAGAAAAAAGACCCCAACAATTATAAAGACCCCAACAATTATTCATTATACGGTAAACATTTTTGAGAGTTATCAATAATTTCTAATATTTCTAAAAATTTCTAAAATTCAGTACAAATCTTAGAAGTTACAGTATGAAGTTAAAAGCAGATTATTTCAGTACTAGAGGCTTTTATGACAGAACATAGAAAAATAATATATGTATTTCAACTCAGATTTCTTGCAAACCATCCAAACAACTGTGTAATGTTTCCTCTGTCTTTTTATTCTTTACAGTCCTTCAGTTCATCCTCTATAGCTTAGACCATGGGTGTCAAACTTACAACGTCACATGACATGTCACGACATATCATGACTTTTTCCCCATTGCTGGCAATGAGGTGGGTGCAGTTTTGGTGTGACGCATCCAGCCTGCGGGCCAGCAGTTTGACACCCCTGGCTTAGACCAATATAATACAATTAGCATAATTTCATTAACAGCTATAAATCTGTAACATTTGAATGGTATGTAGACATTGTTTATCTCCACATGCCTGCTGATGGCCAATTTGTCTGAGTACCAGACTTCTATCCAGTTAAAGGTATCCATTTTGTTGGAAGATGTGGTATAGATCAGAGGTCCCCAACCTTTTGGGCACCAGGGACCAATTCTGTGAAGAGAGGTTTTCCAAAGACTGGAGACTGTGTCATTTTGTGTGCTGACTGCATCCATGGATGAGCTGTGCTTGTTTGCACAGCCCGGTTGCTGGCATGCCAAGGCCTGGTACCAGTCCACGGACCGGGGGTTGGGGACCCCTGGTATAGATGATCTGTTTCTTTTTTTCTGATATTCAGGGTTTGTGTTTGTGCTCATCTAAACAGTGTCCTTATACAGCTTCTCTTGTGGGAGGTTGTTTCTTTGGTAGTGTGGGTAGTTTTATGATAGATTTGTTTTTCTAATTTGCTATCACTACCACTTCTGGTAAGGATATCCAGGAAAGGTAGTGTGTTGTTCTCTTCTTCTTGGATGAATTTTACTCCTTGGAAGATGCTGTTGATAGTTTTATGTATGTTCTGTAGTTGATCCTTTTTAAAAAAAATTATTATGATGAAGGTATCATCTATGTTCTGGATCCATACTTTGGACTGTTTGCACGAGAGTGCTATAGATTCTAGGTGTTGCATTACAGTCTCTGCTATGTGTCTTGAAAGCAGTGACATTGGGTTTCAGCACCAATGATCCTACAATTTAATCCTGAGCTACAAATATTCTCTTCCATTGGAATCTAAAAATGGTTTTACACTTTCTTTTAAAATCACTAATTCTATACTTTGCATCCTTATTAAAAACCATTCAGTTAACTGGGAAAAATGTACCTAAAAGCTTATATGTTTTCTAGTTTGGATCTTATTTTAAAGCAACTGGTGAAATGGCTTCAGTGGAACTCATTTTCACCAACACTTGCTTTTCTTGGGCATATACCTACAGTTGAGCTTAACCAAAATAAATGAGAAACTCTCAAGAAGGTAATGAGCAAGTAGCACGGTTATACAGAAAGGACTAGGTCACGTTGGAGGCCTAATTTAAGATCTCAAGAAGTCAGAAATAAATTAACAACTAAGATATTTTCTCTAGGTGGAAGCACGTGTCATTGCATGTAGGTTAAAATTTTCAAAGTGCAAATACTGCTTTTATTTAATTACATGCCTGAATCAGTTAAAAGCACTGTGGGGGCTCCAGGTCTTTTGCTGCTTTTGTTGAATATCTGGGGCCTCAAAGTGCATATCATATGAATTTTCTTATTAACTCATTTATATTTTATAATAAATTGATCCTGACCAAATGCAACATTTATCAGTAATTCTCCTTTCCTGTATTCATTCCTGGAGTAGCCTGGAATCAACATAACATTTTTTTATTCATTGAATGTGAAGTAGAACATGGTATAGAGCCAAACTGCTAATTGAACTTTCATCATTTTTTGCCCTCTCAAAATGTGGAAAAATATAACTCAGATTTAGAATTCTGGACAAAGCCTACCTCTGGAATTATGTCATTAAACTTAGGAGTTATGTTTTAGAAATTGATTTTTATAGGATTTTTACATTGCTGTCTCAGTATAAAAAAGAATCTTGCCATTTAGAACATGAATGGAGCCAAACTATCTCCTTATTTCATATTTAGGTATGGCAAACTGGAATCTGTATATAACGCGAAGATTCCCATTTTCCCCTGGGACTTTATATATATATATATATATATATATATATATATATATATATATATATATATATATATATATATATATATTTTCTGAGGTTTTCGCGGGTATTTGTATGTAGGTCTTTGGTTGTTCGGGTTTTCTCCTGCGTAAAATTGGAAGTGTCTTGGCGACGTTTCGACGAAGTCCCATTCGTCATCTTCAGGCTGGTGTTTTCAGCTTCGTGCTTCGAGGAGCAATGTGTGGTCTTAGCTGTTTCTTCACTGACTACCAAACCAAATTAACCAACCTACTCCAAGACTCCACATACAAACCCCTAAATACAGATCCCACCACCTACCTTTAAAAAACCACCAGATCCAAAATAAAAGACTCCCCCATTAGCGAAGAGATCCAGCAAAGAATCATTCCCAGAGAGAAATCATCCAGATGCCCCAAACTCTATAGTCTCCCCAAGATACACAAAGAAGGAACCCTACTCAGACCTATAGTCAGCTCCATAGGCTCACCTCTACAAAACCTAGCCAAATTTCTTGCCAAACAACTACAGCCCTATGCAGAATCCATCACCTCACACGTAAAAAACTCATTCCAGTTTATAGAGATCATAAAGAAACAAAACTTACAGCCCAGCGACCTACTAGTGAGCTTCGATGTCATATCCCTCTTCACCCAAGTGCCTATCAAAGAAGCCTTGACAGCTATTCCAAAACAAATATAACCCCCCAAACACATCTTAGATCTGACCAACCACTGCCTATCCAACACATACTTCATCTATAATGGACAAAAATACAAACAAACAGAAGGAGCACCCATGGGATCACCCCTCTCACCTGTCATTGCCAACCTCTACATGGAACACTTTGAAACCCAAGCTCTAGAAAAATCGGATCACAAACCCAAACTCTGGCTCAGATACATAGACACACCTTCATAATCTGGCCACATGGGAAAGAAAAACTGGACAACTTCCTCACACACCTCAACAGCCTACACCCCAAAATACAGTTCACCATGGAAACAGAAGCTAACAACCAACTTCCCTTCCTGGATGTCTTAGTCTACAAGAAATCCAATGGCTCCCTAGGACACACCATCTACCAGAAGAAAACACACACAAACCGCTATCTGCACGCTCTCTCACACCACCCAGCACAGATCAACTCTGTAGCCAAGACACTCATCTCCAGAACAAAATGCTTAGCTGATGAACAACACCTAAAAACCGAACTACACACTCTCACCAATGTACTAACATCCAATGGATTCCAAAGAAATAAGATTACAAACCTAATCCAAAAAGAAACCCCCACTAAAATCCAAGACAAAGAACAAGAAAACGGCAAAGCCCTCCTCCCATACATAAAAGGCACCACAGACAGAATCAGTAAGATCCTCCATAAACACAACATCAAAACAGCATTCTGCACAAACAGAAAAATATCCACCATCCTTAGAAACCCCAAAGATAAAATTGAATTAGAAAATCAAGGAGTATACGAAATCCCATGCACCACTTGTCCCACCACATACATCGGACAAACCAACAGAAGAATAAGTGCACGCATTGAAGAACATAAGAACTCAGTCAAAAAAGAGGAACCAACATCTTCCCTGGTCCAACACCTTAAAGCCACAGGACATGAAATTGACTTTAAAAATACCAGAACCATTGCCAAAAGTGAACATTTTAATAACAGAATAATCAGAGAAGCCATCGAGATAGAAAAACGCCCACACAGCATGAACAAGCGAGATGATACCTCCCGCCTACCAGCCATTTGGAAACCTGCCCTTATTGACAAACGACTCCCTAACCCCAAAATCTTAAACCCCTCTGCAACTCAGACTAACCTGAGCACAACCAAACAGAACACTCCCCCAGCCAATCAGAGCACAGCCAAGCCCCTAACCATTCAGAACACACCTCCACCCAATCAGAACACAGCCAAGCTCCCATCCAATCAGTTCATACCCTCACTGGCAGTTAAAAGGAAGAAACAGCTAAAACCACACATTGCTGCTCAAAGCAAGAAGCTAAAAACACCAGCCTGAAGATGACGAATGTGACTTCGTCGAAACGTTGCCAAGACACTTCCAATTTTACGCGGGAGAAAACCCGAACAACCAAAGACCTATATATATATATATGTTTTCTGAGGTTTTCGCGGGTATTTGTATGTAGGTCTTTGGTTGTTCGGGTTTTCTCCCGCGTAAAATTGGAAGTGTCTTGGCGACGTTTCGACGAAGTCCCATTCGTCATCTTCAGGCTGGTGTTTTCAGCTTCGTGCTTTGAGCAGCAATGTGTGGTCTTAGCTGTTTCTTCCTTTTAACTGCCAGTATATATACTTTTGCCAAATAAAGTTACCAGCATTTGACTTTTTTTTTAATCAAAGAATATTTAACTATTATTTTATTTTTGCCTCCCTCCTTTGTGACATAAAAGATCATTACACTTGCTGTCCATATTTGTAAAGCAAAGCTGAACTGTTATGATTCAACCCTCATGCACAGGGTGCAATAGGTTGTTTTCATTGAGATGTGGTTGCAATTTGGTCTCAAAGTTTGGATTGTTGCCCATTTGCCAACTCCATGCAAAGAGACACCTAGGAGCTTCTTTTCTAATTAAGAAGTCTATTCACAGGCACAATTACCATTTAGGGGGAAAGATATAAGGATCAGATGTGTTAGAAGCAGAGGAGATGGCTGGTGTTGTTTTGTCTGTGTATATTGGAGGTGCCATGTATAGCATGGAGAAACAACTGAAACCACTGGAGGAAAACGGAGTTGGCAAGAGGATTCGTGACAAAGGCGGAATGTGTAGCTGAGGAACTAGCAGGAGACAGAAGGATTAGAGAGACAGATTTGTGGAATGGACTAGCTGGTGAAAAGAACTAGGGCAGAATTGGGAAGGGCAAACCAGAAGTTGGTGTTGAAAAGGACAACTAATGTGATCAATCTCCAAGAGTCCCAGCAAAGATTTATTTTATCCCCTCAAGGCTAAGGGCAAGCTTCAAAGTGAAAGGCCCATTAAATTACTAAAGCATAACAAAGCAGTAAAACCATCTATAGATATATACTGTACATGTATAGTAGTTTGTAACAGAGGCCATTGTACATCAAGAATAACTTCAAAGAGTTTGCTTTAAAACAACTGTAACCAGTGCTTTTTTTCTAAAAAAAAAAAAAAAAAAAAAAAAGGTGCCGGAACTCACACAAGTCATACAACCCATCTTGCCTACCCTATAAGGTTCCATCTAAAAAAGGTGCCAGAACTCCATTCTGGACGTTCTATGAGAAAAAAAGCCCTGACTGTAACAATAAATAGCATTTTAGTTTGGAGAAATGACTGAGAATAACTGAGCATGTTTCAGTCCCACCCTCTGATATGCATTTATTAAATTCATGATTTAATGGTAGTAATAGTAGTAATTGCATACATAATTTCATTTGTACACTTTTATACCCAGGGCTTTTTGGTGCAATGTATACCAGTGAAGTTGATTCATGGCTTATTGAGGATGTGAGGGTTTTCAGAACACAATGTTGGCATTACTCTCTATAACCAAAAATGCAAGTTTCTCCCACTGCAGTTTAAATTTTTCAATGCTCTTTCTTGGGCTTTGAAAAATGTCACAACCTATATAGGTTACTTTTAGTAGTGCAAGCCTAATAATTCTTTAGTAAATTTCAAATTACAATCCACACTTCTGATGAACACTGTACAGCATGGTATGTAAATCATCTATATTTTTAATCAATAGCAGTGGAAATGCTTTGAAATTCTCTCCTATTTGATTAAATTGTTTCTTCACATTATCTGGTGAAGCCGTAATCCTGGGAGCAACTATTAGTAGGTTGTCTCAAGCTTTCAGAGATTTTCTGTTTTCCAGGAGTAAGGTTTTTTTTTTCCACCCATGCAGACATTCTTTTTCAAATGTATCTTCTGAAAAGGTCACAATGAATTACCTATCACAGTAGTGGCAAACCTATGGCACGAGTGCCAGAGGCGGCACTCAGAGCCCTTTCTGTGGGCACATGTGCTGTTGCCCCAGTCCCGCCTCCCCCACGGCCCCTCCCCAGCAGCCCCCCTGGAGGAGAGTCCCTTGGGCATGGCCCGCATGGAGCAGTGCAGCCAAGGACATGGCAGCTGGAAAGCAGGGACAAGACTCTGTCCTCGTGCCCCATCATGCACAGATAATGTGCGGGTGGAGCGTGTGGCTACCATGGCACTGCAGGGCCGTCTGGGCGATCTGTGGTGGGCCATGGAAGCACTGGGTGGCCCTGCATGTGGGTGGGGCAGGGGATGGATGGGAGCAGAACAGGCAGGGCGGGAGGTGGAGCAGGGGTGGGGGGCAGGTTTTGGGCACTCAGTCTCTAAAAGGTTTGCCATCACTGACCTATCATTTCCCTTATTACAAAACTTGTTCTTACTAAATTGTCACTAGTCTTGTTAATACTTGAAAAAACAATTGCTTGACAAACACTACTTTAGATTGCAGAATATTTTCCTCTTGAATTTTTTTCCAAGATTTCATATTTTTCACAATGCATTATTGTGAAGATAATTTTGGACACTTGTGATACACATCCAAAAGATTGTGGCACATAATTGTGCAACTATACTTCACTCTTTCTTCGAAATGTTTCTCAGTGCTATTGCTGATTAATTTACTATTGTGGACTAGAGAAAATGACTTGGAAGACTGTAGGTTTGAGACCCTTCCTATAGCTTCTTGTTTGGATAATTAGTATTATTGAATATGGTTGTAATTCTCTTGCAGCAATGATAGCTAGATTAAGTGTAAATTAGGGATTCTATGAAATATAATTATGTAAAAGAAGAGACAATTATAGTCAATATATAGGGAGACTTGGATTCAAACCCATTCTTCAACACAAGGAAATACCACTTTGACTGCCTGGGAGAATGGCAATATATAAGTCTTACAAATAAATAAAATAAGTTATATTTAGTTAATAAGTAGCATTAGAAGAAGTGTTCTGTTTTTGTCTGAATGAGGCAAAGTTCTGTATGAATGATCAGAGTATGTAAAAAGTTGTTATTTATAGAGCTACATGTACAAAACCCTGTTTCTGTGCTAAATTACAGGAAGGAATATTTGGCTTCTCAAAGTCTTTTCTCCACAGTTGTTTTAAATATTTCGTTCTTTTTAACCTGTCCTATAGTCAGCTCTTATCCATCTTGCTAAGTTCTCTCTGTTTTGTGGCTGCCTACTTGCATTCATTATCCGCTTAACCTCTTCCTTGAACTTTTTTACATCTGATGAAAGACTCATTAACACTGTGAAATCCTCTTTGGTTCCTTCTTATAAAAACATATTATTGAGTGGCAAAAGCATCCATAATGTGGGATTGCAGACTAGAGACAGGAAACCATTGGCTACTTGACAAACCAAGTATGCCAGGTTTTTGCTAGTTTGTTATAGTCTGTTCCCATTCTTCCCTGCACTTTTATTGTCCCTTCTTATAGTAGTGGCCATTTTTTCCAATCACTGAGCATGTTCTATTTTTGTGTAGGTACTTACAAGTATCCTCTTCCAACTCTTTTGAGTATTTCTCTAAACACTGTTTTCCCAAGCCTGCTATTATTACTTTCCTTTGTGAATATATATTTTTGGGCTGCATAAGAAAAACTCTCACTGAATTCAGTTAGCTATTTAGCATATCTACCTCATATCTGGTACTTGGGGATGGCAGAATGTTAGTTTCTCCTCAAACAAAATTCATGATTTTTCAATAACATAAATAGGCTTTTTAGTAATTTTACTAGTCAAACATAACATTTTTGAGACTATCCAGATATCCTTTTTAAAGAGATTTCATCTCTTCCCATGTCTTCTGAATCATAAATGTAGATGTGCTTGTGCAAGTAGATTAAATTCTCTTTCCATAACAATAACAGAAAAATATATTTCATTTTTCATCTTATAATGCACATATCAAATTGATTTATAGATGCAATACTTTCTTTTCCAAAACCAGGATCCAGAAGACACTAAAAATTAAGTATTTAACGATAAAGATTAACACTGAATTTGTATTTCTCCTATTCTCTTACAGAATAATAACAGGGATTTCAGATAAACCTGCTGCTAAAAGACATACTATATTTTGTTATTCCCAGAGTATGTTAGAATGATATTAAAACAAGTAGAGATAATGCTACATCAATATTTGAAGGAACTGGAATTACCATTAGCATTTCACTTGGAAAATTAGAAGTGGACACAGAAATTCAGTTCACGAAAAGAGAGAGAGAAAAATTTGTCTATATCCATATATATAACTCATCAGTAAGTTAATCCACCAGTTGGTCAGTAGATAGATGATTTTGAATTGCTAGAGACTAAGGAGAGAATTAAATTAAAAAGATGCAATAAAAATGTCCTGGATTGATATTTTAGGGGCTGCATTGAGCATTTCCAGAATAGAAATGCTTTCTCTTGAGAGAAAGAGAAAGAGAAAGAGAAAGAGAGAGAGAGAGAGAGAGAGAGAGAGAGAGAGAGAGAGAGAGAGAGAGAGAGAGAGAGAGAGAGAGCAGGTGGCAATTTAAACATTTTTATATTCTCTCTTAAAAATATGCAGAATGAAAATAAAGTAGTGTCTTCCAAATAATACTTTCAATGGCACATACAGAATTTGCCCAAAAAACAATCTAGAATGATAGATATATAGCTGAGGGGTGTGATTATTTCCATTCACTGTGAGAAACTAATAAGAAGTGAAGAAAAATAGATCCAAGTTGACAATTTTGAAGAAGGAATAACTCATTTGTTTATTCCACTGATGGATTTTCTATTTTCTCTTGTGTGTAAAGCTGTTAGATTAAGAATGTCATTCATTTTTACATTGTGGAAGTGTAATATTATTTCAGGTATAGTCTTAGAATCAGCAAAACTGATAAAATATTTATTAGATTCCAGATGATTGAAATCCTAAGTTCGTCTCCATTGGTAACTGCAGAAACAAACACCCAAATGCATCACAGTATTTATTACATTTTAAGATTATTTATTTTGGACACAAAATAAGTTATGGAAAACAAATTGCAGATGGACAAAATAGCAAAAAAAAGAGAGATTGTTCTGTAACTTTAAGGACTGGTATATATTAATATTACTTATGTTGCATCAAAGATTCCACTTTGATGCATGAACTGATACTGAGGGTGAAAGTTCATTCTCTGAGCTTGTGAGTTGGTTTCTGAGCATTTCATTACCAGGCTAGGTAACATCTTCAGCAGAGTTTAAGGGATGTTAGTGTCAGTGTTCTTCTAAGGGTTTCAAGTGTGGGTGTGTCAAGTGAGGGTCTTGTGATGGGTCAGGTGTGAGTCATCAGTGAGAATCTTGTGATGGGCCTTGTGATAGGGAGGTTACATCAGGTCAGGGTCATTGGGAGGTGAACGACTGGTGGGGGAACTTGTGTGGGTTGGTTGAGGATCTGTGCTGTCTCTGGTTGGCTGTATGGTTGATTTGGATTCTGAGAGGTTCATAGGCTGGTTGTAGATCAATGTATCTGGTGATGGAATTGCTTCTGGAATACCAGGCTTTGATGAACTCATGAGCTTGGCGGTAGTGTGGCCGATGGCTATTGTGGCGGTAGTGTGGCCGATGACTATTGTGTTGCTTCAATTGAACTGGTATTGTTTGGTGTCAGTGTAGGCAAAGTTTAAGGATTTGGGATCATGGTGTTTGCTAATCGATGTTCGTGGATCCTGTTTTTTAATTGATGTGATGCTTGCCCCACATAGAATTGGTTGCAATGGTTACAGTTGATTTTGTAGATTATATTATTTCTTTCATCCTTCTGTGTCTGGTCTTTAGTTCTGGATAATTCCTGGCTGAGTATGGCTGTGGGTTTGTGGGTTATTGCTTTTCCTAGGGGTTGGAGAATTCTGGCTGTCATTTCTGACACCCCTTTTGTGTATTGTAGGGTTAACTTTTGCACGGTGATTGGCTGTGTGGTATGTTGTAGTTTGGGTGCTGTGTGTCGGAATATGAAGTTTTTTGGATAGCCATTATGGAAAAAGACATCAAGCAGCCGTTTCTCTTTTGCTTTTCTTAGTGTCATATTAATGCCTATCTCATTAATGTGAAAGATTTTCAATATTGTTCAGTTAAAATTAACCTTTTCTTTTTGCCTATACCAGGGGTAGGCAACCTCAGCTCTTTTATGACTCATGGAAAGAGCCGAGGTTGCCTACCCCTGCCTATACCTATACATGTATATAAGCAATGCTGAAGTAGGAATGTGCACACCAACTACTTCTTTTCAGGTATGTCTTTCGCTTTAGGAAGACCCTCTAAGATGTTGTTGCTCACTGTTGAGCTGTCACATTATTTAATTGTTCCCCCTCCTTTTTGAGTCCATTCCTCCCCCATCACTCTGCCTTACGGCAGTATTGCATACACAAATTTAGTTTTTTTTTTATAACGACAAGTTAGAGTTGACTCTTGGCGACTGCCTGGACTAATTGTTGCAGTTTTCTTGACAAGCTTTTTCAGTAGTTTTCCTTTGCCTTCTCCCTAGGGCTGAGAGAGAGGAAGGAACTAGAACTTATCATATTCTAGTTTCTAACCTGGAGCCTTAACCAGTATACTAGGCTGGCTCTATTGCATTCACAAACATAATTAGAAATCATTTCTAAACATTAAGCCATCTTCCAAATGAACTGATTGTTACAAACCTGGCAACTCTGTTTTTGAGTTAGCCTAATAGGCATAGGCTGCAAAAGATTCCACTATTATCTCATTTATTTTCAAATAATAGAATAGGGGTCAGTCTGGGTACAACTATTTTTTTCCTTGCTTTGACCACAAGTGCCTTACATACTGATATTCTGGACCAGACATGTCAAACACGTGATGTCACGTGATGTCGCACAACGTATCGGGACAGTTTTGCCATTGCCGGTAATGGGGTGGGTGTGGCTTTTGCATGACGCATCCGGCCTGTGGGCCAGCAGTTTGACACCCCTGTTCTGGACTATAAAAACACATAATGACAGCAATATTATTTTGTATCTGCTGTCATCCAGGGGTTGTCTGGATTTTTGCTGCTCAGATCTGATAGTTCAGGTGTAGCATTTCAGAATTACCTAAGGTCATATATAACAATATATTTTTTCTTACAGATTTTCTCCTAGACTTATTGTGTTAAGATAAAAGCTAACCTAAATCACTTCTCTGCATTGTTTTTTCCCCAGCTGTATGGGAAAAGAGAGGAACTTTGAGTCAAACTTCATAATGCCTCAGAACCAGTTTGACACCCAATGAATCAGGATGAAACCTTAGTAAATGAATCTGGGATTTATTCAGAGGACAGTATTTGGATTAGAACTCAGTGGTGTGTGAGCATCTGTTCCTTTGCTTTATCCTAAATAGATAGTTATGATTTGCTACATTATAGTTATGACTGATCAGATATGATTAGAAGCAAAAAATAAAAAAATACATTTATTTGTGGTGAAATCTTTTCCTCTACTCATTATGGGATGATTTCACTGTTTTTATCTCCACTATTTTTCTGTGCCTAAAACAGGACACACCTTATAGCATCACAAAAGTTTTCATGCATTTTGAATAGTATATGTTCAATTAATAATTGCTATTTGTATTTAGTTAGGGGACATTATATGAATCTTATATGAATTATATGTTGATTAAAATGGCAAAATAGTGAGTTAATTGATCACAGAAAAGCTACAATTAACTGGGCCCATCACTTCTCCCATGTCAATGACTTGTACCTTTTCTTTCTCTTTCTTCTGCTGATATATCCTTGCAGGAGCTAAATGCTGCAGCATAGGTAGACAGGTACCAAGAGTCAAGAAAAGGCAAATAGCTCAAGATATTTGAGTAGATGAAGCCTTATAGTAAACCATTCTGAACATTTCTAGGAAATTTTGCTACTTTGCTACTTTGCCTTGAATTCTGCAAAAAGCCCATACTTTGGTGGATGTTTTATTAATCCTGGGCTGGAATTTGTCTTCTGATTTCCTCATTTGCAAAGTCCTCTGTTTTCTACTAGCTTCTCAAAATAATTTCAATATACATTTGAATATTTTGTGATATTTTTGAGCTCATTTCATTCATGTGCTATTTTTGGGATTACGTATTGCCCCAACATTTTGCAGCCACCCTATCCTCTCCTGCTTCTTAATCCCAGAAGCCACATGGGACAAATTCCTTCAGGAAGGATCTTTTGGGATCTAATGGAAGTATATATAAGGACTGAGGACTGTTGGAAAGGTGATTGTATAATGAAAGAAAGGATAGTCATAGACTCTCAGTCATTTTGAAAATGAAAACTTCATTGCAATTTGACTTCAAACTTCACTCTTCAATACACTGAGGTTGTTACCAAACTTGGTAATAAAATGTCTACAAGAAAAGCTTGAACTGAGCAGCTTAGCGAACACAAAGAACCCAGTGATGTAGAGTCAAGTGGGCTATCTAGTTTCCATGCAATATTCATTAGGAAATCAATATTTGAATAGTGAGATGAGAGGTATATAAATTTAATAAACAACTGACCAATCAACCAACCAACCAACCAACCAATAAAAAAGAATGCATACATATTTTTGCCCAGGTTGCAAGTTAATGGTGTACAGTAATTTACATACAACGTTTGAAAATATGTTCAATATGCAGTCACAAAAAGAAGTCTTGTGACACCTTAAAGACTAAAACATTTCTCATGTCATAGGTTTTCAGGATCCATAATCCAATTCATCAGGTGCATGAATTATTATCCTGAGTATATATATACATCTCACCCTTTATTTGTAGGGTAGAGATGATGCACGGAATACTGAGGAATGTGGTCCAAGGAAATAAAAAATAGGAAGTAGAAATAGTGGTAATTACAATCTTGAAACCAACCATTTCCAGAACAGATATTCTTGCTTTGATGAACCATATGTAGTTTGATATGAACTTTGTCCCTGTCCATAGCGTACATAGCTGTACCTTTTGATGAAGTCTAACTCAGTTGCACACCTGCCATCTGTTTTGTGACTGATCAGTGTCAAAGAGATATTCTGTACTTTTGCTAAGGTCACAGAAATGACAGGTTGGCTTTGAGAAGTATGGTATTATATGTCTTTGATCTTTAAAGCCAAGGCATTTGTTCTTAGGAGCTCAAAGCAGCAGCAATGTGCTAGGTAGAAAGGGTAACCTCAAACAAGTTGAAAATGAAGATTGGATGGAAAGAGATACAAGAAAAATGACTCTATGAACTTGTTTTTTTTCATTCTTGTATTCCTTTGTTCTTCTATTCCACAAAAAAAAGGTAAAGAGGGCATAGTAAACAATCCATAATTATGAATCAAATAAGATATGTTTGGATGCAAAACAGAACTGCCTGCCTTGGAACCTCTTCCTTGGAAAGTCAATTCTAAAAGCATATTTGTGGTAGGCAAAAATGAAGAAATAATACAAATAAAAAAATATTATTATAAATAAATCATTTTTTTGCTATTTATGGAATAAAAGAAAATATCTTCTCAATGTTTGTCATGTCATAGTGAATTTTCTGTTTGCCTTTGTTCATATCTATTTTTACTCTCCCTTGACACCTATATTGATACCATAGTCTGCTTCCTTGCTGAATCAAACAGTTGTAATATAGCTAGAATCGTATTTGTTGAATGAACAATGCAGAGACAAAGGAACCAGACAAAATTTCCCCAATTTTATTGAGTCTCCATTTGAGATAGGATCAAATATCACATTAAGTTGATAATTCAGTGCATCAGTGCTTATTCATTTCTGTTGTCAGTAACCTGTCATTCCAAAGTTGGCAAATAATTTATTGAAATCATTATTGATGCACACCTAAAAAAAGTACCAAGATGCTGTGAGCATATCTTCTATTTTAAAGGTTAAAGCTGAATGAAATACCTTGTTTTTATCACTGTTCTTAAAGGTTTCTAATAGTCTGAATGACCTTAAGGTGTTTGAATTTCCAATTACCTTTTCATTTTTGAGGATGAGACAGGTTGCTGTCATATAAAGGATATATAAGGGAAAAGAGTAAAGAACAATGGGAAGAAAAAAGTGAATAGTCAGTTGTCTTTTTAGCTAAAGTAGATAATACAACGGCATTTCAGCAAGACTTTTTTCATTAGATGCAAAATCCTTTGTCTTTCTTAACTGATAAGCTGCTTAACTGGAGTATAATCAAGGAACCAAGGTTCACATAGATTTCCTTTAATGAGTTTTAATGCCAAGAATTGAGAGCCAGTTTGGTGTGGTATTAAAACAGCAGACTGGAAACCAGGAGACTGTGAGTTATGGTCCTGCTTTATGCACAAAACCAATTGGGCGAATTGGTAGCAGTCATTCTCTCAGCTCTAGGAAGAAAAAATCTCTTTCCTAGCCTCTTTTCAATTACCTCCTCATTCTATCTATAGAACAGGTGGTTCAACATTGTCTGATAGGATGGATGGAATCCCTTGCACTTCCTAAAAACATCCTAAGACTGAGACTGAAATCCAGGAGTGACTTACATGGGAGTAGCACACCATTTATTTCTGCATTTATACATGTATACCAGCTATAACCACTGTTTGTCATAATGTCCAGCAGAATAAAAATACAGGTGAATATATAAGGCTATTCAAAGCAGCAACTGTATCTTTAAATCTGCTAGGCACTCCCAATCAGTAAACATGTGTCTGCCCTCAATCTGGATGATATTGCAATCCCTGACCTGAAAATGATAATCCAACTTTGATTTACAGGATGGAGTCTCACTTCATATAACAGCAAAGAGGGGAAAACATAAGGGAAAAGAGGTCTATCCCCTTCTGCAGAAAGCTAGGTTTACAGATGGCAGAAACAACATAGCTGAAGTGTTATTGGTGAAGACTCTGGTGAAACAGGCACAGCAGCACCTGCACTTTCTGTGTCACATGAGAAAAGCACATCTCCTTCCCCTGTCCTTATCACTTTCTACAATGGGACAATCAAGAGCATCCTGTTATATGGCATTACAGTCTGGTTTGGAAGCATCACTGCTTCAGGCAGGAAGGCAGTGCAGAGAGTGGTGAGGTTGACAGAAGAGATTATTGGCAGTTCCCTCCCTTCCACCCAGGACATAGCATATAAGCGTTGCTTGAGCAGGGTCCATAAGATTGCCTGGGACACTACACACCCTCTTCGTGACCTGTTTTCTTTGTTACCTTCTGGGTGGAGGCTTCGTAGTATCTGAAGCAGAACATCCAGATTCAGTCATAGTTTTATTCCGTACAGTGTTAACCTTGTGAACTCTAAAGCTTCCTCTTTCCATTATGTATTCCAGGTGGGCAATGATTAATATTTACATGTTATTTATATGTAAGGGTGTAGGTTTATACATATGTTGTATCTAGCATGTTTAAATGTGTGTTATGTAAGTATACACTTTGAGAGCAAGCAACTACATTTCATTTTTAATGTCTGCCAATGTGCCCATAGTAAAAAATAACAATAAAGGTCGGTCTGTCTATCTATCTATCTATCTATCTATCTATCTATCTATCTATCTATCTATCTATCTATCTATCTATCTATCTATCTATCTATCTATCTATCTATCTATCTATCTATCTATCCTATCTACCCACCCACCCACCCACCCACCCACCCACCCACCCACCTATCTATCTATCTATCTATCTATCAATCTATCTATCTATCTATCTATCTATCTATCTATCTATCTATCTATCTATCTATCTATCTATCCATATACCCACATACACTTTTTCCAATGTCCTCTGCCTAAGAGTTGCCTAGCTGTTAGCCATATCACAACCATAGTATTGTAATTGACTGTTCTGTTACAATTAGCATGTTTGTAGATCACAACTGTATTAACAACAATGGATGGTTTTAGATTTGTTGCCTCATGTAAAACAATTTGGCCTGTTTCTTTTAGTTCTTAAGGGACCATGTCAGAAAGAACATATGCTTAAAATGCCAGATTAATGGGGGGAAGTTAAATAGAAGTGATTATGCACACTGCAGGATTATTTGAAAGAGGACTTTTGTGGATTCTTGTCTGAGCGCAAAAGGCATATCTATATTTATGATTATGAAGGCTGGTTGATGTAGGTTAGAAACTTCATTTGTATTATATAGTGTGTTGCTCCAGTTGTTTAAAAAAGATCCTCTTGCTAAATATATGAGCACCTCTAATATTTCAGATCAGCTGTAACAGTGCTTATTTGTATAAGTCATTTTATTTCCACTTTTGATTGATGAGTGAGAGGTTTGGTTGAAGAATCAGGAGGCTCCTAAACAGGCACTAGGAAATTTAAAGAGAGGGTTTAACGGAGATGAGTAGCCATGGTGTGGTGCTGTGCTTATTATAATCTGCTACGTTTTGCTAGTAAATATAGTGTGCCAGAACTAGAGGTGAAATAATGAAAGAGAAATTTGGTAAGATTCAGAGAACAAGTTAAAACATAATGCGAAGGAAAGCACAATGTCTTTTTTGATAAATAGAAATATAGTACAGCTATTAAAAGTGGGAAGTGTAGATACTGAAATTTTAAACAAACAAAAAACCAAGAAAATAATAAGCATGCCACATAAACATGTCAATGGTGCAACTGGTATATTAGCTGATTATTGGGGCAGAAGAAAATAAAATAGAAAGTCTAAAATACTGAGGGGCAGAGAACAACTTGTTGTGTTTTTGAGGAGGATGTTATTTTATTTATAGGAATGAAATAATAGGAAGAAAGGAGTTGTCCTTGTTTAGATTTGGGATACCACATCTAAAGAGCAAATTAGTTCTTTTCCAGAGTCACCCCAATTTGGATATAAATTGTTATACCCAAGTAAGAGAACCAAGGACCGGCATTATATCACTCCAGTATGCTATAAGTCACAAATAGGAAGACATTCGTAGTCAGAATTTCTGAAGCTTGATGACTTTAAAACAGGTGGTCATCAGCTCCCAGAATTCCCCAACCAGCTCTAGTAGCTGGGGAATTTTGTAAGTTGACGTCCATTCATTTGAAAGTTGTAGAGTTGAGAAACACTTTTTTGAGTCCTTTAAGAATGCCTAGAATAAGATGTGACTCATAAAACCTTAAATGTGCATATGTCAGAGTAGCCATAAGAACATTCCAATGAGAATGGCCTATTTTCAGAGTAAGGGGTTTTTTTAGCGAAAAGAATATAGTTAAATAAGCCCATTTACCCTAAGTGAACAAAAATAACTACCACCATCTCTTACAGGACATAAATGATAAGAGTTTATCTGTACAAACTCAGCCATTGAGATCTCCCTCCAGTGTGGTTATTATTCAGATGTTGCATTTTATCCCAGCAGAACTAATTAGGACTAATGGTGGCGCAGCAGTTAGAGTGCAGTACTGCAGGCCACTTTAGCTGACTGTGTTCAGCAGGTCAGCGGTTCAAATCCCACCGGCTCAAGGTTGACTCAGCCTTCCATCCTTCTGGGGTAGGTAAAATGAGGACCCAGATTGTTGGGGGCAATGTAAATATATATATACATTGCTTACTGGTGTACACCGCTTAGAGAGTGCTTGCACTTAAAGCGGTATATAAGTCTCATAAATAAATAAATAAATGGTGATTACTGAGCCCTGCTTCTTGCATTCCAACTTGCTCACATGGATAAAACAATGAACCTTTCAGAAAACTGCTGTTTTCCAACAGTTATCTCTATTTTAGAGAGAGAGAGAGAGAGAGAGAGAGAGAGAGAGAGAGAAAGAGAGAGAGAGGGGCTGGCAAATTACAAATCATCAGACTCTGAATACAATCAGCAAATTATTGCAAGGCATTTCTGCTGGAAGCTCTGTAATAAGATAGAATGAGAGCACATTTTACAAGATGAACAAGCTGGTTTCAGTACGAGACACTGATAGTAGATCACTGTTCAATCTCACAACACTTACTGTAGAAGATATATATACATAGGGTACCTATACAACCTTACATGTAGTTTTTGTTCACTTAAAAGAGGCCCAGACATCAGTCTTCAAAGATACCATTTTGATTGCCCTTTAAAAGGTTACAAGTTGTCACTAGCCTGAATTCCAAAAGAAGGCTGGTCCATGAGTATATAGCAAATGAGGTGATGACTATACAGATAGTCCTTGAGGTGCGAACCTAATGGAGCCCACCCATTAGGCTCGTAAGTCAAAAAAAATTCATCAAATGTATCAGACTCAATTTTACACATTTTAAAATCAAATTCATTAATTGAATCAAATGGGTTGTTAAATGAATGAAGATCTGACTTACTATTTCCCCCATTTGTTAATTGATCGCTGCCACTTAATTGAACTGAGAGGCTTTCTCTCTGGCTACCCATCAGCTGTTTCCAGTGCAGCCAGCTCAGGAACTAAATTGCCTCCAAGCAGGGCTTGCAACCATTGCAAATACTTTTTTTAAAAAAACTTCTGCTAGTTAGCTCAAGCATCTTCAGCTGCCTAGAGCAAGTGCTTTAAAAAAAACACTTGCCACTAATTAGCTTAAGAGTCTCCAGCCAGGCACCCAGAGGGAGATGGGGAAAGGATTTGTACCACTGTCGGCTTGCAACATTAACAGAGATGGAAGGGACCTTGAGGCTATCTAGTTTAACCCACTGCTCTCACAATAGAGTAATAAATGCCTATCCAGTTTCTTCTTAAAAGTGATAGAAGTAAAAGAAAGGCCTCCAAAATTTAATATTGAAAGAGAAATTTAAAATTGAATTTGCTGTAGTGGAAATTTACTGAGTGGAGAAGCTATGATGGGAAACAGGAAAGGTTAACATAAAGGATGTAAAAGAAATATGTAGGCAAAAATAGCTGGCTCTTAGACTGGGGAAGGAAGAAGACAACATTTGTAAGAGAAGATAACTAGCAAAACAGGAAAGAACCTATTTTTGTAAGAAGTCATAAAGGGGGCTAGAACTCAGGCAACTGAGCATGTGCAGTTAGTTGATTAATATTAACATGGACGTGTAGAAACATAAAAGCTTTTTGGATTAAGATTTGGTGGAACATTCAAAAGATTTTCAAGAGAAAGATAAAGTTTTCACCACAATTATTTTTGTTAGGTATTATTGTAGATTGTGATGCTAAAGAAACTATTTTAATGTTGAATCTTATTATGGCTGCAAGGTTATTGGTTGGACAATATTGGAGGAAAGATTCTTTGCCCACTATAGAAGAATGGTCGCTTAAAGTTTCTAATTTAGCAGAAATGACCAAAATTTCTGCTTATTTGAAGGATCATTCACAGGAAAGATACATCTCGGTGTGGAGAAGATGGATAAATTATGTACAAAATAAATATGGGATTAGAAAGTATCATTTAATTTTTGAATAACTTATAGCTTAAAGTGGGAATTGTTTATATTATTTTTGTTTTTCTTTAAAATTTTCTTGTATTTGAGTTAAAGTATTTTATGGTTTTGGTTATTGGTATAATTGAATAAGCTTAGTTAGAATTTGTTTGCTTGTTTGTAACCCTTTAATCAGCTCTGGGAAGTGGGGGGGTTAGGCTTAGGGTGGGGGGGAGGGAGGGATATTGTATTGTGATAATTTGTATAAAACTTTTCAATAATAAAAAATATTAACGGACACACCTTGCATAAATTATCTCTTAATTTTAATGTACATGTGATGTATGATTTAGTATGTAGCAGGGAATATGTAGGAGGTGGTCGGAAAGAGTGTAACCTCATAGTACCTCAGCCAATGGGGAAAGAAGAGGGATGTGGCGGCCGGGACAAGGGATGTATAAAGAAGGAAATATTTTGGGTTAAAACTTTGGAGAGAACCAAGCTTTGATAGCTTCTCTCCCCGCTTATTGCAATAAACAAAACAAAAGGCCTTCACTATGTCTTGGCTGGTTATTGGTCAGGCGAACGTGCTTCTGGTCATGAAGGAAAGTGGCCAGAAACACATTATAAAAACTTCTAGTAATGAGGCAGCCACAACTTCTGGAGGCAATTTTAATTTAAAACCTGCAAACAACAGTAATATATACTAACTAATCTCCAAAATAAAAGCAAGTGTCAGAAGTAAGTCTTCATCCTGGTTCATCCAAGCTGGGGATAAATAAGCAACATGGCGACTGCTTTGGGAAGAAGGTTACAGTTTATTGAAGAAGCAGAAAGATGGTCCTTGCAAGAAAGAGTAGAGGAGAGGAAAGAGGAGTTGAGCACATGGGCAGTAGGTTTTTGTACCCCCTCTAGCCTTGTTTGGAATAGTTTCCTGTTCCTGTGGCATGAACCTTGAGGCTATTTCTGAGTGTTTTTCTCTGCCTTGATATCTGTGGTTTAATCCTATTATCATATCCTACTTCCCAGGTGATGGAGCTAATGACTCCTAGAGTTTGGTTAGGGCATGCAGATTTTCTCTTTGTCTTCTTGGGTGCTCTGGCTTCAACTTTCTGATGGTTTTACATCTGCATTTGTATGGGGCTAGCTCTTGCTTGGGGCAGAGAGATAGATTTGGGGCCAGGTTTGGTTTTAAAAAATCCTTTTGAGGAAAAATATATTTTTCTGCCCTTTTAATATTTCCTTTTCTGGGCTAACTTCCCTCACAAGGAAACACAACATTATAAAATGCCTTGCGTAGATCCTGGCTAGCATTTCTACAAGCAGTTACAAGGAAAATGCAAACAAACTTTATCTTTGCAAAGTACTCTATTTACAAATACAATAGTTTGCAAAGTATAGTATTTAAAAAGAGAGCAGTTCTGAATTTTTTTTTTGTTACTCTGTAGTGCTTTCAAACTGTTTGTAAGCACTATAGAATAACAAAAAATATTTTAAAGTACTTACAGAAGCAGTCCTCAAGCCCAAGCAGTAGCAGATTCTCCACTCAGCACCAAAAAAGCAAAAACAAACTGGTGCCGGCTCAGCTCTTGTTTGGCTATGTGAGCAGGGCCAAAAAACCCCCCTTCCAGTTTAAGGAAATTGTATTTGTAACCCAAATGGCCCAGGTAAGTTGCAAAGATAAAAATGGTTGCTGCTGCAGAAGTAACTGAATCCAGGTCACATGGCTATGGAGACCTCTTTTTGTTTGAAATTTTGAATTTCTAATGTAAGTACCCTTTCTGGATAAATTCATTTTTGGGAAAACTCACTAAATGAACATTCATACCTGCGGGATTGCCTGTATTAGTATACCTATAATATATAAGTGGAACAATTAAATCCTCCCCAATAAACAAGTATTCTATGTACCTCCACACAGCGAAACCTAGTGATAGTAGAGGCAATATCATACTATCACAGGAAGAAAAACTAAAAAAAAAAAAAAACCTCTAATGGCAAGATTCAAGAAAATATTCCTGTCAATATGTAACATCCAAAACAGTGTCCCTTCAAATATCTCAATTTTCTGGTGAGTAGTTGACCTTTTGTTTTGAACACAAAACATTTGAAACTATTATTGTGAAACCAAAACAGTTTACACTTAAACCTACTATTCCGTGCCCTTCAGATATTTTTGATTTCAATTTCTGTCTACCTTAGAATCTTGGCCAGTGAAGGAAGAAAGATGGTTGTTGTAATGTTAAATTGCTGGGAGGAAGCTGCTGAACTACCATAGAAAACGTTACAGTAGCAATGAACAGATAATGACCGTGCTGATATAAATATGTATAACACTGTATTCCTTAGGAAGGAGAACTTATGTAAAAAATATGCTAGGCAAAGATCTACCCCTACCATTGAGATACCACAGAAATGAATTTTCTAAAAACCTATTCCAGGAGAAAGAAGAGGTAATGTGCTTGATGCTACTTCTGGAGATGCAGGGTTGAAGAATCCAGACAAGAAATCAGAATCCAGTGCTTGTCATCATATAATTGACTAAGAAAATGGAAAGAGCAACTAGAGAACACTCAATTATGCTGCAAGGTACTGGATGTTGTGTCTCTTTAAATCCTGAGAATGTTTAAGGAAGGGATTAACTTGGTTGTTTAAGAATTCTGCTTTGTTATCATTTCAGCTCAGACCTCTAGTGATAGGAAATCTGTCTCAGATCTCCCATGTCTTTCACAAACCGCAAGCTCATTCTGTCTTCTAGATATAGCTCCCTGGAGCTCAATATCTTTTGCTTGACAGCTGTTGACAAGTACTAAACAACCTACTCCAGCCAAATTCTCATCTAGTTTTTAAACTGCCCATGCATTCTGCGGACACGGCGGGATTAAAACGCAAGTGGGAATAAGTTTTAATTGCAGGTTAATCCAATAGAGCCTGATGAGAAATTGCAGCCAGAGGAACCTAGCTCCCTGAAAATTCTCCTTTTTTTTTTTTTTTTTTGAGACAGCGAATTTGGGTTCCCACGACAAATTAAGTTACAATGCTGTTCATTTGTTTTTGTCTTTGTGCAAATTGTCAAAACAGCCTTTGCAGATTATTAACCATAGTAACCTCTGTCTTTTAGCCTTCAGGAAAGTCCTTAAAACCTAGCTATGCTGGCTGGCATGGGGTCCTACTGTAAATAAAAAGCTGCTGACTGGAGGTGGCTGATACACTAATAGAGGAGGCACCCCACCTCTCCCCTCCAAATACCTGCATTTTAACTTGCCTTATTGCTGCAGATAGCAAAGGGACCTACTTCTGATATGTTGCTTTTTGTTCATATCTTGTTTTGGGATTTAATGGAAGAGTGAGAAGTCATGCAAGCTGGAGATCAACTGTACACTGAGAAACAGGATCTCATAGCTACCTCAAAACTCAGGAAGTGCAACAACATTTTTAATTATATACATTTCAGTTATATTTTCCCCAGCAAGAATTTTTATTTTATTTTTGTAAATCTGACTTCAAGAAAAGAAAGAGATGGGGAAGAGGTGAAAATAAAGCAGGGGTGTATTTCCCTATTCACTACATCAGTCTAAATATATTGTATATGACCCATCGCCTCTCTCTGAGGGAGATGGGTAGTCAAGAAATACGAAATATAAATAAGTAAATCATACAGTCTCTTTGTTGTGCTTCTTACTGTGGGAAGTCAGCCCCCCAGAGAAGGAAATATTAAAAGGGCAGAAAATATATTTCCTCAAAGGATCTTAAACAGGCAGAAAGGAATGCCCAGTTTTTCTTGATAGCCCAAGTCTCTCTTCCCCAAGCATCTGCATAGAAATGCAAACCATTCGGGAAAGTTGAAGCTAGAAAATTAAAAAGACAAAGACACCTAAAATCTACATACCTCACCCAAAGTCTAAGACAGGACATAATAGGATTATCCCACAGATGCCAAGGACACAGGTCAAAATATATGACACAGGAAATACAAAGCCTCAAAACAGGAACAGGAACAACTCCAAACAAAAGGCTCCACGGGGTATAAAAACCCACTCCCTACATGTGCTCAGCCCTTTTTTTCTCTTTTCTGCCAGAACTATCTTTTTGTCTGGCTTTCCTCTTCAATAAACTGAACCTTCTTCCTAAAGCAGTCGCCATGTTTATTCCCAGCTTGGACTGAACCACGATGAAGACTTTTCTTTCAACATTACAAACACAGTAATATTGGTTTCTTCCCTCGTAAATAAAGTGCAATTAATTCTATAGCATTTCTTTTTAACCTCAGAATCATGATTACTTGTTTTCTTGATGGGCACCCTTTAAAAAGCTTCAACATTTCCTTGCATTGATTTCTGTATTTGCTGCTGTTGTTGTTGCTGTTGCTGCTGGGAAAAAGTTATCAGGAAGGTATAAATGTGGCTTTGGCTAAATCATATCCTCATGAAAAATAATTGAATACTTTCCTTGATTTCTTTCAACTATGTAATGCTACTAGATAAATATCTGTTTAATTTGTACTTGCATTTTGAAAGCCTTTTCAATTTAGTTTGTTAATACTTGCTATATGAATTTAGAAGACAAGCAATGTGTACTTTGCATTGACAGTAGGGAATTGTTTTTTTTTAAGTCAATATAAGCTCTATATCTGAAATGCTCAAAGAAATAAAGGTGAAAATAGACACAGGAAGCCAAAACAATTCTGGAGATTACCTTTCCACTCCTAAGCTGAGTGTGTTGACTTGTAGGAGAACCAAGTTACAGGCCTGTCAGAAGATGCAACAGGCAAAGGAGTGTTAAACATTCTGCATGCCCTGTCTTGCCAAAATAAATTATGCTACTTTGCCCCCTGTATCCTTGCTCAACGATTGATAGTAGGAAAGTGGCAGACCGAGTTCCTTGATACATGTTTGCCATGAACCAAATTGATTTTTTATGTGTTTTACCATAGCAACAGTTCTAGACAATCCACATCAGTCTGTAAAATAATAGTTTACAAGCCAGGGCTCTTGATGACTTTAATTTATTTTCAGGGGAAAATAATGAACAATTTGAAAGCATAACAGCACTGATATGGATTGATAAGGTAGGCATGTTTTCTTGCAGCAGTTATATTTTGCCTCTGGATAAAGTAACATTATTTTTCTTTGTTTATTTATTAAAAACTAATAGATAGAAAGATGTATAAGGCAACCCTGTTATCCCTGTTTTGTAAATAAGAGCTGACAATGTAAATAAAAGCTCACCATGTGTTATTCTCTACCACCTGCATTCTCCTCCTCCTTGAAATGACTACTGCTATTTTTTTCTTCCTTCCTCCTCAACTGGGAGACAAACTCTGCAGTGAGCAGGAGGTCAAACAGATTCCTAACCAACCTAGTTGACAACTTCTAGGTGCAAAGCTATACTGGACTTAATTCTCACTAATAGAGAAGAACTGATAGAGGAAGATGAAGTTTCCGGAACCTTGGGTGAAAGTGACCACATCATATTTCAATTTAATATAATGCAAACACTAACAATAGAAAACAATCCAGCCAGTGTCTTAAACTTCAAAAGAGCTGATTTTAACAAACTCAGAAACAACCTAGGAAAAAATCCCATGGATGAAAATCCTAAAGGGGAAAACAACTCAAGAAGCATGGGAAACTCTGAAAAATGTGATCATAAAAGGCCATACCAGCACAATGCCACTAAAAAAGTAAAATAAGAAATTCAAGAAGAAACCAGCATGGCTGCACAAAAGATTTCTCGGACAAATTGAAAGACAAAAAGGACAAATACAAAAAAATGGAAAGAGGTGCACAAAACTAAGGCCAATTATCAGCATACAGCCAGAACATGCAAAGATAAAGGCAGGAAAGCAAAAGGCCCAGAATGAACAAAGATTTGCAACAGAAATCAAGGATAATAAAAAAAATTCTTCCAATATATTAACAACAAGAAAAAAGTCAAGGAAACTGTAGGTCCACTAAAGAGAGAAGATGGCAAGGAAATAACAGGCAACAGGGAGAAAGCAGAGCTGCTTAACTCATTCTTTGCATCAGTCTTCACACAAAAAGAAACTATAGCCCAACATACAAAAAAAAGAAAGAAAAGAAAACCACTGGAAAAGACATACTAGAAACAAAAATTAAAATAAGAAAATGGTAAGAGAACACCTATCTGACTTTGACAAATATAAATCACCAGGACCCTGACAGATTGCATCCCAGAGTTCTGAAGAAGCTGGCAGATGTTATCTCAGAGCCATTGCACCATATCTTTCAAAAATCCTGGAACTCCAGGGAAGTACCTGAGGATTGGAAAAAGGCTGATGTGGTTCCCATCTTCAAGAAAGGAAAAAAAATGGACCCAGAAAACTACAGACCAATCAGTTTAACATCAATACCTGGGAAGATCCTAGAAAATATAATAAAAAAACAGATCTGCAAACAATTAGAAGCAAACCAAATTATAACTAGTAGCCAGCATGGGTTTGTTAAAAACAGATCATGCCAAACCAATCTTATTTCATTTTTTGATAAAGTGACTAAACTAGTAGTGGTGTTCAAGTGGTGCTCCAGTTGTTTTGGGATTGCACCCAAGGAGCCTATCACTATTGGTACTACCCTTGCTTGCTTTTGCCACAGTCTTTCTATTTCTATTTGTAGGTCTTTGTATTTTGTTATCTTCTCCAGTTCTTTCTCGTCTATTCTGCTGTCTCCAGGCACTGCCACGTCCACTATCCAGACTTTTTTGTCTTTCTTATCGACAATTGTTAAGTCTGGGGTGTTATGTTGCAGGTGCTTGTCTGTTTGAATTCTGAAGTCCCAGAGCAGTTTAATTTTATCATTTTCTATGACTTTCTCTATTTTATGATCCCACCAGTTTTTGCTTACAGGCAAATGATATTTTTTGCAGATCTTCCAATGCACCATTGTTGCTACTTTGTCATGCCGCTGCTTGTAATCAGTTTGTGCAATCTTCTTGCAACAGCTTACCAAGTGGTCCACTGTTTCTTCAGCTTCTTTGCATAGGCGGCACTTACTGTCTATTGCTGTCTTCTCAATTTTGACTTTATATGCATTTGTCCTTAAGGCTTGGTCTTGTGCAGCCAGAATTAGTCCCTCAGTCTCTTTCTTCAATTTTCCTGCTCTTAGCCATTGCCAGGTCTTGTTAATATCTGCTTTCCCAGCTATTTTTTAATGTATTGTTGTTGTTGTTGTTGTTGTTATTATTATTATTATTATTATTATTATTATTATTATTATTATTTGCTCCCACTTCATGGTCTTAATCATGCAGTCTTTAGCTTGAAAATAGATGTGCATCCCTAATGTAGTGTCAGCCTTCCCAGGTAGATCAGACAAGAATCTCAACCAGATGAGCTAATTCAACTTTATTGTAAGGCTACGTTAACAGAATCTTGCAAGTTTGAAAGTACAAATCTCCAATTGTCTTTTTTATAGCCTGAGAAGTTAGTAAGGTTTCCTTCTCAGTTTTCTCATTATGCAGCTCTGGACTATACCCTCTTTTATCATTCCACAGACAGCATCTCTTTCCTCCATCTCCCAAGGTCATTTCCACACACCACTACATATTGCTAAAAAAGAATGAACACTGTGGCAGCAAGAACAAAGCTGAAGAAAAAACAAACTGTTAGACTCTAGGCTGAATTCTGGAAATAGCTATCTAAGCAAAGTAATTAAGCTTACCAGTCCAGCAGTCTTTTATTTTATGGTCAAGCCAGTAAAATTGTTATACAGTATTGTGCCACAAATTACAGGATGTATGAAATGCCAGTAAACATTCTCCTTCTATCTATAGACCACTGAAGTCAATCATGTTTATTCAAGGTTTTCTATTCCAACCCCTCTCCCCCACCCCCCAGTTATTTATGCTTGATATATCCGATTCCTCTAGGTCCCATCTTTAACTTCTAGGTCCATAAAGGGCCAATTGTTTTCAAAGCCCAAATTGGCAGTCTTGGTCATCATGAGAAATTCAGGAGGAAATCTCCAGGGGCAGCTCTAAAGTATATAATAAGGAGGGCAGTCCCTAAGCAAAGGTTTGTTTAGATGAAGTGAATGTTATAGAGCATTGCAACATTGCTTCTGTTTTGCTTTGTCTTTAGAGAGCAATTTGGCTACTTTATAAATTCATGAAGCATAATTGCTCTTCACCCATGCACCATAGCCCATTTTTCATTCTGTAGTGTTTTCTTTTTCAGTGCCTTGTTTGACTTTGCTCAGAAGTTTGCAAAATGGAATAATACATTATTTAATGTTTTCCACCTTCCTTGACTGATGGTCTTTTTGACTGTCAATCACATGATAAGCATTATAGAAAAAAGAAAGTGAATGGTGGACGATCTGTCATTGTAAGACTCAGGTGCATTCACCTGTGAACAACAGCACAAGATAACAATCAAAGGATGGAATTAGCAAAAATCATTTGACAGGAAATGGCCATACAGTAAGAGAGGATTACTTGGATAAGTGAAGCAAAGATGACAAAAGATCTTTGTGTAATGACAGAATAATAGTAGGTAACACCTCTTAATAATAACTTCCATATGCATGCTATGTTTCAAGCTGTAAACTAGTCAGTATATTGTGATGGTGAAAGATGCTGGGCCAGAAACCAGAAGACATGAGTTCTAGTTCTGCCATGGCACAAAGCCAGCTGGGTAACATTGGGCCAGTCACTCTCCCTTGTCTTAGGAAGAAGGCAAGGGCAAACCATTTATGAAGATGTTGCCAAGAAAACTGCATAGTCTGGGCAGTCATCCAGGAGTCAAGATGGACTCAAAGGCACACACAGACTTATGTATATGTGTGTGTGTTAAAAACAGTGCTTTTAGAAACTTGTAAATGAATATTAATGCATGGTAGCAATCTTCTATTTGCTTTTAGTAAACAGCTTAACAAAATGGCTTATAGAATTACAGACTATAAAACAAAGGTGGAAACAGCACTGTGCAAAGACCAGTGATCTACTGTAATTTCCTGGTCATCTCTTCTGGGTGGATCCTGATATTTAACCAGGTGGATCACAATCCTTTGTTAGAATCTATCATGGTTCCTCACAACATTTCATGTTATCATTTCTTTGTGTCTTCACATTTTATACTTTAGAAAAGCCATTTGGAGTCACTCATTTCAGCAGTGAATCTCATCTCTCTCTCTCTCTCTCTCTCACACACACACACACACACGCGTGCACACACACACACACACACACACACACACACCACCATCACCACCACCACCATTTTGTCATTTCAACTCATGCAATGAAATGGTGGAATATTGTAATAATATCATTTGCAGTATATTGGAGATCTAGAATGTCAGAATGAGACTTACACATCACAGATTTGGTGAAAGCAATATAGTAATCGCAACAACTTTAACTCAATTATTAGAATGTGTTCTGAAGGGCAGTTTAATTATTCTGCATAGGAACTGAAACATGGACGTGGTATTAATGGGAAGCAGAGGAATCATAACCTACCTTGACATTTAGTCCATTGTTAATACAATGATGCGTCATTACAACATTAGTACCAATTTCCAAACTTTCCCCCAATACCTTCCTCCTGGATCTGTTCAAATGAAGCATCAGTGTTAGATAGGGACAGTAAAGCCATAGCAATACAAATTATCTACACCGAATTTATGCTGTCTGAGAATACAGACTAAAGAAAACTGATTCTGGATTGCTTCCTTGATGATAGATGTTGGGTCCTTGGCGAAAAGCAGACGCGAGAAGCAGTTGTAGTTCTCAGGTTTTCTTTTATTCTGTGTTCAGCTTACAGGTGAAGGCTTCAGCAACGCCCAAAACCTCCCAGCCTCTTATATAGGCAATTCCCGGGTCAATGTGTTACTTTTCCCGTGCCAGCACCCGTGCATGCGCACAGGCGCTGGTGACAGCCTGTCTGGTCCCGGGCAGCTTGCACCTGCCCGGGACTGCCTGCAAACGCCCCAAGCCCGTTTGCAAGGCTTGGGACATAACACCCCTTTCCCCCGGGCTAAGATTACTACCAACATACAATTATTTCTTGATGCAATGTTCTACTCCCCCAGTGCTTCTACTGTTTACTGGCTTTTGTTTGGCCAGCAATGTTATGTAATCCTCTAAGTATTTAGGAGATTTCCTTGCTCTCTGTGACCTTCTCAGCTCTGGGTTTCTGACAGGTGTTCCCTGACTGAGGGGAGACATGAGCCTGTTCTCCTTATCATGCCTTGGTGCCTTCCAAGGACTGTGCCCCAATGCCTGGCCTGCTCGCTCGCCCACCGGGCTCGTCAGGCCAGGGCTTCTGTCACTTTGTGACCTGGTTGACCTGCCTAGCTGTAGGCCCTCGGGCCCCTTGAAGTGATAGCCACTGCTGGGCGTCTCTGTAGAACCTCCTAGGTCCGTCCAAGACCTGTCAGGAGGCTGTCCATTCTCCAAACCCCGTTCTGTGTCCAGGCTCGTGTGGGTTTCTGTACCTTCCCAAAACTCAGTTACTCCCTGATTTGGGCTAGAGGTGTTGCGGTCAGGACTTGGTTCCTCGACCCCCTCCCTGTATGTTCGACCCCCTGTAGGACTTGGGGTAAGGTCAGGCCAACTCTGGGGATTATGTGCCAGCTCTCTTGCGGGGTATGATTTATTGGGATGCTCCCAGGTATCCTCCCTGACTGGAGTACTGTGCTGTGCAGGTGAATAGTGATTGTACCCCCGGGGTGACTCCCTGGCTGGAGTAGGCATGAATGCCTGGTAGTTGGATAGGCTCTTAGAATTCCTGTTTGGGGCACTCGCGGAATCTTGGAATGGGCCGTTTGTGGCTCCATCATTGGAGGTGGGCAGCAGCTCGTGCCCCTCCCTTTGCTCTAAAGGGTCCCCCTCCCCCCCTGGAAAAGACCCAGGGGTCTCATCTGGAAGATCCTGCCTAGGGCAGAGTTGGTCGATGTGCCGACGCAGGACACGACCGTTGTCCAGGGCTACCTCGTAGGATAGAGGACCTGTGACCCTGGAAATAGAAGCGGGGACCCATGTATGACCAGGCCCGTAATTGCGAGTCCAAACCGGGGCACCCACAAGTAATTGTCTAGGTGCCCGAGGATGTGAGGTAGATGAAGGCAGTCTGTCCGGATGCAACCGGTCAAGTTTTGTAGTAAGTTTATGCCCCCAGCGAAGTTCAGCAGGGCTTCTCCCTGTAGAAGTGGACGGTGTGGTGTGGTAAGAAAGGAGAAAGTCAGCCAACCTGTGATGCCAGTCCCCATAGGTGAGTCTTTTCAAGGCGTCCTTTGTGATGCGGACCATGCGTTCAGCCATACCGTTGGTGGATGGATGGAAGGGTGCAGACGTGGCATGACGAATCATGTTAGCCCGTAAGAAAGCTTGGAATTCGGAGGAAGTAAATTGAGGGCCGTTGTCAGACACATCTGGAAGCCCGTGTGTAGCAAAAATCCCCCTCAGTACCTGAATAGTCTTTGCAGTGGTGGTGGATGAGACAGGTACAACCTCAAGCCATTTTGAATGACTGTCAACGAGGACCAAGAAGAACTGGCCCTGAAAGGGCCCAGCGTAGTCAATGTGCACCCTAGACCATGGGGACTGTGTATCCTCCCATCTATGCACAGGAGCTTGGGGCATCTCTGGGCGAGAGCATTGGCACAGGTGGCATGCATGCACCTTAGCCTCAATGTCCTTATCTAAACCAGGCCACCACAAGTGGCTGCGCGCAAGGGCCTTCATGCGAACAATGCCAGGATGACCCTCGTGGAGGGACTCTAAGATCCTAGTCCTCATTGAGGTGGGAATGACAACTCTGTTTCCCCAAAGCAGACAACCCTGAGAAGTGGACAACTCGTTCCTTTTGGACCAGAAACTCTGAAAATCAGGACTAGGGCAGTGCTCAGGCCATCCAGACAAAACCCAAGAAAGGACACGTGAAAGTGTGTGATCTGTGCCTGTTTCAGCGGCGACATCCCTGGCATTCAGAGGGGACTCGGGCAAGGCTTGGATGGATAGAATGTTGACAGCTGGCGCAGGGTCAGCTTCTACTACTGGCAGGGGCAATCTACTGAGGCCATCAGCATGGCCCATTTCTTTCCCAGGCTTGTGGAGTAAGGAAAAATCATATGCAGACAGAAAAATAGACCACCTAAGCATTCTAGGGGAAATGATTTGGGGAGTTTGTTTACGTGTGGTAAACAGTCCCAGCAGAGGCTTATGGTCAGTGAAGACCGTGAAATGCCTGCCATACAAGAAATCATGGAATTTTTTAATTCCAGCAACAACAGCCAGAGCCTCCCTGTCTATCTGAGCGTAGTTGAGCTCAGCAGAAGACAGTGTTCTGGAGTAATATGCAACAGGAACCTGAGTTCCATCAGACCTGAGGTGGCTCAGGACGGCTCCTCCCCCGTAAGGGGAAGCATCACAAGCGATGCACACAGGAAGGGACTCATTGAAGTGTGCAAGTACACTGTTAGAAGTGAGTAAGGCCTTGACCTCATTGAAACTAGCCTCATGTGTTTGTGACCACTGCCACACTGCTTGTTTGTCTAATAGCCTGTGAAGAGGCTCAGCTACACTAGCTTTATGTGGAAGAAAGGAATTGTAGAAATTCAGGAGGCCCAGAAAGGCCTGAAGTTCGGCCTTAGACTTTGGCCTAGGTCAGGGGTAGGCAACCCAAAACACTCAAAGAGCCACTTGGACCCGTTTCCCACCAAAAACAAAACACCGGGAGCCGCAAAACCCTTTTGATATCTAAAATGAAGATAACACTGCATATATCCTTTTGTGTTTGTGTGTGTGTGTGTGTGTGTGTGTGTATATATATATATATATATATATATATATATATATATATATACACACACACATACATACATACAGACACACACATTAAAAATAAAAGTAAAAATATCATTCTTGGGAATATCCATACTATTAAAACAATGATCACCAAGAGAATGCTTTAAGAGAATAAAATTACATACACACGAAGGTAAAAAAAGGATATATGCAGTGTTATCTTCATTTTAGATGTCAAAAGTGTCTCTCTCTGTCTGTCTCTCTCCCTTCTATCTGCCCTTGGTCTGCCACTCCTCTTCCCCCACTCTCTTTCTTTCTCTCTCTCTTTCCTCTCTCTCCCTCCCTCCCTCCCTCTCTCTCTCTCTCTCTTTCTCCCCCCCTCCTATCTGCTGCTCACCTGGCAAGCTTCAAGCTGTTCTCCAACAAGCTCAGGGTAAGTAACCTCGTCTCTTTTATGACTCATGGACTTCAACTCCCAGAATTCCTGAGTCAGCCTAGCTGGGCTAGCTAGGTCTCTCCTGCCCTTCCTGCTTCCTGCTTCCTGCAGAGACGCAGCAAAGGGAGGAGCTCTGCCCAGTAAGCTTTTCAGTTCCTCGGAGAACACTGTGAGTGCACTCTCTTTTACACACAACACACACACACAAACAACACACACACACACACACACACAGAGGGAGGGAGGGAGGGAGAGAGAGAGAGAGAAAGAGAGAGAGAGAGAGAGAGAAGCAGGGAAACGCAATTGCCTCTCTCTGTCTCTGTCTCTCTCTGCAAAGGCAGAGGAGGCTGGGAGCCACAGGGGAAGGCTCAAAGAGCCGCATGCGGCTCCGGAGCCGCAGGTTGCCGACCTGTGGCCTAGGTGCTTCTAAAATGGCAGTTAGTTTGGATTCAGCAGGGTGAATCCCAGCAGCATCAATTTTGAATCCCAGAAATTCAGTAGAAGGCACCCCAATTTTGCATTTGTCTTTTTTGAGCTTGAGGCCTGTTTTCCTGAATCTTAACAGAACAGCCCTTAGCCTTTCAGCTAGAATGTGTGTGGAGTCTCCTGCAATTAAGATATCATCAAAGTAGGGGCAAACCCCCGGTATGCCCCGTAGTGTGTTTTCCATTATGCTTTGGAAAATCCCAGGAGCGACATTCACTCCAAATTGTAGCCTTTTTACCTTAAAGGCTCCCCTGTGGGTCACAATAATCTGAGCTATAGCAGCATCATCATAAACAGGCAGCTGTTGATACGCTTGAGCTAGGTCAAGCTTTGCAAAAACGCGCCCCCCCTTGAGGGAGGCCAGAATATGACTGACCACAGGAACAGGATAGGCATGTTGCTGCAATGCCTTATTAAGAGTGCATTTGTAGTCAGCACAAATGCGAATGTCCCCATTTGCCTTTAGAGGCGTGACAATGGGGGTCTCCCAAGGGCTGGAATCAACAGGTTCTAGGATTCCCTGTTGGATCAGTTTGTCTAACTCAGTGTCAATTTTACTCTTTAAAGCAAAAGGGACCCTTCTTGCTTTAATTCTAATGGGTGTGACAGTGGGGTCTAGTTTTAAGGACACAGGAGGTCCCTTGAATGTGCCCAGCTGGGGGCTGAAGACATCTGCAAATTCTTTGCAGACTTCCTGTAGGTCGAGTGTTTGTAAGCTGTTGAGCCCCGTGACGTGTATCCCCAAGGCTTCAAACCAATCGAGTCCTATGAGACTCGTTCGTTCACCCCCTACTACTAATAGGTCTAGTGGACCTTCAAAATTCTTATACTGTACGTTAAGGGTGGCCTCCCCCTTAACACACACTCTCGAATTTTGAAAGTCTGTTAACACAATGTCAGAAGGCCTTAATTTAGCCTGAGTTCCACTGCCGGAACAAATCTTCCTAAATGTATGTAAGGATATGATTGAAAGGGCAGACCCCGTGTCTAGTTCCATAGTTAATGGAACCCCTTGTAGCTTCACCTTGAGTGACAGCTTTTTCTTGATGGGCTTGTGTGTGCCTGTCCTGAAGATGCTTCTTCGCAAAGCGCAAAAACCTACCCTATTCTGGCTGGAGACCCTGGTACCTTTCAGGTGCAGTTCTTCCTGAGGTTGTACCTTTCGTCGGCCCAGACACACAGCTGCAATATGTCCTTGTTTCCCGCACGCCCGGCAGATAGCGGAGCGGAACTTGCAGTCGGTTCTCCTGTGGCGACCTCCACAGCCAATGCACTTGAGGGGAGCTGCAGAGCTTCCTTTCTGATTCCCTTCCTTCGTGGAGTGGAGACGGTCGACTTCCTTATCCGGATCTTCCTCGGAGTTCCCTTGGACGTCCTCTTGGTGCACAGATGCAACATCTGGACTGTTCCTGATCGGCTGCATGTTTTTGACGGCGCCGCCTGCTGCTTCTTCTGCGGTGACCTCTCTTAAGGCATCTTGGAAGGACAAGTCTTCTTTGGCGAAAAGCCTCTGTTGTAGATCTCGATGCCTTAAGCCGCACACGAATCGGTCCCTCAGTCGTTCTTCGAGGTCCTTGAACTCGCAGTGCTTGGCGGCCTTCCTCAATGCGGCGATGTATTCTTTGGCCGACTCTCCGGATCGTTGATCCCTCTGCTCGAAGGTGTGGCGCCATGCGATGACGGACATCTTGGGCTGGAAGTGCTCCTTCAATAGCTTCTTTAGATCTGCGTAGCTGACAGACTCTAATGGGACAGGTGCTGCAAGGTTCTCTGCGATTTCGAAGGCGTCTTGACCGCAGACACAAAGCAGGGTGGCAGCCTTCAAGCTATCTTCCCTCACTTGGTTTACCTTGAGGTAATTTTCCACCCTGGCTACGTAGGACTCCCACCGCTCTGGATGTGAGACGTCGAATTCTGAAAGCCTTCCGACTTTTGCCATTTTCAGGAGACGGGTCTATCAGCCAGCCTACCCCCGAATGCGCACTGGATTGGCGGGTAACTGCCGAGTCAACGCCGTTCCGCCGCTCAGGACTCACTTGGGTAAGCTTACACCTCTTCCTTTCCAGGCGATGTAAGGCATCCCATCCTCGTCGCCAGTGTTAGGTCCTTGGCGAAAAGCAGACGCGAGAAGCAGTTGTAGTTCTCAGGTTTTCTTTTATTCTGTGTTCAGCTTACAGGTGAATGCTTCAGCAACGCCCAAAACCTCCCAGCCTCTTATATAGGCAATTCCCGGGTCAATGTGTTACTTTTCCCGCGCCAGCACCCGCGCATGCACACAGGCGCTGGCGACAGCCTGTCTGGTCCCGGGCAGCTTGCACCTGCCCAGGACTGCCTGCAAACGCCCCGAGCCCGTTTGCAAGGCTCGGGACATAACAATAGAGAACTAATATTACAAACCTTCCAAAGATCAGAAATAGTACATTCAAAAACATGGTGCATAGGATATAATCTTTACTAATCTTTTAAGCCTACTAAATAAATGTAAACCCCTTTTATTTTTCTGATTCAGTTAAGCACAGGTAACCTTAGATTTCTGATCAAGGAAAAGACAAAAAGACATTTTATTTTTAACTGCTGCAGATTTGGCAGTTCTGATCAGCTAATACAACTCTATACTCCATTAAAAACAGTGGGATTCCCCCCCCCATTTCTCAGACAAAATATGGAAAGAAAAATACAGAGGTTATTTTCTTTTTGAAATAACAGAAGCTCCCAGTAGTTGCTGGTTTTTCTTTTGGCTTTGTTAATCTGTTTAAAATTTATTTATATTTAAATAAATGTATTTAAAATTCTAGATTTGTTTGCTTATTTGTCCTATGACAATAGATCTGAAAAGGGGGTAAAGAGCTATGTGCCCCTACCCAGGTATGAATTTCCATCAACAGAATTTGGCCAAACTCTTTTACTGTTCCAGACAACTCTATTAAAAAGGGAAAAGGAAAAAGAAAGAAAACCCTGGATTTTGTCATCTGACTTTTAATTCTTTTTTTAATCATCTCTTACTTATTAATGTTACTGCCTCATTTTTTTATGATTTTACTTAATTAGAAAAAATAAAAAAACAGGAAAAAAACCTCAATATGTTCTATACATAATCTGTATTTATAAGCAACTCATTCATCACAAGTAACATTAGGATTTCAGTCCACTGGAACCATAAACGTTTCTTTCCAATCTTGAAGGACTAATGTCATGATTTAGAAGAATTTATTTCCTCTGTCCAGCTGCTATATTTTAGGGATATAGTTCAAAAGATTATGGATCTCTGAATATATTAAACCTTTCAAACTCAAAACATATAACTATTTTTCATAACATAGTAACAACGGGATATTGTAAAACCATGTTTTAATAAAGCTTTATTGTATCTCCAGCAACATGATGATTATTCTTTTTTATATAGAAAGATAATGGGGCTCAATATATCCAAGATATTATTTTCTATTGAATAAACATAACCTAGAATTGATAGAAACGTTTTCTGTTCAGGTTAAACTTGAAAAAAAATAGATTGGATTATTTTGGATGAAATGAGGGTTTCCAGTTCCACTCAACCTTTAATATTTCCATACTCTATCAACTTGTTTATCAATAACAGTTATTCATAAAGACTTATCTTTTTTTTACTCCTATGATTTAATGATCACCTTTAATAAATCAGACGCGCCTGAAGCTGAAAATGTGTTGGCTAAAATCAATAATGTAGTTGTAAATATTGCCAATGAGTGGCAATTTTATTTATAGAAAACAACAAAGTATTACTATACTATAGTTAATCAAAATTAAAAATCCTAGCATCCATCTTCTGTCTCATTTTCATAGTATTGATTGATATTCCCAATCCCCCATCCAGTTCCCATAGTAAGGAAGGGGTTCATAGTACCTCTCACTTTATCACATCTATTTACATTATGCTGCTGCTAATTAAAATATTTATTAATTAATCACGTTTGTTTAAGTTCATCCATTTAAAACAAGAGTCTATATTTTAGTAGAAACATAGTATATAGTAGAAAATAGCAATGGTTATATAATAAGGCTAATGGAAATCTAGAAGAAAATTGAAAGGAGTAGCTGGAGGGAGCCACCAAACTCAAAACTGTACCATGAATTCATTTCTCTCCTAAAGATGCATGCCCTATTCTAATTCTGATTCCTTCTATGGTTTCAAAATGAGATTTACTATCAAAAAATAATCAGTCAGAACTGAAACATGTATCAAAACTGGGAGGAAATTCTCAAAGAAAGAATAGAGAAAATCAGTGCAGGAAGTGGTCTGCCATCCTACAATCCAAATATATCTATGTAGATTTTCCCTCTTCTCCCATTTACCATTTATTGCTAGTTGTTGCTCTCTTCCAACTGTTATATATTGTCCCCCAATTGTTAGAGTGAAGACTAGTAACAAGGAGATCAAGTCTGAGGTCCAACCTCAGCTGTGAAAACTTACTGGGTGATTTTTGGTCAGTTACTCACATTTAGCCCACTTTATTTCATAGGCTTGTTATTGCAGGGGTAAAAAGAAAGAAACTTCGCTTTATGTTCTTGGAGAAAGAACAAGTCACAAATAAACAACATCTAGGAAATAAACAAGATAGATGTAGGTATCAGCTACCATCAGCATGGTTTCTCAGACAAAGCAAGTATATGCATTCATATTGAGTTGACATTTTTAGAAACAACAATAATGCAATAAAACAATTTGTTAATTGAATTTATTAAATTTGTATAGCCTTCCATCTCACCAAAAATGACATATATTAATAAATGTAAGAATCTAGATCAGGGGTGTCAAACTCAATTTCTTTGAGGGCCGCAACAGCATTGCGGTTGCCCTCAAGGGGCCGGGTGGGTGTGGCCAGGGTGGGTGCAGCCTACTGGGTGGGCATGGATGGAGTGGGTGTGGCCTATAGGTGGGCATGGACAGCTCTACATTGTTCACGTCAAGGGTGCGTGTGGGGGCCTGGGCAGGAGTGGGATAGATCTGAGAGTCTCTAGCAGAAGGGGGTGGGACCAGGGCAAGTGCCAAGGCATGGTCCACTGGAGGAACCTCATTGTTCCTCTCAGGCCATGCGGGGGCGGGGCTTATGGAGCTAAGACTGAATGCATTTCAGCATAGATGGCCACCACAAAATTGTACATTGGCTCCTGGCCAGCCTGGGCCAGGGCCAAGGCAGTGGGGGCCGTTCCCTCACTGTTTCCAGGATGGCTTCACGGGCCACATGAAACCACTTCGCAGGCCGCATCCGGCCCCCAGGTCTTGTCTTTGACATGTCTGATATAGATTAAGAAATAAATGGTATAAAAAACAAATACGTAAAACCCTCAGCAAAGAGAATGAAAATGGCCACCTCAACAATAGAGTCATCTGAGCATAACTCTGGATCCTGCGGACCCTCAAGCCTTATGAGATAGCCAGATCTTGAGAGCCTTCTGAAATGTCAAAAGGGAAGGAGATAATCTAATTTTGGAGAAAATAAATTTTCATAAAGCGTGTGCCAGAGCAGGGAAGAGAAGACATGGCTTCTGGGACCAACCAAATGCAGATCCCTAGTTGATGGTGCCTGCAGCATGCCTTCTCTACCTGATCTAAAAGGGCAGGTTGAAATAATTGGGGAAAGTCAATCCAACAGCTAGTCTAGTCCCATGCCACTGAAGACTTTGGGGAAAACCTGCCTCCTGAAAAAATAGCTATCTCTGTTTAGCTGGCCTAAATATCTGTTCATTTTTATTTATTTAAAGTTTTAAATACAGCCTTATTTTCTACTCCTCACATCAAAATGTGGATGAGAAATTCAGGGAACATAAAAAGCGGTTTGGTGACATGCAGAGACTCTGCTTCCTGGAAAGCAGATTGTTTAAAACAGGGGTTGAATGACCAAGTGCCATGCACTAGGACCTTACAAAAAATGGAGCTAAGTTGTAAAAACAAAAGATGACAATTTCCCAAGAAGACTCATTTTTACCCTTCAATTGACTGTACAGTTGACTCCTTCCTTTCACCTACAAACTCCAAGGAGAGCAGAAAAGGGTTCACTACCTCTCAGATTCTCATAACATATAATTTGACAAAGAATGACATGGAGAAATATATTAAACAATGGAATCAGCCCTGTATAGGAGATGCAACACTCTGAAGAAAAATATATTTTTTTTAAAGGCCAAAGTTTCAGTACCATATGCTCCTTCTCCTGCATGTGTACATTTTAGTTGTGCAGAAAAAGTATTATTGTAACACTTGCCCTAGCAGATGTGCAATATATTTTAAACAGGAGTTAATGGTCTTAAAGGTCAACAGATGGACAACTGATGGGTAAACTGCTAAGTTGAACAATCGTACCCAAGGGTCCTCCTTGTAAGCAATTGAGATGTTGTTATAGTATAGTTGCAAAATAAGTTCGAGGAGTGGCAGGAAGAAGTTTACTTAACACTTTGCAATGTGAGAGACCCACTCTTGGCAGTGTTCATCAGTATGTGTCCAACAGAACAGACGGTGCATTGTTATTAGCTGAAATAATTGACTGTGAGCTACAGCTAATTTAGTCAGGATTACTGTTTCAAGCTGTAGTCCCCAGTACTCTAAAAGAGGTCTTGCCAAACAGTAATTATTATACATGCATGTCATCTACAAGATGTATTTTGAAGGGGAGGGGGTCTAATTGGATAAAATGTGCTAGGAGTTAGTATTTAGAGAGACTTTTAAAAAAAGGTTTTTTGAAAGTGACATTTTTCCCTCTGTTATTGCTTATAAAGTGAATGCTGTTGTCTTATAGCTCATATCAAGGCCAGTGGATAGTAGCTGGTCTAGGTCTAGGAATGTGATTAAGACTGGGAAGGTCATATCATTGGAGGCATCATGCACAGCCTTAACTCAAAGAACTACAATAGAGGTTCTTGACTCACTATTGCCTGCATACATATTTGCAGAAGCTAGTTGCCTTTCACTGCCTCAGTCAATACATTAATTTATCAAATTTATATGATAAATAGAATAGAATAGAACAGAATAGAATAGAACTGGAAGAGATCTTGGAGGTCTTCTAGTCCAGTCTCCTGCTCAAGCAAGAGAACCTACATACCATCCCAGATAAGTGACTGTCCAGTCTCTTCTTAAAAACCTCCAGTGATGGAGTGCCCACAGTTTCTGAAGTCAAGCTGTTCCATTGGTTAATTGTCCTCACTGTCAGGAAATTTCTCTTTAACTCCAAGTAACTTCTCTCTTTGGTCAGTTTCTAACCATTGTTTCTTCTCCTGCTCTCTGGTGCTTTGGAGAATAGTTTGATGCCTTCTTCTTTATGGCAGCCTCTCAAGATACAGAAGATACAGAAGAAGATACAGAACTATGGGCTGAGATCATTTTTTCCTCCTTTCTTCATTAGTAGAATAAGGAATCCCACATGAAACAGTGCCTCTCATCTAGGTACAGCTTCTTTCTCTACAATCACCTTCATTTGGTAACAATAAAGACGAAGTACTATAAGGCAATGACAGTGACAATGATATTTCCAAATGATTCACACTCTGCCACAGAGACAGATGGAAGGAAGGAAGGAAGCTATTTTCCATTTACAATCAAAAGTCTTTAATGCTGGGTAACCTGATTACAAAGAAGCTAAATTATGTCTGTTAATCAAAGTTAACTTTAGTTTATTAACTAAAGTAGGCTTGACTGGTTGCATATATCATATGAGGCCAAACCAAATAAGGCATATTAATGTTAACACGAGCAAATATATAATAAGAATGTATCAATGTATTGTATCAATAGGAGAGGTGAATGCTGGGATCAAAATTACAAGTCAAAACACTATTAGTGTGAGTTACAGGTGTTGGCTGAAGATAAAAATGTAGAACATGTCTTTGTGAGAATAAAGAAATAGAAAGGGAAAAATCTGAGTTAATGTTAATATTAGGAGGACAAAGACAATGTCAACCGGCATACTTAACTAACTCACAGTTATTGATGAAAGAACTGAAAGTGATAGTTTTGTTTTCTTGAGCTCCAGAAAATATAAAGATAGTGTAGTAGAATAGTAAAAAAAGATATTAATCCTAAGAGAAGGGCAATGACAAATGTTGACAAGATCATGAAGAAACACCATTTCAGTGAAAATCAGATGTTTATAACAGTGGTCTTTTCAGCTGGAAACTGGAACTACTGAGAAGCTAAAAAGGGGCAAGGTCAAAAATAAAGGATCTGATATCAGACTGACCCATTACAATAATAATTATGCACAGGTGTCAACACATTTTCTATAGAGAAATGAATGGCTCTCAGTCAGCTGCAATGCATGAGTAAAGAAAAAGAAATATAATTTGAACTTTGGATCTGACATGAATATTATTTGAATCTTACAGTTTGCAGAACCTCCTATAGTTTTCTTTATTATTAAAGCTTTTAATGTTTGAATTTTAAAAAGTATCAGAGGGCTGCCTTTGAATCAAAACCTGTAGACTTTTTAATCCTGCTATTGGTCAGTATTAGTACTGATGGACTCTGAGAAAAGAGAAAAAAGATAGATGCCATTCAATTATATACAGTATTTAGAGACAGTTATTAAGAATACCATGGACTGCAAGAAGAACCAAAACAGTCTTAGAGCAAATAAAGGCTGGCTGTTCCCTTGAGATGATGCTCAATATGCAGAAATTTACATCATTTGGGCATATGGTGTAGGCCTGAAACACTGAAAGAGCCACTTGGACCCGTTTCCCTCACAAAGGAAAAAACTGGGAGCTGTATAATGTGTGTGCACCTGCGCACACGCACATACAGAACAGAGGGCTTGATTAAAGAGTGGAGCCTAAAGCGAGACATGCACTGGCCCTGCCCCCGTCCAGCTCCGTCCTGGCTTCTCCTCTCCTAGGAAAAGACTGCTCTCCCCCCACCCTGCATTCTCCCTCTCCGGGACTTTCTTCTTTCCGCCTTTTGGTGCGAAGGTTCCCAGGGAGCGGAGGAGGAGGCCGATGGGGAGAAAGAGCTGCTGCGGCAAATCTTCCGAAGCAGCAGCAGACGACCGCTCGGGCTCGCCTATCTCAGCCTGCTGCGGGAGGCTGGAGTTGAGGCTTCTGGCTCACTCTGGAGGGGTGCTTAGAAAAGAGAGGATGGGAAGTGAAAAGTGGGAGAAAGGACGTCTTCCAGCTCTCTGGGGTTCTTTTGCTGGGAGGGCGAGGAAGCAGCAGTTCTGCTCTGCAGGAGGTGGGAGCAGGTGGCCTCTCCTTCAAGCTTCGCCAAGTGATTCCGGGAGCAAAGTGAGGTCCGGGTCCCTGGAATGTCAACTTTGCGAAAGGGGAGGTGGTGGTGGGATTAAAATAAAATGAGGGGGGGAGGTTGAGGAAACCCAGCAGATGCCTCTATCAGAGGGCAAGCAAGAAAGGCAAGATCGGGGAGAGGAAGAAAGCTTTAGGGGCTTGCCCAAGCAGGCAGCTGCTCCCCGTTCTCAGAAATTGCCGTGGCAGGCAGGGACTACGAGGAACAATCAGGATTGGAGGAGCAGAAGTCAACACTGCCAAAGAGGAGGAAGGAAAGGAAAAATGGGAGTCTTTAAATAGTCACGCCCACTTTTCCCCCTTTTTTTCCAGACATCCAGGTGTGTATGCATGTCAGGTTTGGAAGCCTCTGTTTAAGTCTCTGTGTGTGCACAGACATGGGCTGACTCTTCATCTCCTACCCTTGCTGCATCTCCTGTGAAGACACATTTGCGTCTCTGTCTCTCTCTCTGCCACTCAAAGCCATCCCTCAGCTCGATCCTTGAAGCAGTTTCAATCAGCCATTGCCAAGCGTCCCCATGGAAGTCAATGGACAGTCTAGTGGCGCACGGCCTGGGCTGTCGGCATTGCCATGGGACCACCCCCTGTGGTACCAGCTAATGCAGCATGCTCCTGGCAATCCTTGAACCGTGCTGGCTTCCTCCTGCGAATCTCCCCCCTGGCACGACCTATCAAAGGAAGTGTGAATGGCTGCAGCCGGGACATGCTTACCTGGCCAGAGTGCTTTTGCCCAACCTGGGCAGGCCACAGAGCAAATAGAGGCTTTTGCTGAAGCAGCGAGCTGGGGGCCTGCCTCGGGCACAGCGGGGCTACTGGAGGCTGAGGCCCCTGAAGGCGTGGACCAGGCTATCTTCCATAGCGGCGGGACAGCAACTGCGGGAGCAACAGCCTGCTCATCTCTGATGGTGGCGGCAGCGGCAGCGGCGGAGCCATCTGGTGCTGTTTACACAGCCGTTCATCCACATGACTGAGATAGGCAGCAGCCCCAACTTTGCTCCGGAGAAACGAGAGTGAAGCGGGGCAGCACTGCCTATCTCAGTCATGCAGACGAACGGCTGTGTAAACAGCACCAGATGGCTTCGCCGTCTCTGCTGGAGATGAGAAGGCTCTTGCTCCTGCAGTCACCATCCCGCCACTATGGAAGATAGCCTGATCCACGCCTTCGGGGGCCTCAGCTTCCAGCAGCCCCGCCGTGCCCAAGGCAGGCTCGCCGCTTCAGCAAAAGAGAAAGAGCGGGGGCGGGGGGAGAGCAGTCTTTTCTGAGGGGAGGAGAAGCCAGTTTATTTCCTTGTATAAAGCATCAAGAATCAAACCAGTGAATATCTGTTGGAAGCAACTGGTGCATTCATGGTGCCATGTAATGAAATTCTCTGCTTTTGGCAGTTGAAAATCAATATTTCCTTTATTCAATGGTTGAAATAACAAAACCGAGATTATACAGATTCTAATGGAAATGTATTTTATATCTGCATAACAAGAAATAGATGATAAAGAACGTTTTATTCTGAATGCTAGTCTGACAGGCCATTGAACTTCGAATTACCTTGGAAACAGAACTGCGTATCAATCCCCTACCTGTGTGACCAGCTGGTTATGGACAGTAAAATGGGAAGCAAGATGGTAAAAACTCCCTACCAATTATGGTTTTCACTTGCATTCTTTAAGCTTTAATTATATCCCCTAGATATAGCGTGGATTGGTTTAGAACAGGCAACTGCAAATTAAATTAGGGAATATGTGGCAATAAAACTACCCCTTTTATAAATCTATCTGTACATTCTATTCTTCTTTCCTGCTGTTTTCTTGACAAGATGTTACCACTTCACTTCACCATTCATCTCACCTCCTCTTCCCTGGACATTTTTCAAATTAATGTTGCCTAAGTGACAGGAACATTAATATAATTTCCTAATGTACCTGATGTTCATTTAGATCAGGGGTGTCAAACTGCCATCCCATGGGCTAGTTGCGTCATACAGAGGCCGCGCCCACCCCTGCTCCAGCAATGCAAAATAACTCGCGATAGCTGTGACACGTTACATGACGTGGCGAGTTTGACACCCGTGATTTAGATGATGAGAGTCCTGGGAAAATTCAGCCTTCCAGAGGTCCCAAAACACTGCCATCAAGGTGGTCCAAGTTCTTGAGAAGGAGGAAAATAGGCATAAAAGAGAACATCATTACTTGGTTTCTGCCTTTATTCCTGTCAACACTGCATTGTAACAATTATCTGGGATCAGTCTGTCCTTTTAATTAAACTTATTGTAACCACACTGTTTGGTTGCTGTATGAGATTTTGTCTTACTGTTCATTGTTTTGATTGAAATATTTTTATGGAAGATTATTATCATTCCTGTACCATGCTTTTTCTCTCTTGGAAAAAGAAGAGTTTGGGATCACATGTCCTGAATATTTTCAATCCTCCTCTAGCAAATAGAATCTCAGAAAATAGAAACTTGGAAATAAGGAAAGCACATATATTTTCTTGGAAATCCTTAAACTATTTACTTCCCAAAAGAAAACTTGTAAAACACACTTAATAATATTAAAGTTGAAAGGGACCTTGGAGGTCATCAAGTCCAATCCCCTGCTCAGGCAGGAAACCCTATACCATTTCAGACAAATGGATGGCCAGTTCTTCTTAAAAACTTCCAGTGTTGGAGCATTGACAGCTTCTGGAGGCAGCTTGTCCTACTGATTAATTGTTCTAAAATGTCAGGAAATTTCTCCTTAGTTCTAGGTTGCTTCTCTCTTTGGTTAGTTTCCATCCATTGCTTCTTGTCTTGCCTTCAGGTGGTTTGGAGAATAGCTTGACTCCCTCTTCTTTGTGGCAGCTCCTGAGATATTGGAACACTGCTATCATGTCACCCCTCGTCCTTCTCTTCATTAGACTAGACATAGCCAATTCCAGCAACTGTTCCTTATATGTTTTAGCCTCCAGTCCCCTGAAACAGACAGGAATGCAAATCTCAGTCAGTTGAAGTCAATGCAAGGAATTACCACTAACACCCACAATCCTTTGACTAAGTAATTTCTTTTACTTATTTTTAATCCGGTCTCTTGAACTGCAAGATTTGGAATTTGGGCAGATGGAGAAGAAATAATACTTTGGGGTTTTTTTCAAACCTGGTCTTGTATATCATGAAAGAAAAAAATGTCTATCCATATTAGATACCTGTAAAATTATCCAAAAAGATCAATAATTTATCAATTTAATCAATATCTAACAATGTTTATTATAAAATATGTCTATTAATATTTGTTTGTTGGATTTATTTCCCTCATTTTCACTAGGGATTCAAAAGTTGGCTTACATGAGAATCTTTCTTTATCTTTTCCCAAAACAACAATATTGTGAGAAGTTAGGCTGAGAAAGAGTGTCTAGCCCAAAGCCATCAATCAATTTTTCAGGGCTGCACATATGGTTGAACCCAAGTCTTCTTCATCCCAATTAATTACTGCACCATATTAACACTTACATATACCCAGAAACCTGGTCTTAAAAAGGTATTCAGATGCCACCTATACCACATCTTTTCTCAAGATATCAACATGCATATAAATTGTCCATGCAAAGGTTTTTTGAAGGACTTACTTGAAGCTTGTTGAATGACAGTGAAACTTTGCTATAAAATTACAGCCCTCACTAAATCTTTATGCTTCACTTGCACTTTGCATTTCCAGAAACTCTACACAACAAAATATATATCAAGTTCATTTCAAAGTTGGAGGCTTATTGTTCACTCAAATTCAGTCATCAAACCAGTTGCTTCCTATTAATCGACATGTCAAGATAAGATTGTGGGAGTATGCTTTTAAGAACCATTGCAGGAAAAAAAAATATGCAGGAAGGACATGGCAGTCCACAAATTAATTTAGAGATGTATGAATGTATATATTTGCCATTTAAATTTTGTATATGTGGCAACACAGTCCTAATAATTGGGCTAATTAGAAATACTGTTACATTGTAATTAATTGCTTACTGTTATGTATCATCTGTAATTGAATATTGCTAATGCTAATAAATTACTTTAGACAAAAAAATCTGCTTCACTAGATAAATTCCCATGTTAGTGAAGGAGAATTTCAAATTCGTTTTCTGGTAAGACTGGTATATATTGTTGCACTTCATAAAAATGCATGTTTTCAATGAAGGGAATACAAACATGTAGAAACTAGACAGGGATTAGATGAAGATGTTGTTAGAAATATTGATGCTGCTTTCCTATTATTAAGGCAGTGGTGGGAGATTTTATCTGTATCGGACCAGTGAGAAACCAGTAACCATTCCAGATGGGATTTACCTCAGAGGATACAGAATTTTAAACCAGAGATGGACTTTGTGTGGGAGATGGGGGGGGGGGCATTTAATTTTGGTGGGGGAAAGGCAAACGCTGCAGTAGGCTACATCACACATATTTTTGCATTTCCATTTTTGAAAGTGTTTTATTTTAAAAGTTTTTTTAAGTACAAACTGTACTTTTATACACATCCATCTATTTTATTGATTTTTAAAACTAAACTTATCATAGTGCCTTCTTGGACAGTGATGGTAGTAGAATTTGCAGGGAATTGTTGGTGATAAGCCTTTTAAGCTTTTGGCACTAGTTAAAGAGAGCTGTCTTCAGCCAAGCTTCATACATTCAGGGAGTTTTATTGCAGTGAAGAACAAACACAAAATAAATCTCAATGGTAAAAAAAAACAGATTACATATAAAAAGGAAGAGATTGTAAAATTAATTGGGCTTATCAATTGGTTGGCTACACATTCTGCATATGATATGGCAGAATTCAACTAAATTTAGTGTACCAGAGTCATAGATACCTGAGAGTAAAAAATGTAAGTATTATTGACTGCAATGACCTTGAAATTTTCTTAAATACAGTGTCTATGATCAGTATAATATATGTATTTCTGCCATTGTGAGTCTAACATATTTTTATAGCTCCTTTACTCTATGGGCAACACCTTTGCCAAAATAAAATTGTTTTTATTTCTCTTCTAAAACTCAAAGAGACAAAGTGAATTTTAGGGATTATAATATAACTAATATAATATCTAGCAAATTTAAGAAGGGTGAATGAACTGGGCAGGACTGTATGTTTGGAAAGAGATGCCAGCTCTAATTAGATATCAATATTTTTAATCTGCTGCCTCATCTTTTTATTGCATGCTTGTATCTGAATTTGCAGATTTGGGTTAATGAAAATTCAAAGAGCTCTAGTTTTTTAGCTATTTTTGGCCAGGAGGACACAAAAGTGTCCATAAAAATCTGAGATGTCAGAGGCAATTAGGATGATGTATAACCAGGCATTGGTGTCAATCATGCTGATGCCAACCTCGTGGCAAAGAACTATGAGATGCAGCAGGGGTTCCTAAAGATTCAAGTGGGATGCAGGCCAGCTTTTGTTGGGAAAGTTTTTATTACAAAGGAATATATATATATATATATATATATATATATATATATATATATATATATATATATATATATATATGTAGGTCTTTGGTTGTTCGGGTTTTCTCCCGCGTAAAATTGGAAGTGTCTTGGCGACGTTTCGACGAAGTCCCATTCGTCATCTTCAGGCTGGTGTTTTCAGCTTCGTGCTTTGAGCAGCAATGTGTGGTCTTAGCTGTTTCTTCCTTTTAACTGCCAGTGGGGGTATGAACTGATTGGGTGGGAGCTTGGCTGTGTTCTGATTGGGTGGAGGTGTGTTCTGAATGGTTAGGGGCTTGGCTGTGCTCTGATTGGCTGGGGGAGTGTTCTGTTTGGTTGTGCTCAGGTTAGTCTGAGTTGCAGAGGGGTTTAAGATTTTGGGCTGCCTTGCTATTTTTTGGCTTCGCGTTCGTGGTCGTGCTCCTCTTCATGGAGGGTGTCAGTTTGCTTCATGTATGGATTGGAGGGGTTTAAAGTGGCTAATGATGCAGCTGTGGTCTGGCTTCTGGTTTGTGGTCGTGCCTCGTCATCGGTGTGGCTTTGGGTTTGTTTTTTGCGTGGATGTGTGGTGGTGACCTCCTGTGTGGTTTTTGTGAGTGTGGGTCTGGTATCATTTTTTGTGTTAGGGAGTCGTTTGTCAATAAGGCGGGTTTCCAAATGGCTGGTAGGCGGGAGGTATCATCTCGCTTGTTCATGCTGTGTGGGCGTTTTTCTATCTCGATGGCTTCTCTGATTATTCTGTTATTAAAATGTTCACTTTTGGCAATGGTTCTGGTATTTTTAAAGTCAATTTCATGTCCTGTGGCTTTAAGGTGTTGGACCAGGGAAGATGTTGGTTCCTCTTTTTTGACTGAGTTCTTATGTTCTTCAATGCGTGCACTTATTCTTCTGTTGGTTTGTCCGATGTATGTGGTGGGACAAGTGGTGCATGGGATTTCGTATACTCCTTGATTTTCTAATTCAATTTTATCTTTGGGGTTTCTAAGGATGGTGGATATTTTTCTGTTTGTGCAGAATGCTGTTTTGATGTTGTGTTTATGGAGGATCTTACTGATTCTGTCTGTGGTGCCTTTTATGTATGGGAGGAGGGCTTTGCCGTTTTCTTGTTCTTTGTCTTGGATTTTAGTGGGGGTTTCTTTTTGGATTAGGTTTGTAATCTTATTTCTATGGAATCCATTGGATGTTAGTACATTGGTGAGAGTGTGTAGTTCGGTTTTTAGGTGTTGTTCGTCAGCTAAGCGTTTTGTTCTGGAGATGAGTGTCTTGGCTACAGAGTTGATCTGTGCTGGGTGGTGGTGTGAGAGAGCGTGCAGATAGCGGTTTGTGTGTGTTTTCTTCTGGTAGATGGTGTGTCCTAGGGAGCCATTGGATTTCTTGTAGACTAAGACATCCAGGAAGGGAAGTTGGTTGTTAGCTTCTGTTTCCATGGTGAACTGTATTTTGGGGTGTAGGCTGTTGAGGTGTGTGAGGAAGTTGTCCAGTTTTTCTTTCCCATGTGGCCAGATTATGAAGGTGTCGTCTACGTATCTGAGCCAGAGTTTGGGTTTGTGATCCGATTTTTCTAGAGCTTGGGTTTCAAAGTGTTCCATGTAGAGGTTGGCAATGACAGGTGAGAGGGGTGATCCCATGGGTGCTCCTTCTGTTTGTTTGTATTTTTGTCCATTATAGATGAAGTATGTGTTGGATAGGCAGTGGTTGGTCAGATCTAAGATGTGTTTGGGGGGGTTATATTTGTTTTGAATAGCTGTCAAGGCTTCTTTGATAGGCACTTGGGTGAAGAGGGATATGACATCGAAGCTCACTAGTAGGTCGCTGGGCTGTAAGTTTTGTTTCTTTATGATCTCTATAAACTGGAATGAGTTTTTTACGTGTGAGGTGATGGATTCTGCATAGGGCTGTAGTTGTTTGGCGAGATATTTGGCTAGGTTTTGTAGAGGTGAGCCTATGGAGCTGACTATAGGTCTGAGTGGGGTTCCTTCGTTGTGTATCTTGGGGAGACCATAGAGTTTGGGGCATCTGGATGATTTCTCTCTGGGAATGATTCTTTGCTGGATCTCTTCACTAATGGGGGAGGCTTTTATTTTGGATCTGGTGGTTTTTTTCCAGGTAGATGGTGGGATCTGTATTTAGGGGTTTGTATGTGGAGTCTTGGAGTAGGTTGGTTAATTTGGTTTGGTAGTCAGATGTGTTCATAACCACCATGGCATTGCCCTTGTCTGCTGGTAGGATGCTTGAAATATATATATATATATATGTAGGTCTTTGGTTGTTTGGGTTTTCTCCTGCGTAAAATTGGAAGTGTCTTGGCGACGTTTTGACGAAGTCCCATTCGTCATCTTCAGGCTGGTGCTTTCAGCTTCGTGCTTCGAGGAGCAATGTGTGGTCTTAGCTGTTTCTTCCTTTTAACTGCCAGTGGGGGTATGAAGTGATTGGGTGGGAGCTGGGCTGTGTTCTGATTGGGTGGAGGTGTGTTCTGATTGGTTAGGGGCATGGCTGTGCTCTGATTGGCTGGGGGGTTGGCTGTGCTCTGATTGGCTGGGGGGTTGGCTGTGCTCTGATTGGCTGGGGGAGTGTTCTGTTTGGTTGTGCTCAGGTTAGTCTGAGTTGCAGGGGGGTTTAAGATTTTGGGCTGCCTTGCTATTTTTTGGCTTCGCGTTCGTGGTCGTGCCTCATCTTCATGGAGGGTGTCAGTTTGCTTCATGTATGGATTGGAGGGGTTTAAAGTGGCTAATGATGCAGCTGTGGTCTGGCTTCTGGTTTGTGGTCGTGCCTCATCATCGGTGTGGCTTTGGGTTTGTTTTTTGCGTGGATGTGTGGTGGTGACATCCTGTGTGGTTTTTGTGAGTGTGGGTCTGGTATCATTTTTTGTGTTAGGGAGTCATTTGTCAATGAGGGCGAGTTTCCAAATGGCTGGTAGGCGGGAGGTATCATCTCGCTTGTTCATGCTGTGTGGGCGTTTTTCTATCTCGATGGCTTCTCTGATTATTCTGTTATTAAAATGTTCACTTTTGGCAATGGTTCTGGTATTTTTAAAGTCAATTTCATGTCCTGTGGCTTTAAGGTGTTGGACCAGGGAAGATGTTGGTTCCTCTTTTTTGACTGAGTTCTTATGTTCTTCAATGCGTGCACTTATTCTTCTGTTGGTTTGTCCAATGTATGTGGTGGGACAAGTGGTGCATGGGATTTCGTATACTCCTTGATTTTCTAATTCAATTTTATCTTTGGGGTTTCTAAGGATGGTGGATATTTTTCTGTTTGTGCAGAATGCTGTTTTGATGTTGTGTTTATGGAGGATCTTACTGATTCTGTCTGTGGTGCCTTTTATGTATGGGAGGAGGGCTTTGCCGTTTTCTTGTTCTTTGTCTTGGATTTTAGTGGGGGTTTCTTTTTGGATTAGGTTTGTAATCTTATTTCTTTGGAATCCATTGGATGTTAGTACATTGGTGAGAGTGTGTAGTCCGGTTTTTAGGTGTTGTTCGTCAGCTAAGCGTTTTGTTCTGGAGATGATATATATAAAGCTTTGCTTATCATTAATCAATAATACCTTATTTAGCATAATATTCCTATTTCTTATCCTTTACTACCATGTAGTTGCTCTGATAGTTCTTATCTACCATCTGTTATTCCTATATTGTTGTGCATCCTATGCCAATCCTTTATTTTTCTTAGATCTACCTTCTATAGTTCTATTGTTCTTATGCTTATTTCATTATACTAATTTCCAATTTTCCTCCAGCCTTATTTCTCTATAAATCTCTATAAATCCACGAACCTACTCACACTCAAATCTTTAGCTTTCTTTGGCCTCTCTTCTTTATTTTGTGTATCTGTCTATGTGTGTATTTTGTGTGCAGGTTTTGACTCTTGGTGATTGCCCAGACAAATTCCTGCAGTTTTCTTCACAGCATTTTGGGAAGACGTTTGCCATTGCCTCCTTCCTAGGGTTGAGAGAATATAACTGGCTCAATATCACCTAGCTGGCTTTAATGCTAAAGGCAGGACTAGAACTCACAGTCTCCCAGTTACTAGCTTGATGCCTTAACTTTTGGGTGGCTGTTGTGGCAGTTTCAGAGTGGGGTAGTTAGTTGTGATTAAGGCAATGTGGTCACCACAAACTTTGCCAGGGTCCTTTGCAGGGGAAACAATTTACTGGGCCTGGTTCCAGCTGTAGCTTTTTAACTGGACTACAATATCTGCAATCATTACAAGTATTTCTGCTATTGTGGCTCTCCTATGCAGGAATTTGTTTATGAACTGATTCAGTATTGTACTATGTTATTTTCTTTAGCTCATTATGCTTTCAAGCATCATATTTGTAGAGTATTTAAATAATTCAATAAATAGATTTTTTAGTGATTTTAAAAATTATTCTAAATCATTCTTTGTTGTTCCTGCTTTTTAATATTGAAAAATTAATAAACAATAAGTACATATACTGATTTCTTTTGCAATCATACTGACAATCTATATTAATTTTTGACTAAACGGCTCCTCCAACTATAACACATGTTCTGAGCCCATCCCTAACACCATAGAACAGGTGAATAGAAAAAAAAGGGAGCCTAGTGCAATGATTAAACACACTTTATTAAACAAGAATATTTCTCTTTTTAACAGTGATAAAACTTCAAATCAATGTGATAGTTGCCGGGGGGGGGGGTTATACTGGTTTGCTGTGATAAAAATAAACATGATTTAAAGCACCAAGGCCATGCAGGAGCTACCAGTATATTCCACTGCCTCTGACACTTGAAGTGAAGACAGTCAATGAAAATTTGGAGCAACTACTGAACTCTATGGTGGTCAGAATTATCCTTCAACTTATTTAAATATACAATATGCTAATTGGATCCTACCTTTTTTTCAGTAACCGGTGTAATCTGGGGGAAAAAAAGATATTGACTGTGTTTTTATTGATTGAAACCAAGCTCAGCAAATTATTTTATGTACATAATTTTATCCAGACATTTAGTATTTGTTTCAGATATTGAAATTTATATGATTCTGCATAGGCATTGCAAAACATTCTTTACGGTTCCTTTCACAATTTCATATTCAGGGATGCATGCCATTGATCTCCCACAATATGAATTTTTTCATAATAACTAATAGCCTCTAAGTATTGATGAATCCAATCTTAATTCTGAGTGATGGTAGAGAACAAGGACTCAATGAGTTTTCCATAGAATGTTATAAAACATTTTCTAATAAATTTGTTCCTCAGATTTATGACTTATTATATATTATTTCAAAAGAGGTATTTGATCATTATCATTTAACAAAGCTATATTGCAGTTATGCCAAAATCAGAAGAGTTAATAGTTTATGTTTCCACTTATTGCGCTATGCTTTTGATTAACATTGAAATTCTAACAGCTGTTTTAGCAAGTAGAATGCAAAAGATTTTCAGTAACAGCAGTGATCAAGTGTGACCAGATTTATTTTTTTAAAAAGAATTAGTACTGTATTTTCCGGCATATAAGACAACTTTCTAAACCATATAAATCTTCTCCGAAGTCGGGGGGTCATCTTATACGCAGAGTCATCTTATACGCTGGAAAATACCATATTTTCTGGCATATAAGACGACTTTCTAACCATGCAAATGTTCTCCGAAGTCAGGGGTCGTCTTATATGTCGAGTCGTCTTATACGCCGGAAAATATGGTACTCAACTTGTAGTAAAACAGATTGAGAAGTAAACATAGAGAAGATCAAGCTGCAGGTATATCACATGATTTAAAGACAGTATGGATACACACACACATATTTACAGACAGAGAGATGATAGATGATAGATAGTCTAATTATTTTAGGATTTTTTTGATGAATATAGAAATTGGATCCAGATTCTATATGTGATTCCTACAGCTAAAGTAGCAATTTTCATTTACTTTTACATTTTTCGCTTTATCAAGACACTGGGCAAAGTTCTCATCTTTCCCTTTGATTTTTAAGATATGTTTGGAACCCCTAGCTTGTACTTTTAGGCAAAATCTTAATAGTTATGATTCATATCATAGGCCAGTGATGGCGAACATTTTAGAGACCGAGTGCCCAAAATGCAACCCCAAACCCACTTATTTATCGCAAAGTGCCAGGGCCGCATCACCATTGGGGTGCCTTTGGGGGGGCAAGGAGGTGCCTCTGAGTGCTGCCTCTGGCACGCAAAACCCGGGGGGTGCAAAATGGGCCACCATACTGCAAGGGACAAAAAAAGCCACCGCGGCACCACGAGATGGAGATACAAGGCGCTGCACCACGCAAGAATCGGGCAGGGCTAGTGAGTATCATGCAGGCACTAGCCCTGCCCCATTTGCAGCATGTGCATGCTTGTGGCCCCATGCACACATGCACATATGTAAAATGCTTCACCCTCCTTTTTCTTCCAGTCCATCAATCGACAATGGTTGGTGACCTCTGTTCTACCACCTCTACTCGAGCTGGCTAGTCGGCCACTTTGCCTCCTTTGTGCTAGGTGGGGCTCCTGCCCCGAGCAGCAGTGGTGGCCTGATGGGCCTGCTGCTGGTGACAGTGGTGCACGTGCCAACAGAGAGGGCTCTGAGTGCCATCTCTGGTACGCGTGACATAGGTTTGCCACCACTGTTATAGGCTTTTAGTATGTAAATATAATATGCCAATAGCATCTATTATCTACATATCATGACTCAATTCCAACTTTGATAAACATATTTGGAGAAAGAGTAGGATATTCAATTAATTTTCATAAAATTAATCTAAATTTAAATATATGTATCTGATGAAATGTATGGCTGCTCATGAATGCTTATGACTTGATAAAATCAATTAGTCCTCAAAGTGCTATTAGAACCTATTTCTTAAAATTAATATATCATCTAGAGTATTACACATTTTGTATGAAATTCTTATACATATATCTGCAAGATGAAATTCATATATTTTTGTGGGGATCTCAGTTCCAAAGATATCTTTAAAACAGTTAAACTAGTCTATTAAAGAAGTGGAATTTGGTTTTCAATTCTAGAATTATGTAATTTTGTACATCTATTAGCCACTAACTAAGTTTGGATGATTCTTTTTAGTAGAAATTCTTCTTTTTGGGTCATTTTATAATATTCATACATTAATTTAGTTATATGGACTGTCTTGGGATTGAAGTGTAATATTTTCAAAGAATTATTGTTACTTCAACTCAATGATTGTCTTTCATTATTTCTAGAAAATGGCATTTTGATCCTTTCCCTCATTCTAAGTCAACCCAATAAGCATATGCTAGATCTAAGAGTTCATAATCAAATTGCACTGAAAATATAGATAGAAGCTGGGAGTTACATTTTTATATCATTTAACAGATGAAAACGCTGACGGTTTTTTTTATCATATTCTGTTTTAAATGATAAATATTATTTGACTGATATGGCTCAGTGGCAATTTGCAATTGCAATATCTATTAAGATTACAATTTGGACCTAAAGCTACTTTGGCCTAGGACAGAAAAAAAACTATACAAACTCTAAACAATATTGCTGTTGATAATGAATCAATTTGGTATGGAAAGTTTAATAGTTTCATTGAAAAAAGAATTTGAGATACCTATTTTGCCTAGATCAGGGGTCCCCAACCCCTAATCTGTGGACCTGCACTGGTCCGTGGCATGCCAGAAACTGGGCTGGACAAACAAGCATAGCCCCATCCACGGGATGTAAGCAGCATGCAAAATGATACCCCCTCCGGTCCATGGAAAAACTTCTCTCCACAGAACTGACCCCTGGTGCCCAAAAGGTTGGGGGCCACTGGCCTAGATGGTGGAAACAAGTATTAATATCAGTATCAAAAAGCTTTGGTAGTTTTGGATTATATTCATTACAGCATATATTTCATCTTATTTAATGGAAAATAATATTTTAGGTTGAAACCATTGTGTTTATATAGAGAAGGCTTATCATAATTTAGAACAGGGACTCCAATCTGTGGGCCACGGCCCACCACCAGGCCATGGCCTGTTGGCCACTGGGCTGTGAGAGTAGCTGGCAAGTGTGTGCATGTGTGTGTGTGTGCATACTCTGCCCCACTCATCAGTGCCGCCTTGAGATTTGTGCAGGCACTAGTGGCCCTGTTTGTATTGTGTGGGCACTAGCAGCCCCATTTGTGGCAGCGGGCACTAGTCTGCCCTGAGCATCATATGGGCACTAACAGCCCCGTTTGTGTCATGCAGGTGCTAGCACAAGTAACGGTGCCTGCCCCTCCCCGTCCCTCTGGGCTGCCAACCTAGAAAGGGACAGCACTAGTGCCCATGCACCACAAATGGGGCCACTAGCACCTGTGTGATGCTTGGGGTGGTGCCAGCACCCACATAATACAAACAGGGCTGCTAGCAACCGCATGAATCTCAGGGTGGTGCTCACACAAATGGGGGTACATGCTGTTTGTATTGTGTGGGCACTAGCACCATCCCAAGCATTGCACAAGTGCTAGTGACCCCATTTGTGGTGCGTGGGCGCCAGTGCTGTCCCTTTCTGGATTGGTAGCCCAGAGAGAAGGGGGGCAGGCACTGTTACTTGTGCTTGCACCTGTATGATACAAATGGGGCTGTTAGCACTCCCATGATGCTCAGGAAGGCACTAGCACCAACTACCACAAATGGGGCCACTAGCACTCGCATATTACAAACAGGCCACTAATGCCTGCACAAATCTCAGGGCAGCACTTGTGTGAGTGGGGCTGAGTATGCACACATACACACAAGCACTAGCCAGCCCTTATGTGGTCTGGTGGCCAACAGGCCATAGCCCAGTATTGGGCTACAGCACCCAGGTTGAGGACCCCTGGCTTAGAAGATAATAAGATTAATGCTTTATTTAAACATATGCTTAACCATGCTCTAATTGTTTCATTTTGACGCTATTATATGTACTCGTTCTGAGAGAGGATTTAATAGTTTTGGATATCTGTATTTTTAAAAACTATATTTCTATCTCCTATGAATTGGAAAATAAATAAATGACCCAAACTACTCTGCAGAGTTGATATTATTAGCAACTTACAAAGGAATCACTTATTGATTAGTTATGGGATCAATATAATAAAATAGGCTGCCATTCATTGAAATGCTTTTGTAGATCTTTTATATATACGTATGAATCCATGAATATATATATACCTTGTATGTTGCTTTTCTTTTTAAAAAATTCTGCATTTTTTCTTCTTCATCACTTTATATACTTATTTATTTTTCTGATTGCTTTTTGTATTCAAGTAATAAAAGCAAAATATGCTATGTTATGCTATGCTATGCCACACTACACTATGCTACGCAATGCTAGAGTATACTAGAATATACCATATTACTCAGTATAAAACTCAAGAAGTTAGGTATAACATGTTAATTTTCCATCTCTGTGGAAATGTGTTGATTGCATACTTCTTTCCCATTTGATCAACAACCTCTTTCTACTATTGTCATAATCTCCACCCAATATATTAGGAATTTGATATATATTCCATAGCAGCTCATGCTATAAAAAATCACTTTTGTGAAATGATGTACTCTATTTGAGAAGGTGCCCTTACATTTCCCTGTTCCATTTGATCTATTCACTGCGCCACATTTTCTACCCTCACCCATATTTTGCCTCTTGTTTTTCAGTTCTGTATTTCTTCAGCTGTCCTTTTTAATCATTTATCTAAAAAAGAAAATAGTATTATAAAAATTAACATTATGGGATTGAATCTCACTGTCATAAGCAGAATGGTTGATGTAAATATGGGTATTAAACCTATTTTTATTTGAAAATCAATCCTGAAATGAATTCATTAATTGTAATCATATTCTGTTCCCAATGGAAAAATTAACCGCAGTGAATTAATGTAAATGTTTTCATAGTATCCACTCTTTCTATTAATGTTTTACATTTTAAATATGTCTTTTAATTATGATATTGTATAGTTTTCTTATTTATCATTCAGATTCATTTTTATTCCTGTTATGTCCTGGGCTGGCAGGCACAGGCTGCAGCGATTGGCCCGGGCAGACCATGTGGATGCCCGGGACAAGAAAGGCTGCTTCCAGCCTTTGCAATGATTGGCCAGCAAGGTATTGTGCAGGGGGGCTATAAAAGGGGGCCGCATCATTTTAAAATCTGTTCTGTTGGTGTTGCAATAAAGGAGACTGTTGGAACTCGTTGCTTCGTCTCAATGCCTCTTTTCCTGAAACAGAACATTGGCAACGAAGGTGGGATGCCTGCAAGGCAAACAGATTAAGAAGCCAAGCTGACTCACCACAGGGGGCTTGCAGCTTGGAGAAGTGTGGCTCCTGGAGACTGACTTAGCCTGCCAGCACTGAGACGCTGGAGGTAAGCTCAAAAAAGGGGGGCTCCTTCTCAATCCTTGCAGCAACAGGCGTGGACAAAGTTCCTGGGCTAAAGCAATGGCAAAGATAGGCCGGCTTTCAGAATTTGACACAGCTCACCCAAAACGCTGGAGCTCATATGTGGCCCAGGTGGAGAACTACCTCCGGGTGAATCAAATTCGTGAAGATGACCTCAAAGCTGCCACGCTGCTGTGTGTTTGTGGGCAAGAGACCTTCGAGATTGCGGAGAATCTGGTCACCCCAGCACCACTGGAATCAATCACCTACACAGAATTGAAGAGGATGCTTTGAGAGCATTTTGAACCCAAGCTGTCAGTGATTGCCTGGTGACACGTGTTCGAGCAGAGGGACTAGAGGCCTGGTGAGTCTGCAACAGAGTTTGTTGCAGCCTTGTGACAAGCAGCTAGGCCCTGCAAATTCAAAGACTTGGAGGAGAGACTGAGGGATCGGCTGGTCCGTGGCCTGCGAAGCCGGGAGTTGCAGCAGAAGCTCTTCGCGAAGGAAGGCCTCACGTTCCAAGATGCCCTGAGGGAAGTTTCAGCTGAAGAAGCAGCAGGCGGAGCTGTGAAGGCCTTGTGGCTCTCCAAGCTCCCTCAAGTTCCAGCCACCATCCATCAAGAAGTTGCTCACGAAGAATCTGAACAGGATCCAGAATGGGAAGTAGACCGGCTACATCAGACTCCAGGGAGAAGGCCTCATGGAGGGAAGGCCCAGCCAGCATCATCCCCTCGGTGCATCGGGTGTGGAGGCCGACATTGCTGCGCAGACTGCCGTTTCCGCTCCGCCATCTGCAGGGCCTGTGGGAGGCAAGACCACATTGCCTCCGTCTGTTTGGGTCACCAGAAGGAACGTTACCCAGAAGAATTGCCTCAGAAAGGTACCAGGGTCCCCAGCCAGAACAGGGTGGGCTTCTGTGCATCATGTAGGAGCGTTTTTAGAACAGGGGTCCACAGGCCATTTAGGAAGAAGCTTCATATCAACGTGAAGTTGCAAGGGGTCCCCTTGTCAATGGAGCTAGACACTGGGTCTGCTCTATCGATCATTTCCCTAGACACCTTCAACAAGGTCTGCAGCAGAAGTGGCCTACGGGTGAAACTCAGGCCGTCAAACCTCATCGTCACAGATTTCCAAAATTCCAGAGTCAATGTGAGGGGGGAGGCCACACTCAAGGTGCAGCGTAGGAATTTTGAGGGGCTACTGGATGTAGTTGTGGTTGGGGGAGACCGTACGAGTCTCATTGGACTCGACTGGTTTGAGGCCCTGGGAATTCAGGTGACTGAAATACACAGCGTGCAAACAACAGGCCTGGCTGGGGTCTGCAAGGAGTTTGCAGATGTGTTTAGTCCAGAACTTGGCTCCTACAAAGGCCGTCCTATTTCTCTGAGGCTAGACCCAGCCATAGCCCCCATTAGAATCAAGCCACGCAGGGTGCCCTTTGCCTTAAAGGGAAAAATAGATGCAAAGCTGGATAAACTGATTCAGCAGGGTATCTTAGAGCCTGTGGACAGTAGTCCATGGGAAACGCCCATAATTACGCCACTGAAGGCCAATGAGGAAGTCCGAATCTGTGCAGACTACAAGTGCACGCTTAACAAAGTGCTGCAGCAGCATTCATACCCAGTACCAGTGGTCAGTCACATTCTAGCCTCCCTCAAGGTGGGCCAGATCTTTGCTAAGCTTGACTTGGCTCAGGCCTATCAACAATTGCCAGTTGATGAGGAAATGGCTGAGGCCCAAACTATAGTGACTCAAAGGAGGGCATTCAAGGTAAAAAGATTGCAACTTGGAGTAAATGTGGGCCCTGGCATCTTCCAGAGTGTAATGGAGCGAATGATCCGAAATATCCTGGCATTTGCCCGTACTTTGATGATGTCCTCATCGCTGGGGATTCAGCTGACAATTTAGCCGAAAGCCTGAGAGCCATTTTGCTATGTTTCCGCCAAGCGGGGCTGAAGCTTAAGCAAGACAAGTGCAAGATCGGGGTTACCTCCACAGAGTTTCTAGGATATCGCATTGATGCTCAGGGCATCCACTCTGCTGAATCCAAGCTGCAAGCAATTCAGTAGGCCCCAAGTCCCAAATCCAAGGGCAAACTTCAGGCTTTTCTGGGAGTGCTAAATTTTTACCACTCATTCCTTCCTCACAAGGCTGCAGTGGCTGAGCCGTTACACCAGCTCTTGGACAAACAGTCCCCGTGGCAGTGGACACAAGTACATGAAAAGAGCTTCAAAGAGGTCAAGGCCTTGCTCTCTTCAAATGCGGTCCTTGCGCACTTCAATGAGAACTTGCCAGTGTGCATCACCTGTGATGCATTCCCTTGGGGCTGTGTTAAGTCACTTGAAAGCTGATGGAATGCAAGTCCCAATAGCATACTATTCTAGAACCCTATCATCAGCTGAACGCAATTATGCACAGATAGATAGGGAAGCCTTAGCCATAGTGGCTGGCATAAAGAAGTTCCATGACTTCGTATATGGCCACTATTTTACAGTCTTTACAGACCATAAGCCACTGCTGGGGTTGTTCACAATGAACAAACAAACCCCACACATAATATCCCCCCAAATGCTGAGGTGGTCTATCTTCTTGTCTGCATATGACCATACATTGGTTCATAAGCCAGGTAAAGAAATGGGTCATGCAGATGGTCTCAGCAGGTTGCCATTACAGCAGATAGAGGCAGATCCAGCACCTGCCAATCGCATCCTGTCTATTCAGGACTTGCCTGAATCTCCCCTCAGTGCTAGGGATGTGGCTGCAGAAAGAGCCACCGATCACACGTTAACATGTGTGCTGACTTGGGCATTGTCTGGATGGCCTGACACGTGTCCAGGCTCAGAATTCCAGAGCTTCTGGCAGAGGAAGATTTCCACCTTCAAGGGGTGTGTCATATGGGGTAGCCAGGTAGTAATCCCAACATCATTGAGGACTAGAGTCCTGCAGTCTCTGCATGAGGGACATCCGGGAATAGTCTGGATGAAGGCGTTAGCGCGCAGCCATCTTTGGTGGCCTGGGCTTGACAAAGATGTCGAGGCCCAGGTCCACGGGTGCACTGTCTGTCAACAGTCAAGGCCAGAGATGCCCCAGGCATTTACCATAACAGAATTGTGTATTCTATTTTTACCTTGCTGTACTGTCTTCTGTCAAGACAGAACACAGAGAACTTTATCAACAATGTTTTCATGCAGGTTTTCAGCATGACTATGGTATTATTTATATTTTTAGAAATAGAATGATTGCATGAGTGCACATGTCCAGTACATGAGTGTTACTAAGCTTGAACTGTGAGCTATCAAATCACATAATATATGCAGATGTGGTTAGAAGTACAACCATAAATCAGACATAATAGTGTAGGGTCAATTAATACTAGAAAGTCTTACAGATATATAAAATGTAATAATTAAAGGGATGAATGGGCATAGGAAAAGAAAAAAATCATGCTTACAAAGCTCTATTTTTCTATTTTTCTCATCGACCTGTTTCATCTCTAATTCAAACCTTTAAAAAGGTAAGATTTATGACATTCATGTTTTAGTTGTCTATTTAAGGTAGGTCTTTTAAAGATAATCTATTAGGATAAATTAAGACCAAATGTATCAGGTTATTTTAATAGTGGTATTTTTAAAACATAGAAGTGTATTTATTAATCAGCTTTGTGCAAAAATTTAAATAAAGTTTGCTTTAGATTATTTTCCATTCCTTCTAAATAATTGAAGGAGTTTAATCTTCAGAACAATCAACAGCTACTAACTAATATTACAAAACTAGTATTTGGGGAATATTGCACTTGGAAGATCATCTTTCATATATTTCCTCAGTATTTTTTTTTGCTCTTTATTATAAGACATTCTGCAATACTATTGATACAGAATTGAAAAATATTTTAGAGCAAACAATAAAAGATTAGCACTGCAGAAAATATAGGTCCAAATTATTTATAACATTTAAATCTTTGCCAACTTAGATTTTGACCGAAGCAAGTCTATTGGGGAACTTGTATCCATCCTTCTTGTTAGATATACCATAAATTAATGATGATTTGCCATAGTAGAGTCTTAGCTTGTCATCATTAGCTGCTTTGGGACGATGAAACTCTGACTGAACTGATACCAAGGATTTGAAATCTAGATAACCAAAATGACAGAGCCAAAGTTTCTCATCCTTTTTATAACACAATCACTCCTCTTCCCTGGATGGACCCTAGATATTTCTTTAATATCTTATGTGTTCCACATAGGAAACTATTTATTTGGTGTAGTCTGAAGTACTACCTAAAAGGATGAAAACTAGTAGATGTATAAGCCTCGCACACATGAAAGTTAAACTTGTTTTTGTTCAGACTTGGAAGTAGCATCTGTCTCACGTATGCTATCTAAAATGACTGTTATGTCCCCAGTAGTGATCAACTTTAATATTGTAATCATTAACAACTCAAATTATGATTACAACGAGGAGACATTGCCCTTCTCCACAGTGACCACTCTTCAGAAACTGCAAAGAAAGTTCTTATCAATAGTTATAGAAAATATCTGATTCCTCCCTCATGTTGTTAACTGTTTTAAGATTTTCTCCCATTTTTTAAAATTTCTTTTTTATAGTTACTGTATTTTATTTCTGTCTTTTGTGTGTGTAAATATATGTGCATGTGCATTTGGTCATGGATCACAAATAAACTTATAACAAGAGCTATGATAATTTCAATCTCTCAGCTGGTCAAATGCAAAAGGCACTGCTTGAAGCATACATCTCCCGAAATCTAAAAGAGGAGGGGATACATAGCATCTCCTTAACTCTACCTGAACCAATGAACAGTTGATGTTTCTGTGTATGTATGTAAAACATCAGCTGAGCCTCTCATTATCAGTGAAAAGCTTTTTTGAAACAAAAAAAAGAATGATTACTATTTGAAATTTTACTGAGATAATGTTTAATTGATGGTCTTAACACTAATTTATGTAGTTTTACTTTTCACTCAGGAATATTCCCAATTATTTGCTTTGTTATTTCTTTCTTTTGCTCTGCTAAATATTATGTCATACATAGCTTACAATTGTTGAGGTAGACTAATGGAAAATTTCATAAGGAAATGAAAAGGAATTGTTTCCACATGCTAATATATGACACCATGAGGTGAATTAGGTACATTCAGCACTGAATTCTTTACAGTTTAATCAAACTACTTTGTCAGAATATTTTTGAGAAACTGTGACTAATCTGGTTTCCCTCGAAGACCTGACAGCAAGAAACTTATCCAGACTTGCCCAATATAGGATCTCCTCAGTCCTTTACTTGCTGGGGGCAGTGCCTCAAGACAAAGGGGGAAGGAGAGTACTGGGAGATGCAAAAGGAAGGAAACCTGGGATGAGGCTAAGAAAAATAGGACAACTGAAAGAAGGAGAAAGAGAGATGTGGACAAAAGGAAGAATGAAAACAGAAGCATGGTTTTGGTGACTTAGTTTCCAAGAGAAGCAAAGAATAAATAATTAGTATTAAATTAGTATTTAATAAGTATTAAATAATACTTGAGCAGGGGAGTAGTAGCTGTAGGTAAAAAGGATTGCATGTCCTTGAGAACCAATGAAAGAGTGAAGATAATCTTCTCTGGGACTGTAAAGAAAAGAGTAAAGAAGGCTGCTGAATCAGAGTAGTAAAGAAGGCTGCTGAATCAGAGTCTAGAAACATGTCTAAATGGGAAGGAAGCACAGACTCTGTTGAACACAATGGACTACCTGGGACCCAATGTAAGGGAAGACCTAAATATTTGGGTGAAATAAGGCATTAAACCATGACCTAGACATCTCTAGAGAGTCAATAGAAGCTAAGAAAAAGTTCTTCCAAAACTTTGATTGAAAATTGCAGCCTGTAAGAGTCAGGGATTATTTAGGATTAGCTAGCTAGAGGCACAAACTGGGGGAAATCCCTGCTATCTAAGGTAAAGATGGGGTTAGAGGTAAGAATTTGCAATCAGATTACTTTACTTTAAAGTGTGCTCATCTGATTTATGGATTCTGATATCTGAAAAATGCCTGATAACTTAAAAAAAGGAATTTGCTTTGGATTTATGCTTCAGAAATGTATTGTCTTTATGCAAATCCCATTCTTACTTATTTTTGCCCTCTCTTAAACTTTGACTCAGGTTTTATGGACTGTGGATCTATGATGTTTACTGCACTTTGTGGTATTCAGTGCCAATAAAGGTTATGTCAGCCTAGGATATTTGAAACTCATATGGCTATTTTATAATCTTTGAACACCAAAAGACGTATTCCACCAAATATAATTCTTTACGCATTTGTCCAGAAGTTAATTCAGAAGTAAATGACAATTACTTTCTGAATCTCCCAGCTAGATTGACTGGGCTCAAATATTTTACAAAATCAAATTTGTTTTAATCTTCCCTTTCCAAATTAATCACAATTGCCTTGGTTCACATACAGTAATACACTCAGCTAAAAATGAAAGAAAAGATATTAAGGTTTAGCTGTTAGATCATTCTCTAACTTTTATTGAAAAAGTCATTATCAAATATCTGTTCAATTTAGTGCACTATAACACTGAATTCGTTTATTTATTTTATTTAGTAATCAAATATATATGCTGCCTGTTCACATTGTCTGTGACTCTGAACAATTTAGAATATTTCTCTGCTGGGATTTTAAATAAGAACAATTTCTCTAATAATACAGTAATTTCAATTGAAGCCCTTTAAAGAATTGGTTGATTCATAGTTCCAGTTCATATCATGGATTAAATCAGATTTCCCTTCATTCGCTCACTAACTATGCCAAATGTCCTCATGTTTGCATTTTTCAGACATTTACTCCATAACAGCTGCCATTGACTATTATTTTACCTATCTTTCCCTCCCCCCACCATCAGCACTGTTGAAGCTTCTTGGATGAGAAACTAAACATTTTCTTCTTCCTCCTCAAGGAAAAAACAGTCCAGTTGCCTTTTTGAAAAAGCACCCCTGAGGTTGGTTATTATTCTTCCTTCCCACTACTTTCTTCCTCACTTTCTTTTATTTATGTACAGAAATATAGAAAATTGATGGCAGAAAAAGACCTAGTGGTCCATTGAGTCTGCCCTTTGATTTTTGTTGTTTGTTTCTTTTCCTATTTATTTATTAGGATTGGGAAACCCATTTTAAAGTTCACCTTAGCACAGAAGCTCATAGAGTGACCTTTGTCAGTATCCTTCTCTTAGTACAACCAACTTCATAAAATGGGAGAAGTGCTATGTGCTCTGCCTTAAGGTCCTGGAGGGAAAACCAAATGTAATTATGACAAATAGGAAATGTAACTATCATTATCCACTCTTGCCCCTACTTGGACTAGCCTAAGACTTTGGGTTAGGTACAGTATTCTAGCTCATAAAACCTGAAGCAAAGTCATCCCATTTCAGAATGCCTCAGTTGAAGAAAACCTGTCCATTGCCTTCCAAAAGGAGACTATGTGGAATAGTATCTATCAGCAAAAGCCACATAATTAAATAATGAGAGGAAGTACAACATTTTGACAGTCCCTTGTAAGAGGCTGTATACAACAAAGGAACAGGAATATAATGTAGCAACAAAGATGCAAGCTTATCTTGTTTTATCTTATTATAGGGGCCCCCAACCTATTAGCCCTTGGGGCACATGAGTGGCTGACCGGTGTGTGCATGTCCATATGCACATGCGAGCATCGCCATGAGCATCAAGTGCATTTGCAGCCCCACTCATGTGAGCATTGCTACAAGCATCATGGGCGTTTGCTACCCCACTCATGCAAGCATCATGGGGGTTCAGGCCCCACTCACATAAGTGTCATTGTAAGCATCGCAGGTGCTGTCAGCCCCACTCATGCAAGTGCTAACGGCCCCACTCACATGAGCGATGGTTATACCTATGTGCGCATGCACATGCTTTTATCTCATACCAAACCATCCCTTCTTTCTCCCCTCCCCATGGTCCATGCTGCCAACCCCGAAAGGTTGGGGAACTCTGCCTTATTGGATCTGATTTCATGGAGAGAGGACCCCTGTTTAGAGATTCAGCCATTTTGTTTCTTTAATTCTTCATATTCTGAAGTTTGGCTGAATCTTGATATTTCTATAACAATGGGTAGTGATGTAAATTGGCTAATAAACATTAACACATACCTCAACTTTAGAATTCGAAAAATATTTATTTAGAAAACACGTATAGAGCTTGTAGAATTTATAAGAACCCTGTAAGAAAGTTCAAAGAAATGTATTTGGATTACCTCATTCCTATAGAATAAGGAAGATGACTTTGATGAAATATGTAAGCTCCATTAGGCAAGGCAAACAAGAGTAAAACCTTTTTTTAAAAAATATCTAGGTAATGTTCGGAGCTATAAGAAGGAGGGGGAGTACAACACAGTTAAACTTGCAAGGTTCTGTTATTATAACCAATAGAACTAGTTTTAGCTTTCCTATAGTTGATTTTTTAGTTTGGTATACTTAGTGGGGTTGACATTGACTAAATATGAAAAGGAGCGCCTATATACTTATAGCTGTACAGCATAAAAACTGCACTTGGAAAAGAACTTCAGTTGCACAATATGTATATACACCCAACAAAAGGAGGCTTTTGGAAATGGTGGCTGTTATCCTAAAGGGGTATATGCATTCCCAATTGAACAGTCAAATTATCTGGGATTTACTCTGTAGTAAAATATATGACCATCATACTTTATATTCTACTTAATATTTTATTTGTTTTCCAGATTTATCCCAATGAAATATTATTTAAGATATTAATAATTGAATGAAATGCTTAAAATTGAAATGATATTGACCATTAACTATGCTAAATCATCCTTCCTTATAGTGACCACATGGACTTTTTTTGAACTGGCAGATTTTATATGCACTTGCAGACATATACAATCCTGTTTACTTACCCAGATGCCACTCTTTCTGAAATATGAAGACACAAAGCAGTTCTAGCTGGAATTTTATTGCCATATTTTGGACATGTGGCTGCTCTGGATGAGATTAGTTGTGCAGGAGAAATGAAGATCTATGTCCTGATGTCCTTTGACAGCTTGACATAGATAATTTGAATCAGTGTAAATCAACTTGGAATGCGTATAATCACTGTACATATTTATTTATGCAGCAGCTCTCAGTTTTTATGAAGGCATTCGAAAAATACAAATCTTGGTGTTACCACTCAAAGAAAATTCTAGCAGAAATAAACAATAAATCTGCCCAACTCCTAATACTCTGTGCTACTGGGACAGGTAGCTATGAATAGAAGTGGGTCCATGGTGCCTTTATCAGAGTGATGCATATAATATAGTGAGTCAGTCAGAAAAAAATTAGATGTATTGAGGAATTAACAAAGTCTTTGATACCTTCTTCATCTATGCTTCAAATAACTCATTGTTGAGTAGTTATTCATATTCTCATCTATGACTTTCCTCTGTTGCCTTCATAAACTATTTTCTTGACTTGGGCTCAAGTTTTGTTTATCTGAATGTTGCTTGATAGTGGATCTTCTGTTCTTCAAAGCCATCCTCTTTGATTGTTACCTTGTATATCTTCAACTCCCACTGATTCATTTGCAGTAGAGGACACACATAGTAGATGATGAAAGCTAGCTCCTTCAGTGATAGACCTTTATGTACACTCTCTGAAACCACATCTATCATGAATCCCTCAGTAAATTAGATTACCAGAACAATATAAATTCTTCAAACAAGGTGCAGGACAGCCTTCCATAATCTGGAATGCCAGGGAGATTTTGAATTTCAGTACCAGAATTCCTCAGCCAGGATGTCCATTGCTAAGAATTTTGTGATTTGAAATTAGTGAAGGGATGCTAGGGTGATAACCAAACCATATGTAAGAGCATGGCTGGTGTCTTCAGTATAGGGGTTTAAGTAGTGTAGACCCTGGTGAGAAGGGTTAATTGCAAACAGTAAATGGATGTCTTCCAGGTGCTAACCTGACAGCCAGAAATGTTTTTTTTTTTTTTGCTGATTAGATTTATCAACAGCTTGGCAACTCTATTCCTGACTTCATTGAACAATAGCATCTGCCAGCTTTCTTCCTAGGGAACACTAATCCAATCTGTTGTTGATTTTTTTAAAACAAAATTCTCTTTTTTGGATTGTGGTGATGAAATGCCCTCAAGGTACCAAGAAACAAGGTATTGAAATGCCTCTTAACTGGGAGTAGTACAGCTTGACCAAAGTTCATTTCACTTTTTTTGAGCTCAGTTTTTAAATATAAGTTGTTCCATCCCTACTTCTACTGTAGATCACTAAATTAACAAAATTAGTAAACATTTCTTTTAGAAACATTTTATACATAAATTCTCATGACCTTTGTTCACTGAATCAATGAAGGTAATTTTTTATTTTTCAAAATCATAAAATTGTATCAGGAAAAGTAGAAAATTGTAAAAATTAATGACAATTCTTTCCCATGGCTAGTAACTAGGACTTTTCTGATCTCAAAAAAGATGTGGTTTCAGCTAATCACAACATTCAAAACCCAACAGAGGACTTTAAATTCAAGTTTCAATGCCTCCAAAGATTCACTGCAGCAAATTGTAAATGATATATGAAACAAAAAAAGACGTCTCAGGTAGATAACACTGCTTTTTTTTTCTTTTAAAGATTTATAATGTTATGAGTCTCCTTTATGGATTACTGCCTTGTTGTGGCGAAGGGGCTTGCGTAACTCAATGAAGCTATAAGCTATGCCGTGCAGGGCCACCCAAGACGGACAGGTTATAGCAGAGAGTTCTGACAAAATGTGATCCACTGGAGAAGGAAATGGCAAACCACTCCAGTATCTTTGCCATGAAAACCCCATGGACAGTACTAAAAGGAAAAAAGATATGACGCTGGAAGATGAGCCCCTCAGGTCGGAAGGTGTCCAATATGCTACTGGGGAAGAGCAGAGGGCTAGTACTAGTAGCGCCAGAAAGAATGAAGCGACTGGGCCAAAGCCGAAAGGACGCTCAGCTGTGGATATATCTGGTGGTGAAAGGAAAGTCCGATGCTGTAAAGATTTTTTCTCCATAGGAACCTGGAATGTAAGATCCATGAATCAAGGCAAGCTAGACGTAGTCAAAAAAGAGATGACAAGACTGAACATCGACATCTTAGGAATCAGCGAACTAAAATGGACAGGAATGGGTGAATTTAACTCAGATGACCATCAGGTATACTACTGTGGGCAAGAATCCCTCAGAAGAAATGGAGTAGCCTTCATAGTCAATAAAAGAATAGGAAAAGCAATACTGGGATACAATCCCCAAAATGACAGAATGATCTCAATTCGAATCCAAGGCAAACCATTCAATATCACAGTAGTCCAAATCTATGCCCCAACCACTGGTGCTGAAGAGGATGAAATTGACCAGTTCTATGAAGCCCTACAGGACCTTATAGAATTAACACCAAAAAATGATGTCCTTATCATCATGGGGGATTGGAATGCTAAGGTAGGAAGCCAAAAGATAACCGGAATAACAGGCAAGTTTGGCCTTGGAGTACAAAATGAAGCAGGGCACAGGCTAATAGAATTTTGTCAAGAGAATACGATGGTCATAACAAACACTCTTTTCCAACAACCCAAGAGACGGCTCTACACATGGACATCACCAGACGGTCAACATAGAAATCAGATTGACTATGTGCTCTGCAGCCAAAGATGGAGAAGCTCTATACAGTCAGTAAAAACAAGACCAGGAGCTGACTGTGGCTCAGATCATGAGCTTCTCGTTGCAAAATTTAGGCTTAAATTGAAAAAAGTAGGGAAAAGCACTAGGCCACTCAGGTATGAACTAAATCATATTCCTGATGAATATACAGTAGAGGTGACAAATAGATTTAAGGAATTGGATCTGATAGACAGAGTGCCTGAAGAATTATGGATGGAAGTTCGCAACATTGTACAAGAGGTAGCAACTAAAACCATCCCAAAGAAAAAGAAATGCAAGAAAGCAAAATGGCTGTCTGAGGAAGCTTTGCAAATAGCTGAGGAAAGAAGGGAAGCGAAAGGCAAAGGAGAAAGAGAAAGATACACCCAATTGAATGCAGAATTCCAGAGAATAGCTAGAAGAGATAAGAATGCCTTCTTAAATGAACAGTGCAAAGAAATAGAAGAAAACAACAGAATAGGGAGGACCAGAGATCTCTTCAAGAAAATTGGAGATATGAAGGGAACGTTTCATGCAAAGATGGGCATGATAAAGGACCAAAATGGCAGAGACCTAACAGAGGCAGAAGAGATTAAGAAGAGATGGCAAAACTACACAGAAGAACTATACAAGAATGAGCTTAACATCCCAGATAACCACAATGAGATGGTCACTGACCTCGAACCAGACATCCTAGAATGTGAAGTGAAATGGGCCTTAGAAAATCTGAGCAACAACAAAGCTAGTGGAGGTGACAGTATTCCAGCTGAGCTATTCAAAATCTTAAAAGACGATGCAGTAAAAGTGCTACACTCAATTTGCCAGCAAATTTGGAAAACTCAACAGTGGCCACAGGATTGGAAAAGGTCAGTTTACATTCCAATTCCAAAGAAAGGCAATGCCAAAGAATGTTCAAACTATCGCACCATTGCACTCATTTCACATGCTAGTAAAGTTATGCTTAAAATCCTACAAGCTAGACTCCAGCAGTATGTGGATCGAGAACTACCAGAAGTACAGGCAGGATTTCGAAGAGGCAGAGGAACTAGAGATCAAATTGCCAACATACGCTGGATCATGGAGAAAGCTAGGGAGTTCCAGAAAAACATCTACTTCTGCTTCATTGACTATGCAAAAGCCTTTGATTGTGTGGATCACAACAAATTGTGGCAAGTTCTTAAAGAGATGGGAGTACCAGACCATCTCATTTGTCTCTTGAGAAACCTATATGCGGGTCAAGAAGCAACAGTGAGAACTGGACATGGAACCACTGATTGGTTCAAAATTGGAAAAGGAGTCCGGCAAGGCTGTATACTGTCACCCCTGCCTATTTAACTTATATGCAGAGCACATCATGAGAAAGGCAGGGCTAGATGAATCAAAAGTTGGAATTAAGATTGCCGGGAGAAATATCAACAACCTAAGATATGCAGATGATACCACTCTAATGGCAGAAAGTGAAGAGGAACTAAAGAGCCTCTTGATGCGGGTGAAGAAGGAGAGTGCAAAAGTTGGCTTGAAACTCAACATTAAGAAAACCAAAATCATGGCATCCGGCCCTCTCAATTCCTGGCAAATAGATGGGGAAGAAATGGAGGTAGTGACAGATTTTATTTTTCTGGGCTCAAGATCACCTCAGATGGGGACTGCAGCCAAGAAATTAAAAGACGCTTGCTCCTGGGGAGGAAAGCTATGGCAAATCTAAACAGCATTCTAAAAAGCAGAGACATCACCCTGTCAACAAAAGTGCGTATAGTCCAGGCCATGGTTTTCCCAGTTGCAATGTATGGCTGTGAAAGTTGGACCATAAGAAAGGCTGAGCGCAAAAGAATTGAGGCCTTTGAACTATGGTGCTGGAGAAGACTCCTGCGAGTCCCTTGGACTGCAAGGCGTTCAAACCGGTCAGTCCTAGAAGAGATCAACCCCGACTGCTCTTTAGAAGGCCAGATCCTGAAGTTGAAACTCAAGTACTTTGGCCACCTAATGAGAAGGAAGGATTCACTGGAGAAGAGCCTAATGCTGGGAAAGATTGAGGGCAATAGAAGAAGGGGACGACAGAGAATGAGATGGCTGGATGGAGTCACTGAAGCAGTAGGTGTGAATTTAAATGGACTCCAGAAGATGGTAGAGGACAGGAAGACCTGGAGGAACATTGTCCATGGGGTCGCGACGGGTCGGACACGACTTCGCAATTAACAACAACAATGTTATGAGTAAAATAAACCCCCTCAGGAATGGGAAAAATATTTTAAAGAAAATTTAAAGAAAAAGACTTAAAGGAAATAATAACAAAAGAATACTAGTCTAAGTCACTGGCTATAATGGCATTGCCAATAACATACAGGAAAAAAATGAATTGTCCTATTTTACATTTAGGTTTTACTATTAGAAAATAATAACAGAGTTGATGAAGTAAACTAGAAATTCATAAATCACTATTTCATTATTTTTCAGCAATACTCCTGGAAGGTTGTTTGAGAAAAATGCCTGAATTTCTAATCTAATGAGTGAATAAATCCTTGCTGAAAGTGGATGGTATGGTCTTTATTATCACTTCTGCTTAATATTTATGTACAAAACAACCATTCCCCTGAGGACATTAAAAATATGTACATGGAAAATGTCTCTTCCTAAGAGAACTGTGTGTCTATTCCATTTCTCTTCTCACCCCTCAAATATGTAGAAATACAGATGGGAATTGTTGGTTATTTTTACCAGTTAATTTATTAACAGAGCAAGGTGTTTGTTTTTCTTATTCAAGACCATCTGACACTCCATGTCACTGGAATTCTAGAAGAGCTTACATCGTTATGAACCAGGCAAGTAGACATTCTGTCTGCTTGATCAGAGATCAGAATAAAGAAGAGAGCTTTGCACCTTCTTGTGGTGACATGTGTTAGTGTCATGTTCCCAAATATATGTCATCTCAGGTCATCCTAATTGAGTGATAAGAATTATCTTGCTACAAGTCAGGATATAGAAGCATGAATGGATTATTGTAGGCAAGGGAGGATGTGGGAGACAGGATTAGAATTAAGGGACGATTACCTAAACAGCTTTTTAAAAATCCAGGATGATAAAAAGAGGACAGCTATATACATAGTTCTCAATGTATTTGAAATAAACTGTAAAGAGGAATATGTATCGATTCTTGAGTTAAAATTGCCTGTCATTAGTTTACTAATAGAGTTTAAGTGATTTTTAGTAGAAAATTTCTCTCAAGTTTTTATCAAGAGGTGTTAAATATTCCCTTGATAAAGTATTTCCCAAAAACACTGTAATAGTTCACATGGATAAGATTTATTTACTACTGCACTTTAAAAAAAATCAGACAAACAAGTATAGACATAGAAAAATCAGACAAACCTACCTGTAAACCATTATATTATCTCTCAAATCCTTCATTTGATCAGATAGGATAGATATCCATCTTGTTTAGGCAAGAAATGTAACTTTTGTAGAATTTCCATTGTCAAATTTATCAGACCAATCTTGGTATAGAATAAGAAATTGTATTAACTATGGATGTTATCACTCCTGAGTGGTTCTGGAGAGACAAAAGGCAATGTGTCAAGGAGAGATGGCATTTCTCTTTTCAGTACTGCTTTATTTTTTTTATGTAATAAAACTGCAGATCTAATGATTAGTGTGTTTGAACAATAAACATGAATACTACAACCTAACTTTAGCTTATTGTCTTCATATCACCAAAATTAGCACTTGCGCCCACTTAAATGAAAGTATAATAAAAGTAGTTTACATTTTATGAGATTTTTTTGTACAATTTTATGATATTTTGTGTGATATCACTGCAATCTCACAAAACTTTATAAACCTATGAAATTTTTAGTGGCCTGAGGGGTACAACCATGGAACATTGAAAATTTCTACTTATACTGAAGTGTTGATTTGCTGATATCATGTAGCCAGAGGTGAGATTCAGCCAGTTCACACCAGTTCAGCAGAACCAGTAACTAATTTTTTGTTGCCCAGAATGGACTTCCAGAAGTGGCATCCACACAGAGAACCAGTTGTTCATATATTTGAATCCCACCACTGCATGTAGCTATATTTGGTCTTCTCAGATTCATGTGTATTTTAGAATGACCTAAATTATATCTGTAATCACTAATGAACTACAGAAGTTCCAGTATATGGGAACAGATAAGGTGTTCCATTATTAGATTATTCTTATGAATAAACAGTGTTGCTCAAGCTGTTGTAAATTTTGGGCTCACCCAAAGGACAGTGCTCTATATTTAGGGATGCAAATAGACCCAAAAATATTCTATAGACCAAAGTAAAACCTGTGCAACATAATATTTTTGTCATTTGTTACATCAGTTGTGAACCTTCCTATAGAAAGAATACTATCTGTTACTGGCAACCTAAACTGTTGATTATCTTATCTTGTGCATTAAGTTGCCATGGATAAACTTATTTATTCAACTTATTTATTCAAAATATAGTAATATGATTACTAATAGAAACTTGTTATAGTAAAATGGGCATGAATTTAAGTAGCAACATAGCTGCCAGCCTATTTTAGGCATAATACAAAGCATTACTTATAAAGGCCTAAATGATGTTGATCTACCTGTCCAAATACCTTTTTGTGCTGCATACTGACTTTGCTTGAACCATTTGTCTGAGACCTATCCCAACTATTATAATACAAATTAGGGAACGTGTCCAAATGCAATATATCTGGAACACTGACAGGTCTGGGCACAATATTCTTAGTGCAATTTATCTAGAAAAATCTAGATAATATATTGTTTATATTCAGCCAATTAACAATTTAATTATTATTTTACTTTCTATTTCTCTTTCAGTTCCCCCTCCCTTCCCCAAATACTGCATATTTTATTCTATTTATATATTTAAGAAATAACTTCAGTTTGTTGCTTTCTGGTTCATTTTCTTTTTACTTTTCCTGTTCATGCTTTATGCTGGCCATCAATCAAAATAACTCTTAGCTAATTGGATTTTATGTTTCCTTCCTTCCTTCCTTCCTTTCCTCCCCCTCCCTCCCTCCCCCTTCCTTCCTTCCTTCCTTCCTTCCTTCCTTCCTTCCTTCCTTCCTTCCTTCCTTCCTTCCTTCCTTCTTTCCCTCTCTCCTCCCTCCCTCTCTCCTTCCTTCCTTCCCTATTAAATATTTGTGATTTTGAAACTAATGCAAGGTAATTGTGACCAAAAAAATCAATAGTTTCTCGCCCCCCCTTAAACCTGTTCTACATTCTTTGCTTCTTTACATTCTCATTCCCATTTCTCTTGTGACTGAATTATTACTATGTAGTTTGTAGGCCTGATGTAGAGAGGATGAGATGTTAATTCATTTGCTAACTGAATAAATGAGATGGGGTAATTGCAAAGTGGCAATGTAAGTCATAAAATAGAAATGTGCATTTATGTCTGAAAACTGATAAGGAAAATAAAAAAAAATATACAAAATTATGAAAGTTATAGGAAGAGACTCCTGCTTCCTTTGCTCTATGACTTTATTTTTCAATTAGAAAATATGACAATTTATTACAATGTTATCTAATGGCTCCTTATCATCACCCTTGGAATTTGAAAGGAACAAAATATGCTTTGTCTCCTTGTTATTTACTTGCAAAGATAAAATATATTTTATTCCTTTATAGAAGATCATACAAAAAAAGAATAATTATGCCAAATGGTTATGCAAATCCCAAAAGAAAAAATGAGTGCATGTGATGAATTTAAATACGTTTTTGCATTTATTGAGAGATATTTTTCATTTCATTGTTTATCAGCAAGGATGGTTAAAGTTATCCAACTGGTCTAATGAAACATTTATTTGACTTCCATTAGGAGAAAAAAGAGTAAATTGTATCTTTAAAGAATACTGAGCAAAGAAAATACTCTATATCAACTCCGAAAGAAATTACTGCCTAAATGAAATGTATATATAATTGCTTTGATTTTTAAAAAGAAGCAATTAGATGCAAGCTCTTTGAAAACATAGAGACAGTGCTACTGTTTTAATATCATCTTTATTGGATTACTCCAATAGCAAACTGAATATAAATTGTACTATTTTTAAAATAACCTTCAGAGATAACTTGTAATAGATACAATTTATTTCTTGTGCTATGGCCTTCACTTTATTGCACCATATTGTTTATCATACACAAAATTATATTTTTGCTAGAGGCTGCATTTGGAGTTCATCAATACATTAGTGTACATTCTTCAACTGGAAAAATGCTCTACCTTCATGATAAGGTGCTACTAAGAAGCATTGAATGAGTTTTGGAATCCAGACGCAGGATGGGAATGAATAAAAGAACGTATGCATGCCCTGTCAGGACATTTCATGAGTGTGTGAAGAAACATCTGAAACAAACAAATAAACAAACAAAAACAACTATCAACACACTCCAATAAATTAAAAAGTCCAATAAAAATAGAAAGAAACCCCACCACCATTTGCTAACATGACATTGTTCTGGAAAAAAGTAACAATATTTTCATTCTAGAATGCTAACTTAGAGTCAATGTGACTAAAATTACAAGGATATTTGGGTTAGCAGGACAGAGTGGTTTGAAAGTATCTGTCACATCTTCAGAAGTATATGCAAAGAGAGCATAAGTGTTAAGCTTCAATTCAGAGGCTGACAAGACCTTAAAAGATTAGATTTCTCCAGAAAAGAATAATTTAATGTACAAGATAAATAAGAATGAATACCAAGTCCAGAGATTGTCCCAGATTGTAAACTTGTGCGCCAATTTGATATATCCAGGATCATAAGCAGGAGCATCCTTTGTATCTGTGATGGAATGTGCAGTTGCAGAAGAAGTGGCAATAGTACTGTGGCTTTCCAGGGAGGAGGCAGCATATTCCAGAAAGGGGCTCAAGACAAGAGACTGTGCAATCCTGAACTGGATGAGACTGGGAGGAAAAGATTCAGGGTAGTTACAACCTAGAATCTCCCAGAGTAAATCTATTAGGTTAGAAGGTTATAGCTTTAGTCGGGCAAAATTCTGTTAGGTGTAAACAAAAAACTGGACTCGATTGAATTCCACTGTGTGATTTTTGGGCTTATTTCTGACAGTATCCCAGGATTTCATCAAAATGATGAAATGAATGATGTGATGGCACAACACGAGCTTCACCCTTTTTGTAGATGAATGGAATGTCATAACACGCATGCAAAAGATTTTGTAATGGTCATTTTGCCATTTCTCTCCATTTGACCCCTTCAGACTCTCTACTGCTTTGTCAAGGATAAGTTTCAAGTTGATTAAAACTCAGCCAGTCATCAGATATTCGTTTAGAACTTTTATAAACATCCCTGGACTTGAGTCTGAATATAAGGAAAAAAGATTTAGGCATCATCTACAAGCTAAAAATACTGTAGTTAAGACTATTGGATAATTTCTTCAAGTAGTTTCCAAACCCACAATATAGACAGTCTTTGACCGCAATCAGGTCCAGAACTTTTATTGCTAAATGAAATGGTTAAGTGAATCATGCCTAATTTTATGACCTTTGCCACGGTTGTTAAGCAAATCACCATAAGTGAATCTCATGGTTAAGTTAATCACTCAGTTGTTAAGCAAATCTTGACTTTGCTTGTTGGAAGCCATCTGGGAAGTGGTGAACATGTGACCCTGTGATACTGCAACCATTGTAAATACATGTCATTTGTTACATGCCAGAATTTTAATCACATGACCATGGGGATTCTATGACAATTGTTAAGTGTGAGGACTGGTTGTAAATCACTTTTTTCAGTACCATCCTAAGTTTGAACACTCATTACATGAAGTGTTGTAAGTTGATGATTACCTGTCTGCAATACAGACAAACACACATTTACTCACATATACACATATAAAGTCTAAGCCTGGTTTACAGGCCAGATGGCTTATTTTTGGCTTTGCATACTGTGAACCCAATATGGCTTGTAAACAAAAGATGAATTTGCATGTTATATGAATTCAGCCATTTGTGGTTTATTTAATATATCCAACTATCTAACTCAATTGTGCCTGGCACAATGTGAAAGCCAAACACAAAGTCACTTACTATATAAATGTGTTTATTTAAATATTTACACTGCCTGCAATACATGGCTAGAAATACTGTTTTAATGATGTTTACTATTTCTTAAAAGAGAAAATTAAACTTGTTTATAAAATGTATTTATAGGGTTTTTTATAATAGCGGTCAAGTAATTTTATTTTTAATTAGCATTAAAATATCTATACACTATATATATAAAATACTACTACATTTTCTTACACATGATTATGCATAACCATAAAAATTCAAATAAATACATTACAAAGTAAAATGTGTGTAGATTAAGTCAAAGTTTAGTACAAAGTATAGTTATTCAGTCTAAAGTTGCTTAATCGTCACTTATTTCAAATAGTTTATTACTGCACACAATTGCCTTTTACCATTATTTCAATTGGAATTTATAGCAAATTTTATAGGCTCTTAACCCTCTGATTTATTTTAATGTACAAGTCGCTTTCCAAATTCCCCAAACTTTGCAAACTTACAGTATTAAATACCCAACTCATGTAAATGGACTTTAATGAAAACCATTTTCAGACTTCTTGTTCTTCAGCCCTTAAACCAATATATGCATAAAAAGGTCATCTGGCGATTTCCATGAATGCCACAGAATAGATTCCTGCTGTTCCAAATACCCTAGCCTCTCTCTATTCAAATAATGGCCTTCTAAATATCAAACTGGGTGCCGGGATTGTACACCATTTGCATACATGGTCCCCTATCAAAATTTATTTTGTAAAACTATATAGAGTATTATAAGTAGGACTACAGCTGTAAATACATTTGCATTTCTAAGTAGTTTCCTGCTTGCTTATTTACTGCATTGTTTAATCTTTTCTTCAATAAACTAAGGGCAGCAAAACTTGGTTACCACAACCACAAACCCCCTGCTATGACTACTGAAAGTGGACTTAAGACCACTCTGAGTTTTACAGCTCTAGGGTATTTGAGGCTTCTGTGGAGTCAGAAGAAAGGAGACAGAGTAACAGAAAAGATTACATTTTCCAACTACACCCATGCCTCTCTCTTTGCAAACCAATTGAACATTTCAGACTTCCTTAAATGGCTATATTGAAGCAGCTGTCCTGTTTGGGTTAACTGTTCTTAGATGCACAAAATCTGCCATACAGCTAAGATATACAGTGTTTTACATAGAATCAGAAAAGAAAGCTTCTTAGTTCCAATCATGAAAGAAACTAACAGTGCATGTAAGTGCTTTAAATAAATAAAAGAGAAGAAAGAAAAAAAGAAAGAAAAAAGAAAGAAAAAGAGAGAGAAAAAAAGAGGGAGGGAGGGAGAGAGGGAGGGAGGGAGGGAGGGAGGAAGAAAGGAAGGAAGGAAGGAAGGAAGGAAGGAAGGAAGGAAGGAAGGAAGGAAGGAAGGAAGGAAGGAAAGAAGGAGATCTAGCAATGCCGCTTTACTTGATCAAGAAATATACACCTTTTTTTTTAGCTATCCTGGAATAAACGTGGCTATTTTTATTATGACTTTGTATACTTTTGGATGCTCAGCAATACTATTTCAGGACTTAATGGGTTTCAGAAAAGATTTTAAGCATTTCTCCTGATAGGGTGAGTGATGCATGGGTTTAGCTCCTATCATCTGACTGCTAACAAAGATCTGTGTAACCAGATGAAACAAGGAAAACAATATTGCTTCTTTATGCATTTTCCATAAATAGATTGGGAAACATTATTGGGATATTTTGCCTAGTGTGACCTTAAAAATTACTTAGATGACAAAAGTTCCAGTACCTAGAAGTCATCTGTACATTTAGCAACCATTAAATTATATAAAAGATATAGAAAAATATCAGAACTGTGATGTAATGCATCACTGTATATTTTCCTCATCATATAATCCTGTTATCATAACTGCCACTACAATGTTGTTGTGATGGCAGGCTTTTGGACATAACATCCCTGTAATAGTTTAGATTAATTTCAATCATTTGAGTCAAGAATGATTTTCAGTTGTTTTTCAGTTTGGTTTCAAAGCACACCTCAGAGAACCATTTCATTTTTCTTCCTACATAGTGTGGTGGTCTGCACTCCTGGAACCAACCATACCATTTGGCAACACATATTAATCAAGATTTATGTTGCCTTATGCACAAACTAGTTTCCTTAGTATAAAGAATTATTATTTGGGCAACAGTTATGGATTCTAATAGCAGAAATACATGATCAGAACTTTTACATGCTTCTGTATAACAGATGGAGTTATACTGTCACGGTACCTTGTGGCGAAATGGGTGGCAAATAAATTTAACAAATAAATAAAAATAGATAAAAAATACAGGTTTTGCCAACTTTTGTTAGTCTACTATATAAAAAAAAGAAAGAAAGAAAGAAAGAAAGAAAGAAAGAAAGAAAGAAAGAAAGAAAGAAAGAAAGAAAGAAAGAAAGAAAGAAAGAGAAAATCCAAGCTCAGGTTAAAACAACTCCACTTAGAACTTTCCATCACAATTTTCTGAGCATTTGTGAAACTAAATATTAGAGTTTTTCAAAGTAAATCTCTTGCTTTCACAAGGTAAAACCATAAAAACTTCTCCACGCAGAATGTTACTTACCTCCCAATCTACAGAAAAATAACATTGGGGATTATTTTAAAAAATATTTTAAATCTCCCATATAACAGTGAAAACAATAGTCCCCAAAGTGCTTTTTCAAGAGGCAACTGGACTTTCTTGTTTTTCTTTGTAGATATTCTGCTTCTTATCCAAGAAACTTCTTCAGCTCTGACTGCATGGTGGGGAATGGAAGGATTTATACTCCTTGCAGACAGCAATATAAATCCTCCCATTGCCCACCGTCCAGTCAGAGCTGAAGAAGCTTCTTGGATGAGAAACAAAACATTTTCAAAGAAAGACAAGAAAGTCCAGTTGTCTCTTGAAAAAGCACCTTTGGGACAACCATGACCTGGATGACTGAGAATCTCCATAGACATTTAGCGTAAACCACAGTTATCCTTTTTGCTGCCTGTGTCTAATTTTTCCATATAAAGGGCCACAGAAGGAGTCCAGCAAAGAAAATAATCTAAAAATGTACTGCAACAGGATCAGTTAGTGATATATTAGGCATATTAAGATAAGAATAGCTCCCTGGACCTAGTCAAGACCCACCTGAATTCAACCAGTTGTTTCTGTAGTACTCACACAGAGGAGATAAGAGAGATTCCCTCTCCCATCAACTTTCCTTTGTAACTGGTATTTGGAAGCATGCTTCCTTCAACCAAGGATAACATGAGTATTCCAGACCAATGAGAGAGCTGTCTTTGGAGCTCAGTCATCCAGGTCATGGTTGTCCCAAAGGTGTTTTTTCAAAAGGCAACTGGACTTTGTTTTTCTCCTCAGTTCTCCTGAAGAAGCTTCTTGGATAAGAAGCAAGACATCTTTAAGGAAAAACAAAATCCAGTTGCCTTTTGAAAAAGCATCTTTGGGACTCTTGAGAGAGCTGTCCTCAATGACTATATCAAATCCCCTTTAAAGCCATCCATGTTATTGGCCATAATCATGCTTTGTGTAAATCAATTTCATACGTTGCTAATGTTATTAGTGTATATCAAGAAGCACTTTGTTTTATATTTATTTTTAATCAGCTTCATTGGTTGTCTGGTAGTTCTAGTCCTTTGAGAAATGGAAAAAAAAACCCTTCTCCCCATTCTTTAAAACCCTTCTTACCATCCTTTCCCTTCAGCTAATAACTTGTTCTAGCTCTATTACACCCTTCCTTAAACATGGTCTCCAGTACAATGGAAGGTGCGCTTTGACAACTTTATTGCATTATCTGCTATGATCTTAAAACTGTTTACCTGGTTAGTTACAGAACAACTCAGACTTCAAAGGTGTATTATGAATGTGGATGGTTTGTCAAAGTATGCACTATTTTATAATTATAAATTGTATCTGCCATTGGTTGACCATTCACCCAGTGTAAGGAAGTCTTTACAATCACCTTTGGATTTTCATTTCCCTAATTTTGTTATCACCCTAAATTGGGTCAGCCTAAGTCAAGAACATTTATGAACAAATTAAACATCCTGATAACACAGATCTTGAGGATCCATTTCTTATTTATGTCAGGAGAGAACATTGGGAATCTGCTTGAAAAATAAAAGTGTAAAATAACACCCCTTAACTTTAACTTCCTTACATTAAATAATTTAAAAACAGCAGTAAATTTACCTACCAGTCAATAGGCAGTCTTCTTCTTTTTTTGATATCCAGCTAGTTGTTAGTATGCTCACATCTCTGAACATGTGCTTAATTGTCTTTTCCCCAATCTTCTCTCCATGCTCAAACTTGGTCCAGCTGATAGCAGCAAAGATGAAACCAGTGCCTGTGGTTTTATTGGACAATGTGCTTTCCAATTTTCCATGGCTAAAGTTTTTTTTTAAAATCAGTAAGAGGTGATGGCACACTGAAAATGTGGAGTTAAATGCCCTGTTTCATCCCCAAACTCTTGAAATGAAAAATTTCAAACTTGACATATTCTGCATAATCTTGTACTATAGGCAGTAAATGTAAAGATAACCAGCTCAGTGTTTCTCCCAATTATATTTAATGCCTGCTTTTCAATTCATGGGAGAAAGAGATGTCAAGGAAGACATATTGGGTAGAATATTTTCACCTGACATACAGTTTTGTGTGTACATTTCAAATTATAGTGCTTTTTGACATTTTATGGCAATCCTCTGCCATATAACTATTCTGATAGATATGTTGTAACTTATATGGGGGCATTAAGTGCTGCTGCTTCTTCATCCAGAGCAGTGTTTCTCAACTCAGCAACTTTAAGATATGTGGACTTCAATTCCCACAATTCCCCAGCCAATCCATAAAATCTAGTGAGATGATTTTTAGATTTGGCATGCTACATCAAACTGCAATCAGCAATGTGTTTCTATTATATGTTTGTGTGATATATATTTGAATGATTACATTTTAGAGTATTCATTTGAAATTGCAATACATATGTCTTCAAACACCATGGTGACTAATAAATCAAATTGCAAATGATAAATTGCAAATTGCACTTCACTTGGAGATTCATAAATGCACCATTACTGATGATCTGATAATATTTGAATGTTAAAAATTATTGTATTAATTTGATTGTGGAGAAAGGATAGATCAAATATTTTCCCTAATTGGTTGGCAGCCTTACTATACATGAACAAGTGTTTCTAAGGAAGCAGTCTTGACATTATTCAGATCCTACTAAAACCTCAGCCAGTTGGTAACAGTTTAAATTAGCCAATATTCCAATTTGTGTATTTGAGGCAGGTTGTTTAAGGATTAGGCTTTCATCACAATTATTTATGCTGCCAGTACTGAACCAGCTTACCCTGTGAAGAGTTGGTGATCTTTGTCTGCACATTAACACTTCTAACTGGCATATAAGACAGTTTTCTGGTATTCAGAAAACATGGCACAGGAAAGGTTCCAACTCTAAGCAAGATGTGACCTTTAGCTGATTATGAGAGCATTAATGTGTCAGCTAAAGGTCGCTGTTTGCTAGCAGCAAATGTAATTAACTACAGAATTTTCAAAATATAAGTTTTTTAGCCCAATGTGATAATTCTCGAAAAACAAGATATAACTACCGTAGTACATAGCTTAACAAGAGCTTTGCTTCAGAACTATTTCTTAAGAACGATCCATATTTGTAGCCAGAATAATACTGATTAAAAAAAAGCCATGTAACTAATTCCATGACCTTTAATGGAATTTTGATTCTATTTCTTCTTCTTCTTCCTAAATATTGTGTGTATCTGCTTGTTATTCAAACAGCATGTCCCCCTGCATATATTTTGAGTTCCATAAACTGTGTGAACTATGACAGAGCAGCAAGCAGTTTTCACACATAAACACAGAGCTTCTGCAAAGGAAACTTATTTCCAATAAACTAGTTTATAAACTGTCTCTTGGCCTCAAAGATTCTAAGGTTAATTCTCATTACTTAAAGGTATGCTTACATACCTTGGGCTGCCTGAAAAATTTTCTCAGGGCACTTCCAGAATTGACCAGATGATCTCAGCACCAGATATGGATATTCCAGGGCGCACTAGGAAAGAAACCCAGTGTTTCCAAAGAGCAGAACACTGCTATAAAGAAATATTTCAAAGGAAATGGTCCTTCAATTCTTACCAAAGATTATGAGCTACACCAGCCATTATGCAATCCCCATTTATCTCTCTTGCCTATACAACCCATTGTGGTAAATATTCTGAATCTCTCTGGAGATTCCTCCAACTCTCTCAGGTATACACTGAAGGAGTGAAGAAGAGGCATCTGTTCTGCTAATGAACCCATGGCTAACAGAAGGATCATTGGATCCAATGGTTGCATTCTCTTTTTTTAGCTAATTCATGGGGTCAGTTAACTCTCTTTTATACACGCATCACTAGAGACAATGTAGTACAATGTAGACAATGTAGTACAAAAGCCCTATTTGCAGAATTAAACTCTGAAACATGATATGTATTATTTCAAGGTTTCCAAAGGATTGTGAATGTACACTGGGTTTTCCCTTCTTCCTTTCTGATCAACAGAATTTAGAATTCAAGTCAGTCTGCTTTAAAACTCCATTGAATTTTAAAAGGTGTCTGATAGAATTGGAGGGAGCTGGAAATCATGTTTGCAGCAGCATACTGTGTCTCTGGGATTCTATTTTTTCATCTGGATTTACTTAAATGATTTGTACAATTTTTTATCAAGTGCATAGTGATTGAAGATGGCAACATCATTTTCCAAATGGGAAAGTTACCAAAGTTACCATCTGTGAAAAATGAAAAACTGAAAAGCATTTTTCCCATATGGAGAAATAAATTGTTTTTATTTATTTCCAATCTATCATACTATAAATTGATTATATATACAGTAAACAAAGAAAGCTGAACTGACTATCAAATTTTTAGTGATGTGGAACACCAACTGTCAAATTCATTAAAAGGAAAACCAAACAAAATATGAAGAAATTAACTCTATATTATCATTTGTTTCCATATGTCTTTTATTTAGACATTGTGGGTGCTCCAACACTGGGGGTTTTCAAGAAGAGATTGGACAACTATTTGTCTGAAATGGTATAGGATTTCCTGCCTGAGCAGGAACTAGAAGATATCTAAGGTCCCTTCCAAATATGTGATTCTGTTAGAATTATTGTTAGATGTGGTCTTGGTTTCTTTTTACAAAAAGGAAAAAAAAACAGTTTTTTTTTCCCCAAAATAATATCATGGTTAAACTCATGATCAAATGCTCTACACCTCTGAGTGCCAGATTCTGTAATTTTTGGCCCTATTGTTCAACGAATAGAGCATCTTAACTGACTATTGTTACAAAATGGACTTTTAAGAAATAAGCATTGTCTATTCATAAAGCATTCACTCAGGAACACCACAGGTTCTCTGACTTCAGCACAAAATGTAGTACATGGAACTTTCAGAATGCATCCAAATGATCTTATTATTTAAATCAGAGATCAACAACATCTCCAGGCTGCAAGTGCTATTTTCATGATCTCAAGTGATGGGTTGTACAATGTACTCTGATCACTGAACTATTACAAAAGTTCTGCCTTGTCATTCAAGATGGCAAAGCCTCTGAACTTATCAGAGGCAAGAACTTAAACGTTTTTATGGTTTCAAAATTTGGCCTTTGTATGTCTTTTCAATTTTTCCTAAAATTATTTCTAATTAAACCTATTAAAGTATATTAACAAGCCATTTGTGGATAGAGGAATATAGTAACATGTTTACAGTTGTTTGCCTGATGATAAACAATGTATTTGCACTGAGGTGGATGTGGCAGTAGTTTTAAATATTTCAAGTTCTTTTTGCTTGCTTCTTGGAGATGAAGAAATAGAAGAGCAAGGCATCTTTGAACACAGGCAATATGAAACAATATTGCCCTTTGAATATACCTGGGAGCAGACCAAATGAAGAATATGTAGCCTTGAAGTAATGATCTCTGCCTGCTTCCAGAATTGCAAAATCAATGAGAATTATTTGCTGACATATTCCAGTCATCTTATTGAGCAATTTAACTAGAAGGATAGACATCAAAGTATTGATCAGCCAATTAGTCATCACATGTAATTACATCCTAGAGATCTTGGAAGAAAATGTAGTTCATTTAATTACTCTCCAGCCTTGAGTACTGCCATCTATTTTGGCTCAGAGATCCTTCCTTTATGCATTTAATCTAAAGTACAGCTTAAAGTAGAGAGACAGAAACAGACACACTAATACTGATATGTCAAACAGCAGGCAGCAAAACAGGTGATGATTTGCTTATGTTGCACTGAATGGGGATGCCATATGTTAATTATTAAGCAGTTGTTTATCTGCTACCTTTGTAATGCCATCCAGAGGGTTGTTTCCTCCTTCTTACCAGTTGTGATAAGGGACAGATCCTTGATTTAAATTCTAGACTCCTAAATTATAAAAGGGGCTTAGTATTTCATACTATTTCAAATTTTTCAAAAAGGCATGACTATGTATACTAGCTGTTTGGATGTTCTCATTTTTGTGGCCAGTATACCAAAAGTGTATTATAACATTTTCAACACTCCTATCAATGTATGGATTGATGTATTTTGCTGAAGTCTGAAAAGAACATGCTTTTTTTGTTTAAGGTAATTTTTTTAACATTACATTGAATAGCTACTGTTGCATTTCTATAGACTTCCCATTATGGTTTCATTTAAAATGTGCTTCAAAAATACTTAGAAACATGTCTCAAGTCAGCGAACAGTGAGAAGGCAGACTTAACTTGAACTGACAACATTTAACTGTGTGTGTGTGTGTGTGTGTGTAGTCTTGGTAAAGTAAGCATTTTTCTTCGTTTCTCTCATTGTCCAGTTGTCTCCCCTCATTTACTTGAGGAACTAAACACCATTTAAACACTTTTGAATAAGCAACCACTGAGAAAGAAGAGTTTTCCTGAATAGTTTTACTAAAAAGAAGTTGCCCAAAGACAATTATATGCTCATAATATGTCTGATGAAAGGTTTTTCAAGATAATATAAATGTATAAGAAAATAAATGGAAATAAGCTACTGCAGAATATTTTGGCTTAGAATATGTTGAAGTTGCTAAACAAAGATGCTACCAATACTGTACAGAAAAAAAAGCCAAAAAGCTGATTAATTCTATTGCACACCAACTTGGTGAGTCTGGATGATCACTGGTGTGCACTGAGGGAACGCTAGACTGGCTGATGGAAGTCTGATTACTTGCACTTCAGGGTTCACACTAAAGCCTCACTATTTGAAGTCCCCTTGATACATGGCAAAAGACATTCAAGTGTGGCTTTTTGGATATTCTGTTCTTATCCTGTTGACTGGTCTTCAAGAAATAAACTGTGTCTCCCCTCACACAGCCACCAAAGCTGTTGGCAAGTAATCCTGATAGGAGAAGGAGGCACCTCTTGACTTTCTCCCATATTGCAAACTCTGAAGAAGAAGACTGAGAAGGACTTCAAAACAAATCATGATAAAGCAACATAGTCATTTTGATTCAGGTTTAGAAGTGGGGGGGGGAGTCATACTATTTTGCAAAGCACTGAAAGGGTGCTTCATTTGAAACTTAATTGTTTCCAAGCTTTGCATTGGCCTAGTAATTGCATCTATTGCTTATGCTTTAATGTTAGAAACTAAGAAATAATATATCCAGAAATAAGCTAAAGAAATACAGTTTTTCTGCATGCAAAATACAATGCTATTGAGAAGAATTAATACAGTGCCAGATATCCTCGGGATTGTTTATAGATATAATGTTGCAAAATATAATAAACCCAATATAATTTGAGTGTGTTATGATCTTGAAAGTGAACAGGTATTTCTTTTAGATCTCCCTCCTAATATTATATTCTCTTCTGTTAAAAACCATTATGTATTTGTTCTTGGGAACTGTCGTGGAACGATAAGGATTCAACAACACTGGATATTGATTTCCTAATCTAAAATACATTAAAAACAATCTTATTCATTTGTTATTTCTGCTTCAATAGTCAGCTTAGAAAATTTGTTGATCAAATTTAATAAACTTAGAATTAGTATTTGCACACGCCTCCCTCACTCAAGCTTTCTGTATGGTTTAGTTACTTTTTTTGAAGCATACAAGCCTCCTGTAGAAAGCGATTTCAGTAATCACTTTCAATGATCTTTTTTAAAACTAGGCAGCACTTCTCAATGCTTAGAAGACCTTAGCCTCTTAATTTTCCATGCTGTGGATAAAATTGCCATAGGAAATAATATTTTATAAAGTAGAAAAACAAAAAGCATACATGGCACTCATCTTCAAAGTATAGAATATACTTTCTATATACTTATATACCCAATCCAGATTTTTAAATATAAATGATTAAAAAGTGAGAACAATAAACAAAATATGAAACAAGTATTCCAATATTTCCTGTTTTCAAAAACTGGTTATTATTTTAATGCTGCATATAGAAAAAATATTGCAAAGAAAAGAAATTGAAGTGCTAAGTGACATACTGAAATAAACAGGTCTGAAATAATGAGGAATAAAAACAAAAATCAAGTTTCTGCATGGAGGGAGAGGAAGATTTGAACCTAGCCATTAAGAAAACAAACAAACAAACCTATATTTGTTTATTTATTTATTTTTGTTGTTGTAACTCCAAGAACAAATACCTAATTAAGAGCTGGAGAGAAAAAAATGTAGGCTAAAGGTGAAAATAGACATCCTAGCAAAATACTGGCAATATGAAGAACGCGAAACAACAAGCAACGTTTTACCTTCCATAGCTTCATGAAAATATAGTCAGATGGTGGATGCTGATTTAGACACAAAATCAGTAGAGAATGAGATAAAATATTGAAGATTCTTTTCACAAACCATGCTCCTTTCAGTTCAAACTGTTTTTGTTGGACCTCTTCCTCCTTTCCCCCTCCACATATTTCACAATAAATCAGGAAAATGTCACAATAGGAGGACCTGCTTTATTTTTTGTTGTTAGTTGCAAAGTCGTGTCTGACCTATCGTGACCTGATGGATAACGTTCCTCCAGGTCTTCCTGTCCTCTACCATCTTCTGGAGTCGATTTAAGCTCACGCCTACTGCTTCAGTGACTCCATCCAGCTACCCCATTCTCTGCCGTCGTCCCCTTCTTCTATTGCCCTCAATCTTTCCCAGCATTAGGCCCTTCTCCAGTGAGTCCTTCCTTCTCATTAGGTGGTCAAAGTATGTGGTGCAAAAAAAAAAAAAGACTGTTACCTGATGAATTCTTTTGATACATATTGAACAACCTCAAATACTAAAACTTTCATAAAGAGAACAAGTTGCACTTTTCAACATTCTAAAATTATAGCTACATGTTAATTGTCAGATTCTTAGAATAGTATTTTATCCAGGGGAATAACAACATGTTTTTGTTAGCTTTCAGTAAATCAGTTAAACAGATCAAAAGACTTCCTTGATCTTCCAATACCCATCCAATCTAGTACCTGTAGTATTAATCTTAAGTTTTATATCCTCCCTTAACTCCCCAAAATTGCTATAGCATTTTTCTGTAGCTGTTAAATTTGTTTCCTTAAAGGGAAAATAGTGGTAGAACTTTCTTGCATTCAATAGCAATAGCACTTAGACTTATATACCACTCCCTAGTGCTTTACAGCAGGGTTTTTCAACCTTTTCACCCATTATACCACTTTTAGGATATGGCAATATCCAAGTACCACCAGTCGCCTAGCAAGGTGTCAAAAACTTGATGACCCCCCCAAAAAAGGGAAAAAATGATAAAGTACAGGTAGTCCTCAACTTACAATAGTTCGCTTAGTGACTGTTCGAAGTTACAATGGCACTGAAAAAAGTGCCCCCCAAGCCATAGCCAAGCACCCGGCAGCACTCTTCCTCCTGTCCAAGGTTTTCATTGTTGTATTTCTATTGAGGATTGGCATCAAGGTGGGGTGGGGAGGTGTTTGGGTTTTATTCCCCCCATCTGCTTGGTGGTTGCAGCAGGTTTTGGTCACTTCACATGACCCTGGGACACTGTGACCATCATAAATATGAATCAGTTGCCAAGCATCTGAATTTAAATCACAAGACCCTGGAGATGCTGCCACATTCCAGCTGATTAGTGCTTCTTCTGGGCTCAGCAGAAGCGCCAAGATCAGTGCCGAGCTCCAGCTGGAGCCTGGCACCGATCCTGGTGCTTCCGCTGATCCCTGGCAGCTCTGCAGCTCTAGCCATCTCTTGTTCAGGCTTATGCGGTGCTGCCACCAGTTCAGCTCATTCCCCTCCCCAGCTACCACTTTTCTAGGATGGTCACGTACCACCTGCCAGGTGCCAATGTACCATAGGTGGCACCCATACCACTGGTTGAAAAACCTTGCTTTACAGAACTCTCTAAGGATTTACAAATATCAGCATATTGCCCCCAACAATCTGGCCATGAAAGGATGGAAGGCTGAATCAACATGAGCTGCTCAGGATCAAACTCCTGCAATACTGCATTCTAATCACTGAACCACCAGGGCTCCTTCAAGCAAACAACAGTCAGGCCCTTTCCAGTAATCAGAACAGAATAACTTTTCCAGTTTCAATAAATTACAGAGAAATATTCAACTGAATATATGTGTTGCAGACAATTCTGGGAAATGCAGGGGCCTATAAGGTCATTCTTGGAAGTTTCAAAAGAAATACCTCAAAAATATCCAGAGAAGCCAAACATGTTTCAATAATACTGCCAACATTTGCAGGGAGCCCTTCCTTAGCCTGTCAAGGGCCAATTAAATAAAGACAATATCTCAAGTTCAAAATCTGAGGAATTTTGATAGAAACCGAAAGAGAATTGCTCACATATTTTCATTCACAAGGTTGAAAGGTGTTAATTGCATATCTTCCGTTGAGATGCAGGCATTTCATTTAGCACTCCTAAATGACTGCTGTCTCTTAAATGGGATTGGGGGGAAAATTAGAAATGTGCATTTAAGTATTTCTACTGATGTTCTTCCCTTTATGGATTACTGCCTTGTCATGGCGAAGGGACTTGTGTAACTCAATGAAGCTATAAGCTATGCCGTGCAGGGCCACTCAAGATGGAGAGGTCATAGCAGAGAGTTCTGACAAAATGTGATCCACTGGAGAAGGAAATGGCAAACCACTCCAGTATCTTTGCCATGAAAACCCCATGGACAGTACTAAAAGGGAAAAAGATATGGCGCTGGAAGATGAGCCCCTCAGGTCGGAAGGTGTCCAATATGCTACTGGGGAAGAGCAGAGGGCTAGTACTAGCGCCAGAAAGAATGAAGCGACTGGGCCAAAGCCGAAAGGACGCTCAGCTGTGGATATATCTGGTGGTGAAAGGAAAGTCCGATGCTGTAAAGATTTTTTCTCCCTAGAAACCTGGAATGTAAGATCCATGAATCAAGGCAAGCTAGACATAGTCAAAAAAGAGATGACAAGACTGAATATCGACATCTTAGGAATCAGCTAACTAAAATGGACAGGAATGGGTGAATTTAACTCAGATGACCATCAGGTATACTACTGTGGGCAAGAATCCCTCAGAAGAAATGGAGTAGCCTTCATAATAAAAGAATAGAAAAAGCAATACTGGGATACAATCCCCAAAATGACAGAATGATCTCAATTCGAATCCAAGGCAAACCATTCAATATCACAATAGTCCAAATCTATGCCCCAACCACTGGTGCTGAAGAGGATGAAATTGACCGGTTCTATGAAGCCTTACAGCACCTTATAGAATTATCACCAAAAAATGATGTCCTTATCATCATGGGGGATTGGAATGCTAAGGTAGGAAGCCAAAAGATAACCGGAATAACAGGCAAGTTTGGCCTTGGAGTACAAAATGAAACAGGGCACAGGCTGATAGAATTTTGTCAAGAGAATACGATGGTCATAACAAACACTCTTTTCCAACAACCCAAGAGACGGCTTTACACATGGACATCACCAGACGGTCAACATAGAAATCAGATTGACTATGTGCTCTGCAGCCAAAGATGGAGAAGCTCTATACAGTCAGTAAAAACAAGACCAGGAGCTGACAAGATCATGAGCTTCTCATTGCAAAATTTAGGCTTAAATTGAAAAAAGTAGGGAAAAGCACTAGGCCACTCAGGTATGAACTAAATCATATTCCTGATGAATATACAGTAGAGGTGATAAATAGATTTAAGGAATTAGATCTGATAGATAGAGTGCCTGAAGAACTATGGATGGAAGTTCGCAACATTGTACAAGAGGTAGCAACTAAAACCATCCCAAAGAAAAAGAAATGCAAGAAAGCAAAATGGCTGTCTGAGGACGCTTTGCAAATAGCTGAGGAAAGAAGGGAAGCAAAAGGCAAAGGAGAAAGAGAAAGATACACCCAATTGAATGCAGAATTCCAGAGAATAGCTAGAAGAGATAAGAATGCCTTCTTAAATGAACAATGCAAAGAAATAGAAGAAAACAACAGAATAGGGAGGACCAGAGATCTCTTCAAGAAAATTGGAGATATGAAGGGAACGTTTCATGCAAAGATGGGCATGATAAAAGACCAAAATGGTAGGGACCTAACAGAGGCAGAAGAGATTAAGAAGAGATGGCAAAACTACACAGAAGAACTATACAAGAATGAGTTTAACATCCCAGATAACCACAATGAGATGGTCACTGACCTCAAACCAGACATCCTAGAATGTGAAGTGAAATGAGCCTTAGAAAATCTGAGCAACAACAAAGCTAGTGGAGGTGACAGTATTCCAGCTGAGCTATTCAAAATCTTAAAAGACGATGCAGTAAAAGTGCTACACTCAATTTGCCAGCAAATTTAGAAAACTCAACAGTGGCCACAGGATTGGAAAAGGTCAGTTTACATTGCAATTCCAAAGAAAGGCAATGCCAAAGAATGTTCAAACTATCGCACCATTGCACTCATTTCACATGCTAGTAAAATTATGCTTAAAATCCTACAAGCGAGCTTCGGGTATGGGGCGACGGCGATGGCGGCTACTTAGTAGCCTTCCAGCTGGGAAGGTGTCAGAACCGCGGAGCACAGCGCGTATCAGCTGGCCCGCGGTTCGGAATCCCCTTCCCGGGCAAAGGGAAGGGGTAGAGAACGCAGGAGTAGAGGTAGAACCCCTGAACCCCCTCTGGATTTATTCCTAGAGGGGGTGGAAGGAGTGTTCCCTCGGAGCTCCTGCTGATCTCCGCCTCCCAGCTGTTTTTGCTTCTTTGGAAGCAAAAGAAACCGCCGCATCTATCTCCGCGATTACAGTGTCTTGGTGAGTTAACCTTTGAAGCGGACAGAGCGGTTTAAAGGATTCTTTTTTAGTCTAGTGTTTTATTTCTTTCTTTTAGTTAGTTTTGGTTATTTTTCCTTTGTTCTTTCTTGCTGGCATGGAGAGAGAAAATAAGATGGCGTTTTGAAAGTGTCGGAGTTTTTTTTTTTTGTTTTTTTTTTGTCTCTTTGTTCTTAAAGTACTGGACTTAAATGACTGTTTCTGATCTCTTTGTTCCTGGTTTTGGATTTCTCTTTTGATTTTTTTCCCTTTTCTTTTTTGGACTTTTAAGAATTATAGTATTTTTGCCTTTTTTTTAAAATTTTGTTCCCTTCCTCCCCTTTTTCAGGGGGGGGGGAAAGGGAAGAGAGAACTGTATTTTATAAAATGGCTTCAAAGAGACAGCTGCCTTTTACAACATCTAAGGTGGTTTCCTCTCCTATAACTCTAACTTCACAACAACCACAACAACAACCTAAACATATACCACCGACCCAGTCACAACCCTCTCCTCCTTTGCCAGGCCTGTCAGCACAAGAGATTAAAGGTATAGTGGTTGATGCTGTATCCCAAATCAGAGATGAAATGAAGCAACTTGTTACACAGATTAAATCTGAAATCAAAGAAGAGTTAAGTGGGATGAAGATCTCATTAGAAGATAATAATACCATTTTGCGGCAAGATATAGTTGCAGCTGTATCAGGCTTGGCTACAGTGGTGGTGAAGCTGGATTCAAGAGTGGAAGAAGTGGCAGATAAAGTTGACTCCTTTGAGGATAAATTTCAAGATATGGAAAGGAAGATGGAGATTTCACAAGAAGATATCCTTATGTCTCAGTACAGAGAAATGGAATATGCCCTGAGGATCAGGGGTCTTAAGGAAGACATGAATCAAGACCTGATGGAGATGGTGCTTACTGATCTAGCTGTTGCTATGAATATGGATAAAGGAGAATTACGCAGAGAAGTCGAAAAAATTTATAGAGTTAATTCTTGGATCGCGAAGTAGAAGAATTTGCCTAGAGATGTTGTGATTTATTTTACAAAGAAGTCTCTGCGCAATGAAATTATACAAGCTTTTTATAATAAGAGATTTCAGATTGCTGCCCAAGATATCATCATTTTAAAGGAAATCCCATTAAAAATTTTAAGAAACAGGAAAGATTTTGCTTTCCTAGTTAATGAGCTTAAAGCCAGATTGATGCCATTTAGATGGGAGATCCCGACGGGTATTGTTCTGAGCCATGCAGGGATGCGTTATAGGTTGAATACGGTTGATAAAGCCAAAGAGTTCTACAACACGGTCCTGGGTGCAGGCTCAGCTTCATCTGTTCAGAAACCTCTGAGTGGCAAAGAGTTGGAACAGCAATCTGAAGCATTAGGTCTGGTCTCCGCTGGGATGCTGCAAGCTGAATGGCAATGTCAAACAGAGGTTAAAGAGCAGAGGATGACCCGTGCAGCATATAGACGTAAGGAGAAGGAGCAACGCAAGAGAGAGACTAAAGAATCTTCTTCTGAAAGTGTGTTTCATTGCCGGTGGGAGGAGCAAGACCCAAGAGTTCTGCAACACATGCAGCAATGGCAGATCTCCAGGGAGTCTTCTCCAGGCTCCTGGATAAGGGAGATGGCAAAGTTTCTGACCTGGAATGTTAACGGTTTGAATTCCCCACAGAAAAGAAGGAAACTTTTTTATTATTTAAAGCAACACAACAATGATGTTATTTGCTTACAGGAAACTCATATTTTACTTAAGGATCAGAAGTATTTAGTTAACGCCCATCTGGGATCTCATTTTGTATCTTCTGCTCCTGGGAAAAAGGGGGGAGTGGTTATTTATGTGAAGCAAAATTTACCAGCTTGTCTGGTAGAATCAGATCCCCAAGGAAGATATGTGATGATTGAACTTGGTTTATATGGTAAGAAAATACTTATAGTGGGACTATATGCACCAAATCAGCAACAGGAACAATTTTATAGATTGCTACATCAAAAAATAACTTTGCTGGACTATAGATCCGTGGTATTAATGGGTTATTGGAATGGTGTCTTAGATATACAAAGGGATAAGAAAGGTTTTTCCCCTCTTTTTAAACAGGCAAAACTACCTAAAGCTTTTTTTGATATGAAGGAGGATTGGGAATTAAGGGATTATTGGCGGGAATGTAATCAAGAGGAGAGAGACTTTACCTTTTTTTCAGATAGACACCAATCTTTTTCAAGAATTGACTTTTTTTTTATTACAACGGACTTATATAATAGAGTAAAGAATGTAAAGATTTTTCCTAGATCGTTGACGGATCATAGTCCAGTTTGGATGGAGCTGATTCAAGAAAAAGAGGAGAGAAGATCCTGGAGGGTGAATGAAAACTTATTCAGACAAGAAAAGAATGTTCAAAAGTTAAAGGAGTGTTTAAAGGATTATTTTGCTTTAAATATGTATAAGGGGACTTCAATGTCAATGGTATGGGATGCAGGTAAAGCATTTATGCGTGGGATCTTGATAAAAATGAATAACTTTCATAAGCAAAAGCAGACTCAGAAACGTAAAGAATTGGAAGATGAAATTAAATTAAAAGAAAAGTCCTTGATTTTAAATCCTTCAGATGACAGCATTAAAGAATCTATAAAGTTGTTAAGAACACAATTTAATATGTTGCTGGCGGACCAAGCTGCAACTAACTTATTGTTTATGAAACAAAATACATTTTGTAATGCCAATAAACCAGGGAGATGGCTGGCCTATCAATTAAGAAAGAAACAGAGACAGAGAATAATAGATAAAATAAACTATAAGGGTAAATTAGTTTTTCAGAAGGAATTGATCAAGAAATCTTTTTTAGACTATTATCAAAAACTATACAAATCTACTAATGTGCAAATCTTAGATATAAACAAATACTTAAGCGAGGCTAGTTTTCCCAAATTGACAGAGGATCAGAAACATGAAATTAATGGCTTAATTACTAAAGAGGAAATTGTGATAGCAATTAAACAATTGAAATCAGGGAAAGCACCGGGTACGGATGGACTGACAGCTGTTTATTATAAAGCTTTAATGGAGGAGATGATCCAACCAATTCTCTCAATCAATTTCAACTTTGCAAGATCTTTTTTTTCCCGCGAGAAATTGAAATTGACTGATTGAACCTTTTTTTTTTTTTGCACACAGTGGCGGAGGCCTAAAGCAAAAAGGTTTTATAAAACCCAGCTGAAGGCCTAGAACTGGGGCGATGGCACATGTGCCCACAGAGAGGGCTCTGAGTGCCACCTCTGGCATCCATGCCATAGGTTCACCACCGTTGGTATAGTGCTATAGATTGTAATGAATACTTATCTCATTACATTGGGGATGGTATATATTCCTAGTTTTATTTTTTAGTGATTAGGTAAATCAAGCAACAACAACAAAGCAAAAACAAAGAACAGAAATACATGTATTTATGTAAAATAAACTTTAGACTAGAGCAAAGGTTGAAGCAAGAATATGATGATTAAAAAAATAAAAGCAAAATAAACAAACAAGGAAAAAAAACATTACTGTGGTATCTCGGTACTCATCATTAATTGGTTCCAGGAGGCATGATAAGTACCAACAATGATGAATAGCAAACAATTTTTTCCCATAAGTAATAGTATAATGAGTCACAAGGTAGCTGACACTGACAAATTCTAATTTGTGCATTGAGTACCAAACAAATGAAGAGTACCAGAACAAAATGTTCACATCAAAATGCGATGAGTACCAAATTTGATGAGTTTCAAAGAAATTAAATACCAAAGTACCACTGTATAGGAAAAAAAGTATTTTAATAGCTCTCTTCTCCTCCCTTTTTCCCCTTCCCAACTGCTAATTGCTATTTAAATATTTTTATACTATGTTTTGGAGTTATATTACTCATTTCTATTTGGATTGTTAATTATTTTTGAAACAATTTATCTTTTTCTTTTAAAAAATCATGTTCTAAGTATCTTACCTAACCTTGGTGTGTGATATGTTTTACATAAAGAAACCATTCCTACTTGAATTTGATTAGATTTCTACTGTTAAATGTATGCAATCAATTTTTTTTCCATTGCCAAGATTGGGAGCCTAAAATTCTTCAATTTTAGGCTCTCAATCTTGTACTGATGACAAGTTTTCTCTTTTTCAATGTTGTACCAGATTGATTCTTGCCATGATCAACATATATCTTAATAAATTGATTCGTTATTTATATTATCAGGGATTATACCTAATTAAAATGTTTGTGCTTTTAATTTTATTTTCAGTATTTCTGAATATTTTGGTTTGGTTCTTTGCAGTCCTTTTGAGTATTTTTTGCATAAACATCACATATGGCAACATTTTCCTTCTTTGCTGTGTCATTTCCAACATTTATTGTTGCACGATTTGTCCATCTTAGCAATCACTGATAGAGTTATATACCATCTGTAGAGCATTTTGTACCAAGTTTTTTCCAAATACTAGCCTGGTGCAAATTTTATTGACTTCTATTGCCCCATTGTTATTATGTTTTTAAAAATTTGTATACATTTTATTGTAGAGCTTTTATTTTGTTCTCTTTCTGTGTCATACTTGAGCACTATGTAAATCCATCCTAGTAAATGATGTTGATTCTACATAACATTTAATCTTGTATTCCCTTCCTTGACTTCCTTGATCCCAATGGCCTGTTTACCTTTTCAAATGTTGTGGGCCAAGATTTCCAGAGCAATCACTCCCCTAATAGTAGACACCCTAGAACGCTAGAAAGCTTTCAGAGACTATTCCAATCACTGCAATCTTTGCTATTTGCCATTGATATCTATTCTCTACCTAAGTTTCAAATTCTTCCCTGAGATTCATTTTGTTCAAGACCTCTAGTAAATTCCAAGTTGTCAAACTTTTTTTTCCTGCATCTAGAAATATTAGTGCTGCCTTCTTTCTCTTAATATTGATGAATTCTAGTGCATTTATGATAAATCTGCTGTTGGCTTTTTTTGGAAAATAACTTGTCTGATTTGTGTGAATAATTTCAGAAATGCACTTCTTCATTCGTAATATAGTACTGAATATCTGGTAAACAGGATTCTGTAAACATTCAGTGTTTCTTTATAAATGAAACTCCACCTTCATTACACTGAGGTAGGGTAAAGATTTTCCAAGGGACTTTAAAATTAAAATATGATGTTGACAGATTCAAGAATATTTTTTAAATGATTGTTCCAATGCAGTCTCCATATTCATCACAATATTCTTAAGAAGTTGGTTATATTCAGGCCCATTTTATATCCAGGAGAATGATAATGAGCTATTGTGAGTTTTGTGCTCTCTCCTCCTTGAGTTGATTCCTTAACTGTTTAGTTTCCACTGAGACCATAAAAGCATATTAGTTGTAATCCCTTTTGAATACAAATGTTGCAGAGCCAACTTAAGGCCAATTGATGCCCTAAGTACAATCCTATAATGATGATCCTCAGCCCATCCATTTCTTCACTGACAAGACAATTAGATTCAGTAAGTGGAAGAGTTAAAGGCATGACAGAGAAAGATTAAAAACTCTGGATTCCCCCTTCCTTTGCCACTCCACCTACATGCTTATTTTGCTTAAAGGTTACTCCAGGGCTGAGGTATGGTGTTGTAGACAGCCACAAAGAGGTAGCAATGGTTATAGAAAGAAAAATACACTTTATGCTTAGGCAACTGCAAAAGTGTAAGAAAAGTGCTCGGTCTTACTCCTCATTAATTCAATAGAGTGGAAGAGGAAAAGAGGAAGGGAAGAATTTTCCTGGAATGTGACACTTTTTCTACTTTTAGATGTGTACTTCAGGGCTCACTGGGGAAGGACTTATTTCACTTGAAGAAGCTCCCTCCATCAGATAAAAGGGAATTGTATTCTAATGACAGTTCTGATTATAAATTTCATCTGTTAATCATGGGTTCATGCTTTGTCAATTTTTTTAATAACTTCAAATTTTTGTTTAATATTCTGAATATTAGCAAATCTTGGTCAGCTGAAATGAATGCTGCTTATATTTACGAATGTACTTTAAGCAACATGAATACTACTTATAGTTATGGCTGATATGACCAGTCAAGTGTGATAAAAATCATTATCAGAATTCAACATCAGACAGAATAAAGGGGAAGAAGTTATTATAAACCACAACTGACTATTTGAGAAGGCATACAATGACAAAAAAGTAGCGTTTTGCCAATGCCATGTATGCAAAATAGATAAACAAAATTTATCAACATTATTTGTAACCTTCCAAACTTTCCCATGAAAGAAAATGAGTAATGTACATGGGCTTTCTTTATTTTTCCTTCGAAGCCTTATATTTTAAAAAATCACATATGTTGATCAAAGTACATTGAAGTAGTGTATGCCTCAGTAATTCTGTTCCTCCTGGCAGAATCAGTTCATAAGAATATTTTCAAACACTAGCTAGACCAGAGGATGCTATGATACAAAAGAACAAAATTTATAAGAAATACCTGTAAGGCAAACATCTTGTTGATATAAAAGATTTATTACGTAAAAAAAAAAAACAGATGGTAATGGAAATAAAGATTCATTCTTTGTAGTATTGTCTTATTTATTGGAAAAATATATTGTTTTTCCTGTTTTGATTTACCCCTTTAAAAACATTATATTGTATATCAGTATCTATTGAAAATTCTGTTCATTGTTGAGAAAGAAGATGCATTAACCTTAATATTAGTTTGATAAAAGTTTAGTATTATTAACAGAATCTGATAACATTGTAGATTTTTTTTATCATCTTCATGTGAGAAAATTAAGTTTTTACTCCTACAAATATGAATATTTCATTTAATTAAGTGAAAAAATTCTAATCTCGGAGCTAACCATATTTCCACTTAACATATAATTAATGCTCTATCTTTAAGGGAGTAGACTATATCTGAATACTTTTTTAAAAAAATGTAATTATTACGGCCCAACCTCAACTGTCCTCAGTGCAAATTAGTATTATGGTAGAGGTACTTTTTAAAACAGTTTCCTGCTCACTGATAGCAGACTAATAGAATGACCTTATAAATTACCATATAGGCAATAACCCATCAGAAATCAAGCAATTCAATTTCTTTACATGTTAGAATGTGCATACAAAATAATCTCCCTAATTTTCATCAAAATAAAATTTGAATTAATTACTTGTGTCATAGCTAATTTTCCTTTGTCAGATTTAATTTATCAAAACTATCGGTTCTGAAACTAAATTGATACAATTATTAAATTGGAAGAAATTTGGATAAATATGTTACTTAGGCTGTTTTGGATAGCCCTGGGTATTCTTTAATGCAGTTCAAATACTTCATGCTTTCTGTCACACAGATATAATTAGCAAGTTTTTCTGCTTTTTCACTTTAGATGAAGGCAGTCTACCTCTTCTCCATTTGAATCTTCACTTGTGCTTCCATGAACAGTAGGAGAAGAATCTAAGAAATTATAAGGGGAAATCTTTTGCTTTCAATTGCAGCTGGAAGTTTCCATTCCTTTCTACACTAGTGTAGTGATTTCACCAATTTCACCGTGCAATGGAGAGAATATGTAATGCAAGAACTGAAGGTATCAAGATGGGTGAAACTTATCCAAGGATCAAGACATTAATCATACAGACTACTCATTTTTCAAAGAACTGCTGCACTCATGCAGTTTGGTCACCTGACTTGCTAACCCATCGCAGCATTTTATTTTTCTTCCATTCAATCATGTCTGATTCTTGGAGACTGCCTAAATAAGTCCTTGCAGTTTTTTTGGTAAGGCTTTTCAGAAGTGATTTGCCATTGCCTCCTTCCTAGGACCGAGAGGTTGACTGGCCCAAAATCACCTAACTGGCTATGTGCTGAAGGCAGGACTAAAACTCATGGTCTTCCAGTTTCTAGCCTGATGCCTTAACCTCTACACCAAGCTGGCTGTCTATAGTCAATATGTCTGTGGCTTATTCCAGCATTTCCGTAAGCTTGGGCAAAGCCCAGTGGGGGTCATGAGACAATACATGGAAGGTCATCAGAGAGCGTCCTCTCGAAAAGTGCTTTCCAAGCAGGGTTGTCAGTTTGATGAAAAAAATGTGCTGAATTCCAAACAACCCAATTGTTTCAAAGCTCTTTATGTTCCATGTTTCTAACAAGTTTATCTTTCAAAGGAGGACTAATTATCCTTGGGAGACATGAGGCTTCTATGCAAAGCTCTGACTATCTGTCTTGAGATTTATTCTGTAGAGGGAATTATGATAAAAGTGAAAGAAGTATGGGACGTGATTGTTATTTCAATGCAGCTACACTAAGACAGGTAGTGCCGAAGTGCCTGTCAATGTTTTGCAAGCTGCAGCATTTTAAGAGTAGCTTATAAGGAAGCAGATGTAAGGTAAAATATACTCTTCTACGTTTTACCTTCCCCTCCCCCAACTGAGCTTGAATGAATTCCAGAGTAGCTTATAAGGAAGAACAGCTTATAAGGAAGCAAATGTAAGGTAAAATATACTCTTCTACGTTTTACCTTCCCCTCCCCCAACTGAGCTTGAATGAACTCCAAATGCAGCATTTTAAGAGTAGCTCATAAGGAAGCAGATGTAAGGTAAAAGGGGCGTTGTCTGACCTGAACGCCTTTTCTTAGCACGGAGATGGAGAATCCACCAATGGGTTTAAACTGTGTTCCTGCCCAATCAGATCAAGTCAGCTAAAGTTGCAACATTTATCCTGGGCTAGAGTGTCCCTGTCTCGACGCAGGTGAAGCCATGACTGACAGCAAGACATGTTGGCTCATAAATCTAGCCCTAGGCCTACATCATCTGCAAGGGCGGGATTGGATTCTCCATCTCCGTGCTGAGAAAAGGTGTTCAGGTAAGACAATGCCCCTTCTCCAGCACTGGAGATGGAGAATCCACCAATGGGACATACCAAAGCCTACTGTCCCTGAGGGAGGGAAGCAGGCCGGTCCGGTGTGGCACTTTGAGGTATAACCTGTTGGAGAATCCTCCTACCGAAGGAGGCCTCCGGTGAGATGAACCTGTCAATCTTGTAATGCCTTATAAAGGGAGATGGTGAAGATCATGAGGCCGCTCTGCAAACATCCTCAATGGATGCCTGAGTGGCCCAGGCCGCGGAAGTAGCTGCACTTCGGGTTGAGTGGCCGTGACCCGTTGTGGAACCAGCAATGACTCAGTCTGATAGGCCTCCGCTATACACGCCCTAGTCCACCTGCCAATCATGGAAGATGATACATTCTGACCCTTGGAAGAAGGATGGAAGGAGACAAAGAGGGTCTCAGAGTTGTGGAAGGCAGCTGTCCGTGAGATGTAGTAACGGAGTGCTCTGCGGACGTCCAGAAGGTGCCATTGTCGTTCCAGGGCATGAGATGGATGAGGGCAGAAATCTGGGAGCATGATTTCCTGAGCCCTGTGGAAGAGAGAATTGACCTTAGGAAGGAAGATAGGGTCCAGACGAAGGACCACTCAGTCCTGGTGAAAAATGCACAAATCATCTCTGATTGAAAGTGCCGCCAATTCTGATATTCGTCGTGCCGAGGTGATTGCCCCCAGGAATGCGGCCTTGTGCGATACGTATCGTATATCACATGTCTTAAGGGGTTCAAAGGGCAGTCTGGTTAGAGCCCGAAAAACCTGCAGCAGGTCCCAAGAGGGATACCTGTGCACTACAGGGGGCTTGGTGTTAGTAGCACCCTTGATGAACGAGTGGACCAAGGGATGATGACTTAGGGAAGGTCCTCACGGATAAGTACAGTGGAGAGAGTGGCAACTTGTCTGCGCAATGTGTTTGGGACCAAGCCCCTCTCCAGACCCTGTAGAAGGTAATCCAATATATGTAGAATTGTCAAGTCTGGAATGGTCAAGTGGTGGTTCGAGAACCACGAACAGAAGTTCCTCCACGTGGCCTCATAAATACGGTTGGTAGACGACTGGCGGGAGGCCTAGATTATGGTAATGACCCCCAGCGAGCAGGACTCCTGGGACAAGATTGAGTGCTCAAGTGCTAGATGGCTAACTGAAGCCATTGGGGATCTGGATGAAGGATGGTCCCCTGGCTGAGTGAGACCCGATCTGGGGGAATCCTCCATGAGGCCACTAGAGAGAGGTTCACGAGGTCAGCAAACCATGGTCTCCGTGGCCAATATGGGGCCACTAGAAGAACCTCTGCCTGCTCCCAAAGAAGCTTGCGGACAACTGACGGAAGAAGAGGAAGAGGAGGGAAGGCATAAAGCAGTCCCTCCGGCCACAGGCTCCGAAGAGCATCCGCCTGTTCTGCCCCTGGAGATGGAAAGCGGGAAAAGAATCGCTGGAGATGAGTGTTTGTCGGGGAGGCAAAAAGGTCTAGAACTGGCAATCCGAAGTGGTGGCAGATCTCCCTGAAGATCCTTGGGTGCAGGCGCCATTCCAAATGGTCCACCGTCGCCCAGCTCAGGAAGTCGGCCTGAGTGTTTGCCTCCCCTGAAATGTGGTCGGCCTTGATGGAGGCCAGGTTGGCTTCTGCCCAGGAGCCCAGCAAGAGTGTCTCGGTCAAGAGTGCATGAGATTGGGTGCCCCCTTGCCGGTTCATGTGTGCCTTGGCAGCCACATTGTCCATGAGGACCAAAATGTGACACTTCACCACTGTGCTGCGAAAGTGGCAGAGAGGCAGGTGTACAGCCCTGAGCTCCTGCCAGTTTATATTGTGCCGAAGGTCGGAGCGGGACCAATGGCCCTGGGCCCACTGTGAGCGAAAGTGCGCTCCCCAGCTGAACAGGCTGGCATCGGTCATAAGGATGAGTCGATCTGGCTTCTTGAAGTAAGACCTCTTGAGCATGGCCGATGAGAGCCACCATGTGAAGGATCGCGAGACGTGAAATGGAAGTCTCACCCTTCGATTGGAGGAACTGATGTTCAGTCTCTGGAAGGGGAGTAGGAACCAATGGAGGTTCCTCGAGTGGAGCCTGCCCCAAGGTACAATCGCAATGGCCAAGATCATCTTCCAGTAATTGGGAGAGGCTGGCCAATATTACCATTCGACCCCTGCGCAATTGGAGAATTGATTCCCTGATGCTGTCCTGGAGTTCTTGGGATAAATAGACCTGGTATTCCACCGTGTCTATGATGGCCCCTAGGTATAACAATCTTGTTGCGGCTCTTGGAGAAGTTTACCGAGAACCTGTGATTCTGGAGCAGTATTATCACCAGTTCGAGATCCGTCTGAGTGGCCTGGATCGACGATGACTGGATTAGAATGTCGTCCAGGTAGCACTGGACTCTGACTGGCACCATTCTCAGGTGAGCTGCTATAACTGCCAGGATCTTGGTAAAGACTCTCAGAGCCGAGGATAGGCCGAACGGGAGTGCCCTGTACTGATAATGGTGTCCCCTGTGGGTGAATCTTAGAAACCGACAGTGGGTGAGAGAGATGGGGATGTGAAGGTACACTTCCGTGAGGTCGATGGACATCAGGAAGTCCCCCCTTCTTACGCTTCCCAAGATGGACTGGTGCATTTGCATCTTGAATTTGCAGTATGCAAGATGATAGTTTAATCTTTTTAGATCTAGGATGGCTCTCCATCCCACTGACGCCTTGGGGACGATGAAGAGGATGGAGTAAAACCCCCGACCTCTCTGATCCAATGGCATCGGTTCTATGGCCCGTATCTTCAAGAGGTGACAAATGGCCTTTTGCATAAGTCTTTTCTTTGTTGGATTTCTTAGTTGGGGACAAGAAATGAAGCGATTCGAGGGGTTGGAGATGAACTCCAGGGACAGTCCATGACGAACGTTGTTTAGGACCCATGCATCCATGGTGGTGGCTTCCCACTGGTGTGCAAAGAAAGAGAGTCTGCCCTCAATGGGAGGATCCACCTGAGAGTCACCTGGATTGGCGGAATGGGCGGCCGCTTCCATGAAAGGGCCGTTTGCCCTGAAATTGTTGCCTGGTCTGGAAACCTGTCTGTCATACTGTCTGTCCTGTCTGTCCTGTCTGATAGGGAAAGAACGGTTGGGCTGGGAATAGTTGGACCCGGCTCCTGCGCGAAAGGACTGCCTCCGTGAGTAGGTGTTGGGACATTTATCTGATTGTTTAAGGAGGTGATTGAGGACCTTATGTTTAACCTTATTTTCAGTGAGGTAAGGATTCAGAGCTTCACCAAACAATTTTCCTCCCTGATAAGGGGCTGCTGATAAGCGCCATTTGGACTTGGCGTCAGCGTGCCAGTGTTTCAACCAGAGCATACGGCAGCCAGTGACGTTGGATGCCATGGCTCTAGAGGAAAATCTGGCGGCCTGGAGGGTGGCATCGGAAGCATATTCTGTATCCGCCACCATCTTACTCAGATCTTGATGTATGCCCATATCCTCTGCCGGTATCCTGGCCTGAAGCTGTCTAAGCCAGCGGAGAGCAGACCTGTTAAAAAATGATGCAGAGGTAGCAGCTCTGATAGCCCATGCCACAGCTTGATGAGTTCTGAGTTAAGAGAAGTCACATTTATGGTCCTCAGCCTTAAGGGCCTCAGAAATGTCGCCAGGAATGATGGTTGGAGACACAAGGGGTCCTAAAGGTTCATCTACCACGGGTACCTCCAGAGCCTTCTCCAGGTCCTGGGCTACATTATAAAGCCTTTTCTCATTGCTACTTGGAAGGGGAAAAGAGGCCGGGGATACCCACCGCTTTCAGACCGCATTGAGGAACATGGATGAGCAAGGAATGCGGTATTGTGTTGTTACCGGTTTGGTGAAATTCAAATCCGCCTCCGAGTCTGGAGTAACTGAAGTTGCCAGCGTGGAAGGATCGGGTCCGATATGTGCCGTGGAAGTGGCCTTGCGAAGCAGGGAGACAAAAAAGACAGGGTTAAAGAGACTGCTAAGTGATGATATCTCCGGGGAAGGTTCCTCCTCCTCAGACATCGGAATCTCCAGATCATCCTTGTACTTGAGAGATGACGAGTCTCCGGAGTAAGTGGACTGTGAAGGGGAAGAAGGCACGCGATAGGACCCAGCAGCCAACTGGTGAGTGGGTAGAAAGTTGACTGTGGCTGACCTAGTCGCTTGCGATCTGGCCTCAAGAGTGCGCTCTACCGCCTGTGCAATCATCTCAGCTAGGCGGTCCTCTGTGGGAAGGGGGACCGGTTCACTCAGCCTAGGCCTGGCCACAGTAGGGGTGAAAGTAGCTTCAGGGGCCACTTGCTGAGCCCGTGAAGCGGAGGGCTGAGCGATGGGAAGAACCCGGTCCGTGTTCCCTGGTGCAGGAGACAGGAGAGGTTCACCTGTCGACCATATCCCCAGTGGAGAAGTGGAGGGCCCCAGGGGTAGATGAAAAGAAGGCCCTTCGGCCTGTGGGGTCTCCAACCTGGCCAGTTTCTGTGCTTTAGAGAATTCCTTCTCTAGGGCTTGGTGTCTCCTGGTGGCTTGTTTGTCAGCTCCCTTGGAGGTTTTTGAGATAGACCTGGCCTTGGCCTTGGCCGAGATCTTACCTGTGGCCTCTTGATTAGAGGATTTGCAGCATTTTGCAGTCGAGGAGGACGGCAAGACATCCTTTGTGGGGGGCCTAGTATCCTCCATTCTCAGGTAACTCAGGAGTACGATAGGGCACCCCTGGTATCCGGAGATTACTATTGGTTGGATAAGAATAGGCACGCTATAAATTTTAAATAATAATTATTATTAATAGCATTTTATAATGGAAATTATTTAGTTTATTTATTGTTATCATGGTATTTTATAATAATTGTTTTAAAATGGATTTGTTTATAATATTATGATGTTAAAATTTAAAGGGAGTTAAGGGTTAAGTATGAATTTGGTTACTGTATAATTTGTTAAAGTTAATTAGATTTTGTTTAATATGTTTGTAATAACCCTGTACTCAGCTCTGGGAAGTGGGGGTGGGTAGGGGGTGGGGGTGGGTGGGTTTGGGGATTAAAAGTTGTTGTTAATTGTTAATAAAACTTTTTCAATTAAAAAAAAACAGGCGCACTATAGGGGATGCCTGGAATCCAGATAGAGCTGATTGTGTGGATAAGAACAGGTGCAAGGTAGGGGACGCCTCATATCCAGACAGAGCCGTTTGTGTGGATAAGAACAGATGCACGATAGGGGGCGCCTGGAATCCAGATAGAGCTGATTGTGTGGATAAGAACAGGCACACGGTAGGGGACGCCTGGTATCCAGACAGAGCTGTTTGTTTGGATAAGAACAGATGCATGATAGGGGGTGCCTGGAATCCAGATGGAACTGTTCATGTGGATAAGAACAGGCACACGATAGGGGACCCCTGGAACCCAGAAAGAGCTGTTAATATAATTAGGCCCAGAATCCCAATGGACTAATCCTGGTTTTCAGGGAGACCTGGAGACATCGAGAACCCAGAAATTGAATCCAAGGAGATTAAATGCACATGAAAGAAAAGGAACAAACCAGATAAAGCCAAACCTGCTAAGCAGGCTGTGAAATGGATATATTACAGACCTGAGTGGCTGTGGAGATCAAATACTCATTGAGGTCTGACAGGGCTTGGAATGGTGTTAGGAAAGGTTGTATTTAGAGCAGATGAAGGAAGTAGGCCTGAGGAGTCTAGCAGGCCTGTTCTGAGGCAACAGTGGCCATGCAGGGTCTCTGTGCAAACTGAGGCTCCAGAGGCCTCAAATGGAGGCTGCAGGGGAGAAAAGGGCACAGAGCAGGCCCTAAGATGGCAACCTCAAGAAAGACACAGTCCTAATAAGGGACACAAAAAGACAGCCACACCCAAAAAGGCTGCCACACTCGGAATGGCAGCTCAAAATGGCTGCCACAAAAATGGCTGCCACACTCAAAATGGCTGCCACACTCAAAATGGCAACCACAACCAAAATGGCGGCTGCACGATGTCTGTCAGGACTTACACAAAAATAACCAAACTCATTCTTCCTCTTAAATTATGTTTTAAAAATTATTGGCTGTTCATTTAGCTTATTTCCGCTGAAGCAGTCTTCTTTTACAAAGCTGTAAGGTCCTATCATTGTTTTATTTCATTTAGAAAGTATAATTTAATTTAAGGTAAAGAGCACAATCATTTTTTGCCCACTCTAACCCCAGTGAATTCCTAAGTTTAACTCATGACCAGTTTTAAAAAATCATTTTAGGAAGTCCCTGTATGGTCAGTTTCAAGAATCCCTGGCTTATTAAATTAACCCAATGTTCTAGGGTGACATAACACATGAATCATTAACTAACTACATTGGCAGAGTTCAAAAAGATAATAAATTCAACATGGTTGACCAGTCTATTTTTCATTATGTGTATGAATTTGGCCAAAGTTATATGGGGAAGATACATAGCAGTAACCAATTGTCTTTTATTCCTCTGAGCTCTGGTGCCTTTTCACTCAAATGTGGCTAGATGGCCACAGTCGGGGCTTGAGGTGACATTTCTCAGTGGCAATGGCAGCACTGGGGCTAAAGTAGAGGCCTAGTGGTGACGGCAGCTGGCTCTATTTTAGTCCCAGCCCTGCCACTGCCATTGAGAAGTGTCATTGTGCAGGGTGTCTAAAAGGGCATAGATGGGGGGAGAGAAGTAGGTGGTGGGAGTTGAAGCATCCCTCTATCTCTATAACTTCTTGCTATATTCTTTACATCTGACTCTGCCTCTGTCTCTCTGTCTCTCTCTCTCTCTCTCTCTCTCTCTCTCTCTCTCTCTCTCTCTCATCTATCTATCTATTAAACTTTTTAATCACCCATCTCTCTCACAGAAGGGCTTTATCTTCTTTATTTCTATACACATTATACAGTATTGTTCTCCCATCCTCACTGTTTGCAACAATCATTTCCTTGTGAACACTGTTTTCTTGCCCATAGTGTCTTTCATTTAATCACTCCATCAAATATGTTTTGCTATTTTCAATAAATGTATTTAACCCCATTCTGTAGCATTTTCTACAATTCTTCTCTTTCTGTTCTAAGCAATTTCCATATCCTCTTCCCTTATGTCTGCTTTCCATTTGTCTGTCAAGTTCTGCATGGAAAAGTATTAGAAGACGGAATATATTCTAATATTTTTCCATGCAGAGGCTGACATCCAACATTATATAAGTTTGTCTTATCCTTCCCCTGTAGCCTGTTGCACTTTTCTCCAAATCTACTGCAAATCCTGTGGAGCTAAGTAAGATGGTGCACAGGAAGTGGAGGGAGAAATACATTTACTTTACAGATGTTGTTTCTTTACTCAAGGACAGAGTTGCATCTAATAAAATACTATCCCAACAGTTAAAGTAAAGGGTGTGGTGGGGAAAGAAAGACAAAGAAAACATGAATAACAGAATAACAGAGTTGGAAGAGATCTTGGAGATCTCCTAGTCCAGGGCTTTTCAACCTTTTCACCCATTGTACCAAATTTAGGATAAGGCAACATCCGAGTACCACCAGTCACCTAGCAAGGTGTCAAAAACTTGATGACCCAAAAAAAAAAAAAAAAGGAAAAAAGTGATAAAGTACAGGTAGTTCTCGACTTACAACAGTTCGCATAGTGACTGTTCAAAGTTACAATGGCACTGAAAAAAGTGACCCCCAAGCCATAGCCGAGCAAGACAGCACCCGGCAGCGCTCTTCCTCCTGTCCCAGGTTTTCATTGTTGTGGGCATTTCTGTTGAGGATTGGCAACAGGGGTAGGGTGGGGGTGTTTGGTTTTTATTCCCCCCCTCTGCTGGGTGGTTGCAGCAGGTTTTGGTCACTCCACATGACCCTGGGACACTGTGACCATCATAAATATGAATCAGTTGCCAAGCATCTGAATGTAAATCACAAGACCCTGGAGATGCTGCAACATTCCAGCTAATCGGTGTTTCTTCTGGGCTCAGCAGAAGCATCAGGATTAGTGCTGCTTTCCAGCTGATTGGTGCTTCTTCAGGGCTCAGCAGAAGCACCAGGATCAGCGACGAGCTCCAGCTGGAGCCTGGTGCTGATCCTGGCACTTCCACTGAGCCCTGACAGTCCCAAAGAAGTGCCGATCATCTGGAAAGTGGCACTGATCCTGGTGCTTCCGCTGAGCCCTGCAGCTCCAGCCATCTCTAGCTCAGGCTTGTGCAGTGCTGCCACTGATTCAGCTCATTCCCCTCCCCTGCTACCACTTTTCTAGGACCGTCGCATACCACCTGCCAGGTGCCAATGTACCACAGGTGGTACCGTACCACTGGTTGAAAAGCAACTTATTGCTGATCAGGAGATCCTATACCATTCCAGACAAGTGCTATCCAGTCTCTTCTTAAAAGCCTCCAGATGAAAAAGTGTGAGAATCTACTTTTTCCATATGAAGTGTGAAAATCAGATAAAATGGCCAAACATTAGGATTTTGAAATTATTGCTGAATAAAATAAAAGTAAAACCAAAATAGAATTAGGACAATTATTGTAAAAATTGTGGAAAAAGTTTTAAAGAATCTATTTTTCTTTATAATTAGTTTGTGCTGTTTGAGCTAGGCCCATTCTTGCCAAGGATCATAAAGACAATGAAGGTCATCCAATAAAAAAAAGACTTAATAGAATTAGTAGAACTCAAATGATGTGTTGTGGGTAAAGTGACAGAAGCAGATAATTAATGTATTGACATAAGAACAGATGTCTGTAGCTGTCTGGAAGCCGTTTTAAATAGATATTTAAAAAACAAAACATCTGCAATCCTTTGTGTTGTCTTCCTTGGAGAAAGCTTCATTTGGTCAAAGAATGAGACAATGACATACATGCATGTAGACAGACACACAAAATAGGTTTTTAATGGGATGTCCCAGGCATATTGCCAGAAAGTATTTTTTTTTCAATCAACTGGTGTTGATATACTTTAAATAAAAGTGTGGCTAACCGCTCCTTTAAATTATTCAACATAACCCTTCTGTGACTCAATGCTCTAACTCCCTTAGGCTTCTTTCATTCATATATCTTCTTTAGGTATAAGAGTGGAAACAATTCACCTTTATTTAAACACAGAATATACTTAATTTTGGAATGCATATTGTATCATAAGTGTTAATTATTCAAGGCAATTGATTAGCCAGAGACAATTTGGAATAGGAAAACCTTTGGCTTGATTTATCATGTTACTTCCTGATAGATGGGTTTGAAATCCACCAAAGAAAGGGGACAAAGATCTGATAATTAGGGATTAGTAGTTATCATGTTCTATCCGAGATCATCTTGGTGCTCCTTCATTTCAGATAAAGCACTTTTGGATTGATTCACTTAAAAACAGTAATAGAATTCTATTGCACTAGTGCTATATTACTGAAAGACATATTATAAGTTTTGGTAGATTGGTAAACATATATGTAGAACTATAATAGTAATGATGAAATTTAATTGCCTTTTAGGATTAAATGAGGCAGATATAGCCTGACAATAAGTTGCAAATGCAGTCTGTTTTCTTGCCTTCAGTTAAGAAAATATTTCTTAGAAGGCTATACGAATATAGTTAAAATATCATGTGTAGATAAGTATGTACTTTGTCCGTTTTCTGTTGGTCAGTCACCTTTCCTACAGCAGGTTAATATTTTTTCTTTTTTATATTCTAGGTTGTGTTAGCATTATGTAAGATTTATCTACTCACAACTATAGCAGGCAAATTAAATGATTACAGTGCTGCAATTTTGCATGGAAAATCACTACAGTGATTAAATGTTAACTTCTTGGCTTTTTAAAATTTCCTATGTGGGTTTTTCTATAAAGTTTCATTGCAACTGTAATTTGGGAGTTTACGAGAGTACCAATTTTCTCTGTTCCCTAATTTTAATTTTTTTAAAAAATATTATATAAATGCTTCTGCATTTTGGGATGTCTTCTTCAAAATTTTTGTAGTTTGCTATTGGCTTAGCCATCACCAAAGTTACTGCTATTACAACTTTTTCAAGTTGCTTAATGCCTTGGTTCTTTTTTTACAGAGGCAGAACCAGCTGGGCTTTGGAATGTCATTGATGGGAAAAGAAGAATTATCTAAGGCATGTAGCAAGTCTTGGATGTATGGACTTTAATTCTCAGAATTCTCCAGGCATTGTGGGAATTGGTCAACACATGTTAGAGTTGTCAAGGTTGAAAAACACTGATCTAGAATTTTTTCAAAATTTGAATAAAATGATGTGTAAGTTCATCTGGCAAGGAAAAAGAGCAAGGATTAAATTAAAATTATTGCAGGACTCAAAGGAAAGGGGGGGTTTGGCCTTCCAGACTTGGAGAAATATTACCAGGCTACAGCATTAGTATGGGTAAGAGATTGGATATTACTAAAAAACAGAAGACTATTGTGCCTGGAGGGCCATGACCTACAAATAGGATGGCATATCATATTATGGGATCATAAATATAAAGTACATAAATATTTTCGAAGACACTATATTAGGCAAGCTCTTATTGATGTATGGACAAAAATTTGGCAACCAAATTATACTCAAGTACCTAGTTGGATCTCACCATTAGAAATATATGTACACCCAAAATTTACCCAATTAGACAAGACCATAACATATAAAAACATCTTAGATGAAAGAGGGGAATTGAAATCCAGGAAAACCCTCCAGGATGAAGGGATAGAATTAGAATGGTGGGCATACCTGCAACTGCAGGCGAGATATCGGAAAGACAAAAAAGAGTTAGGCATTAAATTAGAACCAATAGAATTGGATAAAATAATTTTGGGGTCGGAGGATAAAATGATTAAAAAATTATACTACTATTTGTTAGATCAGACAATGTACGAGGAACAAGTAAAAGTGACTATGTTGAATTGGAGCAAGGACTTTGGTCTTAATTTTGATCTACACATTTGGCAAGAACTATGGGCAAGAAACAAGAAGCTTACTTTGGCCACCTCTTACAAAGAGAACCTTTACAAAATGTTTTATAGATGGCATCTCCCACCCACAAGATTGGCTAAAATGTGTACCAATGTCTCCCCTAAATGTTGGAAATGTAATTTGACAAGTGGAACTTACTATCATATGTGGTGGGAATGCACGCGAGCTCGTGATTTTTGGAACAGGATTAAAGTATGGTTGGAAGAAATATTAGAGCAAGCGGTAGAACCAAAACCAGAACTCTTTCTATTAGGTTTAACTATGCAAAAGCATGACAAAGGCGTACTTTATTTAATGCTACACATTTTAATGGCTTCCAGACTGGTTTTTGCTCAAAATTGGAGGAATAAGGGAACCCCAACAGAAGAAGAGATCCTGCATAAAATTCTGTCATGTGCTGAGATGGACAGGCTTACAATGATTATGAAAGACAAAACAGAACATGAATACTTCAAAATCTGGGGCAAATTTTATCGTTGGTATGAATTAAGAACTGCTTGGACTTCAAGTTAATTGTAGAATTAAAAGATATACATAACTGTACATATAATTGTATATATAATTGTATTGTATAGAAGATGAGGCTTATATAGAGGTTAAGAACGATGTATTAAACTTTTGTACCATGATAGGAACTGATAGGAAAATTTATTCTGAAATGTTATGTTTGTCCACTGTTGTTTTAATTGTATTATGAATAAAAATTAAAAAAAAAGAAAAAAAGAAAAAAAAAAGAAAAACACTGATCTAGGATCATATACATGTCACATAGCACAGCAGAGCGGAGCAGAGCATATATAGTATCCAACCTTGTTGACTTTAAGACTTATGGACTCCCAGAATTCCCCAGTCAAAGTCCACAGCTTTTAAAACTGACAAATTTGGATGTGCCTGATACATAGTCCTTTATTTATTTAAAGTTATGTGCCACTTATCTTGCCTGAAGGAGATTCTAGGAGGCTTACAATCAATAAAAGCAACAAGACAAACTATTAAAACAATAAATATTACTAAAATTGACTTTAAAATTAATAAAAATGGGAAGGAAGGGAGCAAGATGCACATAGGGAAGAGGTGGGGTCTTATCTTAATCCATTAACTACCTCCAGAATGACATGCTCCCATCAGGCCAATTGGCAGAGTCAGGTCTTCAGGCCCTTTCAGAAGGCCAAAAGGGTGGGTGTGGATTTCACCTTGGGCCAAGATATTCCAAATGGCAGGAGCCATGGCAGAAAAGGCTCTTCTTCTAGACCCCACTAGCTGGAATTCCTTGACTGACAGGGTCCACAGCTGCGCCTTCTGCCAGTGGAGTAGGCCAATCCCATCGGCATGAAATGGCTCCTCATATAGTATAAATGTCTTATAGTATTCACACATATAATGGAAATATTGTAGCATTTGTGCTTTTACATAAAAATATTGAGCTATATTTTCTTTCTTTCTTTCTTTCTTTCTTTCTTTCTTTCTTTCTTTCTTTCTTTCTTTCTTCTTTTCTTTCTTTCTTTTTTCTTTCTTTCGTTCTAAAATGTATATGCGTAGGCAAAGGGAATAAACCTGTTCAAGAATACATGCTGTTTTGGAGGGGATAAAGGCACAATTGAAATATATTGTATATTGTTAGTTGTTATATGAGAAGAAATATAGAAGAAATATAGGTAATAAAAATGGTCTCCAGGGGTGTGGGTGCACTGTAGTATTTATATGTTTTTTATTTAGATTTATATGAGTTATGTTTGTATTATTTATATTTGAATAAAATAAAATTTAAAAAATAAAATAAAAATAAAATGTATATGGGTAGGGCATATAAGAAACAAAGATATAAAAATAGGCAGTCAGAATCTTCATACTTTTATAAAGAAAAAAAGCTTTGGAAGATACAGTATAGGCACTTCACGGTCCATCACTATTATGGCCTGTTTTTATTAGACATAGTGAATTTTTCAGTCTTAGAGACCTGACCATTTAACACAGAACAATAACCAGCAGATGTATTTTGGAAAGTTAATAGGAAGCTTAACTCTCCCTTAGCCCAATAGAAATGAAATTTAGTCTTCCTTCTTTCTACTGATGGAATTCCTTGAATTTTTCTTAAGAAGGGGTAATTACCCCTTGATTCATTTTCCTTGAGTGGAGCATTTAATAGAACTTATTTTTAACACTGCTCGTATGCAACTCAGGTTAGAGCAAAATGTTTTATCTCCTCCAAGGGAAAATCATTTTGAAATAATTTCTCAAGGCCAGCAACTATCGGTGGCATTGTCAAAACCTCATTATTACAGACTTCATGTTTTGAAATGTATTCAGCACCTTTACAAGCAATGGCCTTAGGAAGCCTCTGCAGGACCAGTTATTCTTCCCAGGATTTATATGAAAGCATGAATAGAAATTAGGCACAGCCAGGTAGGAATAGAATGAAAACAATCAGACAAGACTGATACTAACTTCATGACAGGTCAAAAGTGAGTAATAGCTCAATGCACCACTGAACAAACTAAAAGGACAAAATGGAAATTACAACTAAATTACCATGCCAGAAACTTAAGACTGCTGTTGGGAGATCACTTTATCTAGCTTTGACTGTCTGGGCATAATACAAATAAAGCAATATGCTTAAGAACAGGATAAATGTACACACAGGTCCTATAAAGGAAACATACTGGGTAAAAGATGAGTGCCAAAGCTGTAAACCAAACCAGTGCATATGAATTTTTGAACAATGTGCTAGAAGACAACAGACATAAAAAACACATAACCATCTCACAGATGTTCAGAACTTGATTAGCCATCAAGCTATCTAATCAAGCTCTCTCACCATCAATACTTTCACTGCACTGGACTGGCTAGCAGTTTTTATTTATATGCTATAGTTTACTATTGTCCTTGTAGTGACTTCTTCGAAACCTTGCTTGTGTCTTTACTGTAATAGGCAGGGTGGCTAACGGTAGGAAAAAGAAGTTAATCAGCATTAAGGCTCCAATTTTGTATTGGGTTTAGGAGGAAGAACCCTGTCTAAATCTTACCTATTCTATGGGAAAAGCAGGACTAAGTTATTCACTGACTTTTTTTTGTTGTTGTTGTTCTCCAAACTTTATAATTTAACTTTGGTTTTACAGCAGGAATATAGCATGATTGTTGTGTTAACATTTCAACTATAATAAATTATCTTCATGTATGTTGCCACAAACCTCATTAAAATAATCTTGTAAAGTAAACTATTGCACTTATCCCAGAATGGCAGTGGAAAAATTGAAGTGCCTGGCTGAAGGAAGTTCTAGCCTGAGGCGTGATGTGCTCTAAATTCTACTCAGTCACATTATTGCATGAAATAAAACAGAGGCTGCTAAGTGCTATTAAAAGTTGGAAATGCAAGTTTTCCTGACAAATGAGCAGTTTTATCAAAGCTCTTTGTCCTCTATTGAAATTCCTTGGCTGTTCTGCCCAAACAGGATATTTTAAAATCACTTTGAAATGTCCTTCTAGATCAGACATGTCAAACTCACAATGTCACGTGATGTCATGCAACGTGTCAGGACAGTTTTGCCATTGCTGGCAATGGGGTGGGTGCAGCTTCTGTGTGATGTGTCCGGCCCGCGGGCTGGCCGTTTGACACCCCTGTTCTAGATAAATTCAGTAACAGCTAGGAGATATGTAGATATTGCCAACCATTGTATTTTTATTTTTTCATAAGAATACAATGGAGATTTCAGTATCAAGTAATTTAAAACCAAAACAGAAGCAACCTAGAACTAAGGAGGAACTTCCTGACAGTTAGAACAATTAACCAGTGGAACAACTGGCCTCCAGAAGCGGTGAATGCTCCAAAACTGGAAGTTTTTAAGAAGAGACTGGACAGCCATTTGTCTGAAATGGTATAGGGTTTCCTACCTGAGCAGGGGTAGATGACTTCCAAGGTCCAACTATATTATTATTATTATTATTATTATTATTATTATTATTATTATTATTATTATTATTATTATTATTATTATTATTACGGATCATCGCACAGTCAGCCAGATGTTCAGACTGGATTTGGCATTTTGTCTACCTATCGAGTCCTTACCCAGGACCTGGGATAGGCAGATGTGGATGTTTGATGGTATTACAGATATCGTCGCAGGATGGAAGCAGTTCCTAATAAGGCCGCCTTTTGCAATTGACTAATAGAGAATTTGTCAATGCCAATGGTGTTCAAGTGTTGCTCCAGTTGTTTTGGGATTGCACCTAAGGAGCCTGTTACTATTGGTACTATCCTTGCTTGCTTTTGCCACAGTCTTTCTATTTCTATTTGTAGGTCTTTGTATTATGTTATCTTCTCCAGTTCTTTCTCTTCTATTCTCTCCAGGCACTGCCACGTCCACTATCCAGACTGTTTTGTCTTTCTTATCGACAACTGTTAAGTCTGGGGTGTTATGTTGCAGTGCTTGTCTGTTTGAATTCTGAAGTCCCAGAGCAGTTTAATTTTATCATTTTCTATGACTTTCTCTATTTTATGATCCCACCAGTTTTTGCTTACAGGCAAATGATATTTTTTGCAGATCTTCCAATGCACCATTGTTGCTACTTTGTCATGCCGCTGCTTGTAATCAGTCTGTGCAATCTTCTTGCAACAGCTTACCAAGTGGTCCACTGTTTCTTCAGCTTCTTTGCATAGGCGGCACTTACTGTCTGTTGCTGTCTTCTCAATTTTGACTTTATATGCATTTGTCCTTAAGGCTTGGTCTTGTGCAGCCAGAATTAGTCCCTCGGTCTCTTTCTTCAATTTTCCTGCTCTTAGCCATTGCCAGGTTTTATTATTATCTGCTTTCCCAGCTATTTTTTTCATGTATTGGCCATGTAGTGCTTTGTCTTCCCATGCCTCTATTCTGTTCTTCATTTGGTCTTTCTTGTAGGCCAGTTTGGTCTCTCCAGTAGTTAGTAAGCCTTCCTGATATACTAATTTCAGTGCATCTTCATCATTGTTCTTCAGATATTCTTCCAAAGCCATTTTTTCTTCTTCAACCATCTGATGTACTTGTAGCATTCCACGCCCACCTATTTGCCTTGGTAGATAAAGTCTATCAATGTCACTGCGTGGATGAAGGGCATGATTCATTGTCATTATTTTTCTGGTCTGCCTATCCATTGCTTTTAGTTCTGCTTGAGTCCAGTCCACTATTCCAGCTGTGTACCTAATGACTGGGATTGCCCAGGTGTTGATTGCCTTTATGGTATTTCCTCCATTGAGTTTGGATTTAAGATCTTCTTCACTCTCTTGATGTATTCACCTCTAATCTTTTTCTTGACTTCAGTGTGCTTGATGTTGTCAGCTTGAAGGATACCCAAGTATTTGTAGTACTCTTCCTCATCCAGACTCTTAATGTTATTTTCGTGGGGCATCTTGATTCCTTCAGTTTTCACTATTTTTCCTTATATAAGTGTGGCACATTTGTCCAAGCCAAACTCCATTACAAGGCTATATATACGGACAGTGTTGAGCAGCGATTCTATTTCAGATGATGTTTTTCCATACAGCTTCAGATCATCCATGTAAAGTCTGGCAGATGTTTTTGATGTTTGATAGCCATGTCCTGAGTTATTCAGTATTGTTGACAGAGGAAACAGTGCAATAACAAATAGTAATGGTGATAATGAATCTCCTTGAAATATTCCTCTCTTGATATTAACCTCTCCCAGCCTCTCACCATTGATCTCTGTGTCTTCCATTGTGCCATCGATCTTTGCACAAATTTTCTGATGTTTCTACTGACTCCTGTTATTTCTAGGCACTTGTTCAAATGCCTTTTTGTAGTCAATCCATTTCAGTTCTTCCTTCTGCTTTTCCAAGATTTTTGTCTATTAGGAGTTGATCTTTTGTTCCTCTGCTATTGGGGCGGTTTCCTTTCTGCTCAGGTGGAAAGAGATTGTTTTCAACTAGATGCTGTTGTACTGCATCAGCTACCACACCAGTTAGTAATTTGAAAGTTGTTGGTAAACAGGTAATTGGCCTGTAGTTGCCTGGTGTTGCCCCTTTTGCTGGATTTTTTATTATTAGGTAGGTTTTCCCAGTTGTTAGCCACTTTTCAATTTCTCCTCCTTGTAGTATATTGTTGAACTGCTTGGCAATGAGTGGGTGTATAACAGTTAGATGTTTCAACCAAAACCCATGTAGTTCATCTTCACCTGGTGCTGACCAATTTTTGATTTTCTTTGCTCTTTTTTCTACCATTTTTGTTGTTATTACTAGTTCTTTCATTTCAACTTCTGTTTTATTTGCATCCATCTCTTTTAACCAAGCCGCATCCTTGTTGTATTTCTTTGGGTTATCCCATATCTGCTTCCAGAACTGCACTTTATTATTATTATTATTATTATTATTATTATTATTATTATTATTATTATTATTATACAAATACCTTGATGTATATCACAGCGTGTTCTTTCATCTGTTCTCTTACGATGCTGTATTTAAATCTGAATGGAAAAGTATATTATATTATATTATATTATATTATATAACACCAATGTCCTACATTAAAATTAATATTGATAGAATATACACTTTTTTATTTTTCACTTTTTTTATTTCCAATACTCTGGGTTACTGAAATAGCAGTGTATCCTATATGAATATCATTGTACTGAAATAATATGATGTATCAAAATTTATAATAAAAAGCTAAAAAAAATACAGTTAGTCCTTGACTTAGGACTACAATTGAGCCCAAAATTTTTGTGGCTAATCGAAACAGTTGTTAAGTAAATTTTGCCCCATTCTTTGACCTTTCTTGCCACAGTTGTTAAGCAACTCACTGCAGTTGTTAAGTTAGTAACATAGTTATTAAGCGAATCTGGATTCCCCATTGACTTTGTTTGTCAGAAGGTGACAGAAGGTGATCACAAGACCCTGGGACACTGCATCCGACATGAATATGAACCAGTTACCAAACATCGGAATTTTGGTCAGTTAATCATGGGGATGCTGCAATGGTTGTGTGAAAAATGGTCATGTTACTTTTTTCTGTGCTAGTGTGTCTTTGCATGGTCACTAAATGAACTGTTGTAACTTGAGGACTACCTATACTGCCAACCTTTGTCCTCTCCAGTTTGTTTATTTATTTATTTGACTTGTTTGTCTGCCTGGAGACTATAAGGACCTATGTACATGTTACAATTTCAAAATTTTAATGCTTAAAAGACCTGCTTCTCTTTGGAAGAAAAAGAAATGATGTAAGCCTTGTAGGGTAAACAAATTAGGAATCACTGCCAGATGAGCTAATTCTACTTTATTGTAAAGCTGCATCAACAGAATCTTGCAGGTATAGAAGTACAGTTCTCCCTTTTATCTCCTTTATATCCAAGAAACTAAGGATTCTTGGTTTCTTCTGAACCTCTTGCCTTACCCACTATGTGCCTAGGGGTTATTCTGTCTCTTATCTGACCTTTCCCTTGGCCAGCATCCCTTGGCTGAGTCTCTCAAGGTCTTTCCCACATTCTATTACAATTGGGCAGGGAGTGTTCTAGATCAGGGCTTTTCAACCAGTGGTACAAGTACCACCTGTGGTACATTGGCACCTGGCAGGTGGTACGTGACCATCCTAGAAAAGTGGTAGTGGGGGAGGGGAATGAGCTGAACCAGTGGCAGCACCGCACAAGCCTGAGCGAGAGATGGTTGAAGCTGCAGGGCTGTCAGGGCTCAGCAGAAGCGCCAGGATCAGTACCGCTTTCCAGCTGATTGGCGCTTCTTTGGGGCTGTCAGGGCTCAGTGGAAGTGCCAGGATCAGCGCCAGGCTGCAGCTGGAGCTCGGCGCTGATCCTTGTGCTTCTGCTGAGTCCTGAAGAAGCAGCAATCAGCTGGAAAGCAGCACTGATCCTGGTGCTTCTGCTGAGCCCAGAAGAAGCACTGATCAGCTGGAATGTTGCAGCATCTCCAGGGTCTTGTGATTTACATTTAGATGCTTGGCAACTGATTCATATTTATGATGGTCACAGTGTTCCAGGGTCATGTGAAGTGACCAAAACCTGCTGCAACCACCCAGCAGACAGGGGGAATAAAAACCAAACACCCCAACCCCATCCCCATGGCCTATCCTCAACAGAAATGCTCACAACAATGAAAACCTCAGACAGGAGAAGAGCGCCGCCGGGCGGGCAGGCAGGTGTCTTGCTCAGCTGTGGCTTGGGGGGAACTTTTTTCAGTGCCATTGTAACTTTGAACAGTCACTAAGTGAACTGTTGTAAGTTGAGGACTACCTGTACTTTATCACTTTTTTCCTTTTTTTTTTTTTTTGGTCATCATGTTTTTGACACCTGCTAGGTGACTGGTGGTACGTGGATGTTGCCATATCCTAAAAGTGGTACAATGGGTGAAAAGGTTGAAAAGCCCCATTCTAGATGGACTGTTCCCAGCCAAGAAAACATTTCTTTGCTTAAAACCTCCTTTCCCTGGATGCTATTTGCCCAAATGCGAGGTTTTTCAATAAACAGTAATTTCAGGAAGAAAGGGAGAATGGAAATGGTGAAATAAAGGGGAGTCAGGGCAGCTTCCTATGCCAATCAAGGTGTTTCTCAACTCTTTATTGGCATAAATTCCATCTCTATTTTTAACTCTCGTATGGCACTGTGAATTAAAAATCTGTCCAGCTCATATTTTTGCATTTCTAGAAGAGACTCTCATTTAAAACTACTTTTTTTTTTTTTTTTTGCTTTTGGCCTTTGAAATTGAAAAATTGGGGAAATAGTGCTTTGCTGCCTGTAAGAAAACTATTCTTCTCTTCAAAGTTCCCTTAATCTTTACTGTCCTTTATTTCTGAAATGGGATGTCACCTTAAGAAAGATCAAGCATCTTCAGATTTATATTATGAATAAAACAACCAGTCAGTGCCTAGACATCCTGTATGCTAACTGTGAATTTCACAGTTGATGGACTAGACTAAAAGTTAATGATGTGCAGCATGAATACTTCATGACAATCAGTGGAAATGTTTAAGTGAAATAGTTCACTGAACTTCTCCGCTTCTTTATTCTGCATTTGAATCTACCAATGCATTGTTCCTGGGTCCTTGCTTAGACTGTTTCATTTCCTAGACAGAGTCTTTTGGATTAAGAAGCTCTGCAGTAATGGTCATGTAATGTTAGTAGTTATTTTTCTAAAAGTTTGGTGTGACAGTGACATTAGCAAGTGGCACAGGAAAAAATAATGAGAAGCAATTCATAATTGTGCTATATGGGATGGCCTCTTCAGGACTTCTTGCTTGGAACATAAGGAGCTATATAGTCAACTGCCAGGTTTCAAGGACATGCTTTTTCCAGACACATTGATCCACAGCAATTTTATCAGATTTTTAATTAATATTTTTAAATACATTATGTTGTCTAGTTATTCCCATTCATGTACCAAAATAGTCTTTTTTAATAAAGGAAAAATGTGAGTTGTATAAAGCTAATATGTACTCTCAGCAATTAAAAATAATATTTGCCTTCTTTCTTGCAGAATACAATTAATCAAAACAAAGCTGGTTTATTCACCTCTCCCTATAAAACAACCTCATTCTCAAAATATGGGCTCTTTGCAGTGAGAATGGCATCATCCATGCATTAAAAAAAATGACAATGTCATAATGAGGAGAGGCTGGAGTCAAGTGTTATGCTAAACCATAATGCTATTTGTAAGGTTCAGTCAGTCTGTTGAATAAATCCACTGTTGTGGATTTGTAAACACTGGTTTATGGCCTTGAGTAAGCTATAAATAGCCAATTGTAATTTATTCAGGAAACTGTAGTTAAGCTAATCTTGATACATATATGCAGACACAAAAAATTTAATTATCATTTAGACAATTGCAACAAGTTCCTAACATGCTCCTTATTTGTTTTATTGCCGTGTTTTTGTATTATAATATTTTAACCCTTGTTAGCTGCCCAGTAATAAGATCCCACCTCTATATCATTTCAGGCTGTCCTTGAACAGCCACTGTAGATTTGCTACCAATACATGATGGGAAAATAGCTATATTTTGTTCCTTATGGTTTATTTATAATATTTATAACCTGCTCTGAAAAAATTATAACCTTTAACTAAGCCCATATAACTTCTGCAGCTAGAATGCTAGCTAAAATACACCATCTCCTAAAGTCGCTCCTCCCGCCTCCCGGTAATAGCTTAGTTAATATACTGTGAGATTAATTCATGCCTAAGAGAGCTTAAATTTAAACAAAATTATTGTAGGAATATATTCAGGAACTAAAAAGATTAATGAAAGATTTTAGGATAATACACGTTATAATTTCAAAAGCATCCATACTTGCAATAGGAAAAAGGAAATCACCTGTTTTATATTGAATTAAAGCAAGGAGTTGTTTAAGCTCAATTTAACCCTCCATTATATAATTCATTACCAGCAGGATATTTGTTTATTTGAGTCTCGTTTTTATTATTTTTACAAATATTGTAATTCAAGGCAATGAGCATACCCAACACAACTTCCTCCTATTTTCCCCTCAACAAACAGCAGACTTATGAGGTGGGTTGGGCTAAGAGTGACTAACCCAAAGACACCCAGCTGGTTTTTATGGGTATTTTATTAACCCCCTTATATAATCAAGTGAATTCTTTATTTATCTCTCTATTCATTTGCACTTACACAATAGGTTTGGTTCCAGAACTGATGTCTTCTCTGAGGTTCAGTTCATCTTTTCCCAGTCTTGTAGATGAATACAGTTAAAATTACTTTTTCACCTGGGTCAGTACCACAATACTTGAGATTCTCTTCTGTTTGTTTGCTGATGTTTCTCTGTTTTTTTTTTTAGGACAACTCACTAAACCTTTGTGGCAAAACTTAATGGTTTTGGCTCCTTTCATTTTTACCTCCATTTCAGGTCAAAAATATTCAAACTCAACCTTATTTTTTTCCACATCCATTTGCTTTTTATCCTTTTGTGTTTGACATTTCTAGTTTTTGTCTGCCCCACTCTACCTCTATCAGGTTTTGAAAGTTCCCTGCCCAGTCTTTTATTATCTGTTAGTTAAAAACTTTACCAATTAAGAAAACCAATCTTTTGGACTCTTGTAATGATCAGCATAAATATCAAACAGGATCAGTTTTCCCATTGTCTCAAAGGGTGGACTAAAAAGAACAGCAAATATTGTCTTCATCCAATACAGGAAGATTTTCCATAATGTTTCTTCACACTCAGCTAGCTATGGAGCATTACTTCCTTCCATGGGGAATTGTGCCTGACACCGAGGAAAAATCAGGTCTACAAAGTAAAAATCAAAAATCAGCAAAACCCACTCTCTAATAATGTAAAAAGATGGAGGCAGTGTCAGAAATTGTACATCCTTTAGCAAGATTCATTACTGGTAAGTTCCAAGGATTGTGACCATCTTAGCAACTGTAACCAAGGCTTCAGTTAGCATTCAAGGTTCCACATATTGTTACCTTTCTCCTGTGGCCAAATCAGACACATTTTTCATCCTCTTTCTGCACTGAGGTATTTAACCAAGAATTACATAAGCAATTCTAAAGACATATTTATATGTTTAAAAATAATAGAACGTTCATATCTAGCAAATTAGATGGCTAGATAAATAGATAAGCAGACAGTTAGACAGAAAGACAGTTGGTTGGCTGGCTGGCTAGTTTCAAAGAAAAATAGTCATATAGCAACATAAAATCACAACCCTAACACTGGTATTTCAAAATCAACCCAGAGTTAAAATATTGTATACACCTCAGTATAATATTAAAGATTTTAGCACCTAAATGAACTGAAGTTTGCTGGGAGACAATTTTGATTTTTTTTATATAGTATTTGATTCTGTTAGCACTTTATGTTTCATTTGGTTCTGCTTTGTTTTTTTGTTTAATGTAGCTTTCTCTTTTACACTTAATTACTGAGTTGTATTTCAGAACTTGTTTCTTAGTTATCTCAAAGAAATCATCAAAAATAGACATATTTTAAATATTCTTAGAGATAGAAATGGATAGAGATAGATAGGCAGATATTTCAAGCAGGAGCCTTATATAATGGAAAACTCTAAAACCTGATTTTGGGCCTGATCTAGTTTTTTCTTTTCTTTTTAAGCATATCAGTTTTTTTCTTTCTATTCTTTCATAGATAATATGTGAATTGGAGCACATTTATTAATGGCGTAAAACAAACATTTATTTTCAGAAATTGCATAAAGCTGAAAGTATCAAGGAAAGGGTGCACAGGTAAGTGTAAATGTTATTTACTCACCTATTCTGTTTGAATCCTGGTCCAATCAAATGACTCTTGGTTAAGATAATAATAAATGGTACTGTATACTCAGTATTACCATATTAGTATTACAAATAGTAGTCATAATTTATCAAACTTACATGCCCCCTGACATATCTCAATAATATAAAGAGAAATGATATGAAGAAAAGAATTTAAAGCATTCTTAAGAGGCTCCCAAACTATATAATAACATAAAAAGCCAAGATAATACAACTCAACATAAAAGCAATGGCTGAATTAAGCAAAATATTTCTTTTTCGCCCTGACCTTTACAGGGAGATTGTTCCAGAGAACTGTGCTGCTATCAAGATTTAAACAAACTGCAGATTGATGTGTAATAGAGAAAACAGTATATAAAGTAGATGACTGAATATATTTAAACTGATATATGGGTTGGATTTTCTCTGGCTGAGAAGTCTACTTATATGATTTAATTGTCAAGCATTTAGCAAGATTGACTTTTAAAATAATCCCAGTATGTTCTTCTGTCTGAATTGCTATCACCAGGTGGTAAGGGTTGGTTTGGGAAATGCAAAGCATAATGATTTTCTGACATGGAATGAACTTTTCTCTATTTTATTGAGAAACAAATATTATTCTTTGCATTTCTCTATCATTTCTAAAATATTTTTCTACCCTGACACATCGGCTTTCTCATAAACATTTTAGCTTATTATATTTCCAATGGAAGGAAACAATTATTGCTCAGGCAAGAGTTTGAGAAAGGAGAGGAGTGAAAAATAATATATTTATATTGCCTGAAAAGCAAAGGAAAACTATTATTATTACTATTACGTTTATTAAATGTATATGCCACCTAGTGACCCTAGGCAGTTTACAATTGATGGGGGTGGGAATGATGGGCAGTGGGGATGAGGGCTGAAAACAGAAGAAATTTGTTAATAGAGAAAACATGTTAGAATATAGAATGTTCTTTATTGGCCAACTGTGATTGGACGCACAAGGAATTCATTTTTGTTGTTAGTCTCCACACAAATGCACAGTAGATTGGCAAAACTTTCCAAGATATACTTCTGGGAAAGCTCTTTCCTGAATTCATTGAGGCCACCACTTTAATAGAATATCTTGTCCATCACTAAGGACTGAGTTCAAAATTACATTCTGCCGTGGAACTGCAGAGCCTGTAGTAACTCTTAAATTCTATCAGGTCAGACAGAATATGTACCAGTAGATTGATGCTTTCTCTGGAAACAAGGCTGAGACTCATCATTTTGACATGTATCTGCTGGGCTCCTGAAAACCGATGAATATAGATAAGAAAGAAGTGAGTGAGCTCTTATTAAGAAGAGGACATACTGCTTTTTACCCTTTTTGATATAGAATAGAGCAGAAATGGGAGAATGGGAAAATGTTCATATATTTCTCTTTATAATTTTTCATTACAAACTCCTCCCCCCTTTTTTTTCCTCTCCTATGCTGTTGACAGGACTTTGCATTGACAGGTTAACTAACAGAATGAAAGAAAGGTATTGTTAGACTTTCCCCCTTCTCTTACTGCTATGCTTACATAACTAATTTACTTTGTTTTTGGTTTTTGGTTTTTAACAATGAAACAGTGGATTGATTTTAGCAGACAATTTCCTCACCCACGTAGCCAAAATAAATATGTAATTTACTTCAGAGTAATATTTTAAATTAACTTTCCAGCAGTGTTTGCAGTAGAAATTTAAAGAGCAATATTTTTAAACACCCCCAAACTGTCTTTAGAAATGTGTCCTTTGGTCAACTATAAATTTGCCAATAAGTTCACAAAACCTCACCAGTGCTCAGAACAATGTAACCTCTAATAATCCTCTAATTATTAAAATTATTGTTCCCATAATCTTTAACCAAGTGAAATTGTACATCATAGGAAAACAATTTTTGAAACAAAGTACCTCTAATGGGATAATTTATAGAATGATCCCAAGTCCAACACCCATGACTCCTGTGGAACTGAAATTTGGAAAATTTTATAAACCACTTTATGACGTAAACATTATCATAAAACATTTTATGACATAGTACAAAATGTCATAAAACATTTCCTGTGCTGATGTTTGTGCTATATAGTTCAACATGGGCTATTTTCTAGGCACTTGCATCCCTGAATGTATCCCAACTTTTCCAGGGAAGGCAGTACATTAAAAACTCTGTCATTGTTGAAGGCATTGCAAATCTGGTAAGAAAATATCCCTGAAAGGATAGCAATAGCAATAGCACTTAGACTTATATACACCCCATAGCATTTTACAACACTCTTGGGAGATTTTCAATGTAAGCATTAGATAAGATAAGATAACCTTTATTGTCATTTTTTTACTGTGGGCACAACGGCACACATCAAAAATGAAATTTAGTTGCCCGCTCTCAAAGTGAAACACATACATGATGTTGTGTCCTGAGCCTGCAAAGGCAGGCTCGGGACATTGCAATGGTCCCAGGCAGTTGCAAGCTGCCTGGGACCAGACTGGCTGGCGCCAGCGCTCGCACACATGCGCGAGGCGCGCCGTGCGCCTAAATGTTGCTTTTTGGCCCTGGGATCGTCTTTAAGAGAGGCTGAGAGGTTTGTTCTGCTCAGAGTTGTAACGGGGCTACTGAAGACCAATAAAGAGTTCCTGAAATCACAGAATGTCTTGCGCCATCATTGCCATTAACCGAGGACTCAACACTGGCAACGAGGATGGGATTGCCTTACAATTACACAAAGAATTGTAAGCTTACCCTGGAGTCCTGAGACAGCGAGGAAATGGCGTTAAATTCAGCAACTGCCTGCCAATACAGCTTCGTTGGAGGTAAGCTGACTGATAGACCCTTCCTGCTTTACTGAAGATGGCAAAGATAGGGAAACTTTCTGAATTTGATGTTACACATCCAGAAAGATGGGAAACTTATGTGGCCCAAGCAGAAAATTATTTCAGAGTAAATCAAGTGAGAGAAGATGGCTTAAAGGCCGCCACTCTGCTGTGTGTTTGTGGTCAAGATGCATTTGAAATTGCTGAAAATTTAGTAGCCCCTGCACCTCTTGAATCTGTTACCTACACAGATTTAAAGAAAGTATTAAAAGAGCATTTTCAGCCCAAGTTGTCTGTTATTGCATGGAGACATACTTTTGAACAGAGGGATCAATGGGCTGGTGAATCAGATAAAGAGTACATTGCTGCATTAAGAAGAGCAGCTAAGCATTGTGAGTTTAAAGACTTAGAGGAAAGGCTGAGAGACAGATTTGTATGTGGGCTTAGAAACAGAGATGTGCAGCAAAGACTTTTTGCTAAAGAGGACATATCATTCCAAGATGCCTTGAGAGAGGTTACTGCAGAAGAGGCAGCAAGTGGGGCAATCAAGAATATGAGGCCTATCAGAAGTACTCCAGAAGCTGTTTTTGTGCACCATGAGGGAGTCCAAGGAAGCTCGGAAGAGGAATCTGATGAAGAAGTAGATCATCTCTACCCAACCAAAGAAGGGAAGCAGAAGGAAGGCAAAGAAAAGTCTTCAGCTGTATCCAAGTGCTTCGGGTGTGGCGGTCGCCACAAGAGGACCGACTGCAAGTTCCGTTCTGCAATCTGTAGAGCATGTGGGAAGCAAAGCCACATAGCAGCTGTGTGTCTGGGCCGTCAGAAGGTACAACCCCAAGAAGAATTGCGCCTGAAAGGTACCAGGGTCCCCAGCCAAAACAGGGTGGGTTTCTGTGCTTCGCAAAGAAGCATTTATAGGACAGGCACACACAAGCCACTCAAAAAGAAACTGTCACTTAAGGTGAAGTTGCAAGGGGTTCCATTGGTCATGGAACTAGACACTGGGTCTGCACTTTCAATCATTTCCATTCACACATTCAGAAAGATTTGTTCTGGTAGTGGTTTTCAGGCCAAGCTTAGGCCTTCTAATATAGTGCTAACAGACTTTCAAAACTCCAAAGTGTGTGTTAAGGGGAGGCCACCTTTAACGTACAGTATAAGGATTTTGAAGGTCCATTAGATGTATTGATAGTGGGGGGTGAGCGCACGAGTCTCACAGGACTCGATTGGTTTGAGGCCTTGGGAATACAAGTTACAGGGCTCAATAACTTGCAAACAGTAGATCTACAAGAAGTCTGCAAAGAATTTGCAGATGTTTTCAGCCCACAGCTGGGCACATACAAAGGGCCCCCAGTTTCCTTGAAATTGGACCCCACTGTCACTCCTATCAGAGTAAAAGCAAGAACGGTACCTTTTGCTTTAAAAGGGAAAATTGATGCTGAATTGGACAAATTGATTCAGCAAGGAGTCTTAGAACCTGTTGACTCCAGTCCTTGGGAAACTCCCATAGTCACGCCTCTTAAGGCTAATGGGGACATCCGCATCTGTGCAGATTACAAATGCACTCTAAATAAGGCATTACAACAACATGCCTATCCTGTACCTGTAGTCAGCCATATTCTGGCCTCCGTCAAGGGGGGGGGGCGTGTTTTTGCAAAGCTTGACTTAGCACAGGCTTATTAACAGTTACCTGTTGATGAAGCTGCTGCTGTAGTACAAACCATTGTAACTCATAGGGGGGCATTCAAAGTCAAGAGACTACAATTTGGAGTAAACATGGCTCGTGGAATTTTCCAAAGCGTAATGGAAAATACCTTGAGGGGTATACCAGGGGTTTGCCCCTATTTTGATGATGTCTTAATTGCAGGAGACTCCACCCAAAATTTAGCTGAGAGATTGAGGGCTGTCCTGCTGCGGTTCCGGAAAACAGGACTTAAGCTTAAAAAGGACAAATGTAAAATTGGGGTGCCTTCTACAGATTTTCTAGGATTCAAAATTGATGCCAATGGGATTCATCCTGCTGAGTCCAAGCTAAAAGCTATCATGCAAGCTCCTAGGCCTAAGTCCAAAGCTGAACTACAAGCTTTTCTGGGCCTCTTGAATTTTTATAATTCATTCATTCCTAATAAGGCTAATGTAGCTGAACCACTTCATAGGCTTCTGGACAAACAGGCAGTGTGGCAATGGTCACAAGCACATGAAGCAAGCTTCAATGAAGTTAAGGCCTTGCTGACATCCAACAGTGTGCTTGCACATTTTAATGAAACTCTTCCTGTGTGCATCGCTTGTGATGCTTCTCTTTATGGAGTAGGAGCAGTACTCAGCCACCTCAGACCAGATGGAACTCAGGTTCCTGTTGCATATTACTCCAGAACCTTGTCTGCTGCTGAAAGAAACTACGCCCAGATAGATAGGGAGGCCTTAGCTGCTGTTGCTGGAATTAAAAAATTCCATGATTTTTTATATGGCAGACATTTCACGGTCTACACTGACCATAAGCCTTTGTTGGGGTTGTTTACCACTAACAAACAGACCCCCCACATCATCTCCCCCAGGATGCTCAGATGGTCAATATTCCTGTCAGCCTATGACTTTTCTTTAATTCACAAACCTGGCAAAGAAATGGGTCATGCTGATGGCCTCAGTAGATTACCCTTACAAGTAGTAGAGGCTGATCCTGACCCGGCAATCAACATCCTTTCAATTCAGGCACTGCCTGAATCACCTCTAAATGCCAGGGATGTGGCTGCTGAATCAGCCACAGATCTCACACTCTCTCGTGCCTTATCCTGGGTTTTGTCTGGATGGCCAGAGAGTTGTCCAGGCGCTGAGTTTCAGAGTTTCTGGCTGAAAAGGAACGAGTTATCCACCTTCCAGGGTTGTCTGTTGTGGGGCAGCAGAGTTGTCATTCCTACCTCAATGAGGTCTAGGGTCTTAGGTTCCCTTCACGAGGGTCATCCTGGCATTGTACGAATGAAGGCGCTTGTGCACAGCCATTTGTGGTGGCCTGGGTTAGACAAGGAAATTGAGGCTAAGGTGCACGCTTGCCACCTTTGTCAGCGCTCACACCCAGAAATGCCTCAGGCTCCTGTGCATAGATGGGAAGAAACACAGTCTCCATGGTCTAGGGTGCACATCGATTACGCTGGACCCTTTCAGGGTCAATTCTTCTTGTTCCTGGTTGATAGCTATTCAAAATGGCTTGAGGTTGTACCTGTCTCTTCCACCACCACTGCAAAGACTATCCAAGTACTGAGGGGGATTTTTGCTGCACATGGGCTTCCGGATGTTTTGGTGTCTGACAATGGCCCTCAGTTCACTTCTTCCGAATTCCAAGCTTTCTTACAGGCCAACATGATTCGTCACGCCACCTCTGCGCCCTTCCTCCCTTCCACCAATGGGATGGCTGAATGGATGATCCGCATCACCAAGGATGCTTTAAAGAAACTGACCTATGGGGACTGGCATCACAGGTTGGCTGATTTTCTCCTTGCTTACCGCACTACACCTTCCACTTCTACGGAGAGAAGCCCAGCTGAACTTCGCTGGGGGCGCAAACTGACTACTAAACTTGACCGGTTACACCCAGACAGCCTGCCTCCTAGGGGTACACAACCCAGGGCACCGAGGCAATTGCAAGTGGGTGCCCCAGTATGGACCCGTAACTATGGGTCAGGTCACTTGTGGGTTCCTGCTCTAGTTTGCAAGGTTACAGGTCCTTTGTCCTACGAGGTCTCCTTGGATGACGGTCGTATCCTGCAATGGCATATCGACCAGCTGCGTACAAGACTGGACTTACCTTCAGAGACTCCTGGTTCTTTTCCAGGGGGGGAGGGGGACCCCTACGGGCAAAGGGAGGGGTGTTGGCAGCAGCCAGGCACCAACAGAGAGGCCACAGATGGCCTATCACAAGATTCCGCGAGTGTTCCGAACAGGAATTCAAGGGAACCAGCTAGCACACAGGCTACAGTGCATACTCCCGCCAGGGAGTCACCCTGGGGGCATAATCATTACACACTTACACTTTTCAGCACTCCAGTCAGGGAGAATAACCGGGAGCATCCTAATAACCCAAACATTGCAAGAGAGCTGGCACACAATCAACGCAATTGGCCCAACATCGCAACCATCCCCAGAAAAGGACACTTCCACAGGGAAGTGATAGAAGGGCCAATTCCAGATCCTGAACCCTCTGGTTCAACGGAGGGGGCAACTGAGTTTTGGGACAGTACTGAAATTACAGACAGTCCTACTATGGAACTGGGGAGTGGAGGAAGGCAGCCTCACGCTAGGTCCAGTGTGGGCTTGAGAGGCTCTTCAGAGTTGCCAAACAGTGGCAGCCTTCTAGAGGGGCCAGAATGCCTGCAACTAGGCAGGTCAACCAGGTTAGGGAGAGAACAAAGTCCTGGTCTGACGAGCCCAGTGGGCAAGCAAGCAGGCCAGGCAACGGGGCATGGTCCACGGGGGCCACCAGGGTCTGAGAAAGGGGGTGAACCTATAGCCTCCTCTGGACAAGGTGTACCTGGGAATTATCAGAGCCTACGAAGATCACAGAGAGATAAGAGGTCTCCCAAATATCTTGAAGATTTTATAACTCTGCTGGCCAAGCAGAAACAGTAAGAGGGTGTTTCTGTGGAAGGGGACACTGGGGAATTAGTCTCCATAACAATAGCATGGTACCATTGAGCAAGGGTGGACACACCATACTCGTGTTGAGGTCGCGTGTAATTATTCATGTAGTCTTAGCCGGGGGGGGGGAAGGGGTGTTTTGTCCTGAGCCTGCAAAGGTAGGCTCGGGACGTTGCAATGGTCCCGGGCAGTTGCAAGCTGCCTGGGACCAGACTGGCTGGCGCCAGCGCTCGCGCGCATGCATGAGGCGCACTGCACGCCTAAATGTTGCTTTTTGGCCTGGGGATCGTCTTTAAGAGAGGCTGAGAGGTTTGTTCTGCTCAGAGTTGTAACGGGGCTACTGAAGACCAATAAAGAGTTCCTGAAACCACAGAATGTCTTGCGCCATCATTGCCATTAACCGAGGACTCAACACATGACACACACATAAATATACCATGTACAACATATGTATAGACCCACACCCATATATATACATAACAAATAAATATTAAATACTATTCATCTTGAATATATAATGGAAGGAGGAAGCTTGAGAGTTCACAAGGTTAATGCTGTATGGAATGAGACTATGGCCGAATCTGGATGGTCTGCTATGGATACCACGAAGCCTCCTCCCAGAAGATAATAGGTCATGAAGAGGATGTGTAGTGTCCCAGATGATCTTATGGACCCTGCTCAAGCAACGCTTCTGTGCTATGTCCTGGATGGTTGGGAGGGAGCTGCCAATGATCTTTTTGGCCATTCTCTCCACTCTCTGCACTGCCTTCCTGTCTGAAGCAGTGATGCTTCCAAACCAGACTGTGATGCTGTATGACAGGATACTCTCGATCGTCCCCCTGTAGAAAGTGGTCAGGACAGGGGAAGGAAGATGTGCTTTTCTCATGTGATGCAGAAAACGCAGGCGCTGCTGTGCCCGCTTCACCAGTTTCTCACTGTTGAGCGACCAAGCCAGCCTACTCGTTAGCTGCACACCCAGGAATTTGATGCTGGTAACCATGGTCCCTTCCAACTTTATTATTATTATTGTTGTTGTTGTTGTTATTGTTGTTGTTGTTATTATTGTTGTTATTATTATTATTATTATTATTATTATCTCCACAGGTGAATCATTAATGCACAGAGAAGTGTGGTTGTGCCTGCCTTTTCTGAAGTCGACAATGATCTCTTTGGTTTTTCCGGTATTTAAAACTAGGCTGTTTTCCTTACACCAGTTCACCAACCCCTCAACCTCCTTGCGGTAAGCTTCCACCTTGTCATCCTGAATAAGGCCCACTACTGTTGTATCATTTGTAAACTTCACAATATGGTTGGTGGCACAACAGTCATAGGTCAACAGGGTGAACAGCAGCGGACTTAAGACACAGCCATGAGGAGAACCTGTGCTCAAGAAAATAGTATTAGAGGTATTTGTTCAAACTCGCACATATTGGGGCCTGTTGGTAAGAAAATCAAGAATCCAGTTGCACAAAGGAGTGTTTAAGCCTAGAAGGCCCAGTTTCTGTACTAGATGCTGGGGAATGATTGTGTTAAACACTGAACTGATGTTGACAAACAACAAACGCACATATTTCTTTCTTCTAAGTGCTTCAAGCTCAGATTGAGAACAGAAGAAATAGCATCCTCCGTAGAGCGATTTGGTCAGTAGGCAAACTGAAGCAGGTCAAATGCTGGTGGGAGGCTAGATACAATAATGTCCTTTATCAGCTTCTCAAAGTATTTCATAATGGTGGATGTCAGTGCAACTGGACGGTAATCAATGAGGCCTATAATTGTGGACTTTTTTGGCAATGGCAAGATGATGGCCATCTTAAAACATGATGGGACCACTGTCTGCTGCAATGAGAGGTTGAAAATATCTGTGAGAACACAAGCCAGCTCCTCTGCGCATTCCCTGAAGACACGTCCAGGGATATTATCTGGGCCTGCTGCTTTCCAAATGTTAACTGTCTGCAGTGTTTTCCGGACAGAGGTGACTTCAAAGCTTAGCACTTGCTCATCAGGATGGGGCATAGCTTTCCTAGCAGGAGTGCTATTTGATGTCTCAAATCTACCAAAAAATGCATTTGCATATTGCCCTCAACAATCTGGGTCCTCATTTTACCAACCTCAGAAGGATGGAAGGATGAGTCAGCCTTGAGTTCCCATCAGGATCAAACTCTTGGCTGTGGGCAGAGTTTGCCTGCATTCTAACTGCACCATCAGGATGATCCAACAGGGCATGGGTTGTCTAATGTCACCAAAATTTTAGTTACTATAATAGGACTTTGTGAACTATCTCTGATTTCATTCAGATTGAAGATTGTATCTTCAATCTGAAGAGGACATGATTCAATTTAAGTTTGTGACCTGAGATTTGAAGAAAATTTCATTTCATTCAAGACTCTTTGAGATTCACAATTTGATTTGAAAAAATGGTTTATCCATCACTTCCAGTGGTGGGATTCAGCCGGTTCGCACCAGTTAGGTAAAACCAGTAGCTAAATTTTGTTGAGTTTGGAGAACCAGCTGAACCCATGCTGCTTCTGGAAGTCCATTCTAGGCCTCAGAGGCCCGAAGGAGCTCTCCCAGGCCTAGAACAGCCCACTGAAAGTGCATGATATTGCTTCCGGAAGTCCGTTCTAGGCCTGATGGAGGCCTCCCTGGCCTAGAACAGCCCACAGGAAGTGCATTGATGTCACTTTCTGAAGACCATTCTAGGCCTCAGAGGCTCAGGCCTGCATCCACACAGAGAACCGGATGTTCAGGTATTTGAATCCCACCACTGATCAGGTCTAATAGGGAAACGTTAAAACACCTACAGTTGTTTTAGTTTTTACTAAACTGCAAGGTTGATACACTTTTTAGAAGATATTATTTCTTGTTACAGTTACTTATCTCAGGAGGTTTCAGTGGCAGAACAGAGTTGTACAGGATTGTTGTTTGCTGATAATATTCTGTGCTAACAAAGGCAGCAGATGCACCTTGTAACAATGTAGTGCAATTCCACAAAGAAGACAGAATGAAAGAGATTGGTACAAAACAAGTAGCATTCATAGCTTTCCTATGCCATTTTAGAAGGAGTCTGTGTTCAGGCCAATATTTGCATCAAACTACCATACTTTCACTGATTGCTGAATGGTTAAAACCATCTCAATCCTACCACATTTTAAAATACAGTTTAAAACAAGATTACGTATTAGACAAATCAGCCTTCAGCACAAATTCAGAGTGTTAAGAGGAGAGAATTCTAGTTGTAAAGACAAGGTACCACAAATGTGAAACATTCCATTAGTATAAGACAAAGCAAAGTTAAGGCTTGTGACAGGCCATCTTGAAAAAAATAAGTAAAGCACAGCAGTGTTATATTTATCATGCTACAAGAGGTCTGATAGGCTGGGAGTTTAATGTGATGATAAATAGTATTGACCAATCATTCATGTCAATGCTAAAAAGTCAATTGCATCACTCTATCCTCCAGTATTCCCCATGTATTAAAGTGACGTTGCAAGATTGTACATGTTCATAACAATCCCAGAAGCAGCAAAAAAAAAAAAAAAAAATCAGATCTACAAGAAGATTCAAAAGAGTACAAAGCATTTTTGAAGCTACCCGATTTAATTTCTACATCTGCTTCGACAGGGTGATTCAATTGAAGTCTCATCAAATCAAAGCATTCCTTTAAAGCTTTGCAGAAGCCTGTACCACAGCACATGAATGGTCAATAAAAAAATAAAAAATATGATCTTTCTTCTTTATAGCAACTTGTCCTAGGCTGGTGCAACTCATTTGGAAGGCACTTGCTTGGGAGGTGAGTAGAGCTGTCGGGAGTAGAGCACCAGCAGAAATAATAGTAGATGAATAAATCATTAGAATATACTGCCAGGTATATTTTGTAATTAAATGAAAAAAGAAGCGCCAAGTTTGTATTTTTGTCAGGAAATATCAAGTACATAACAGAACAATAACTGCATAGTGATTTATCTTGGTAAGTCACTTTCTGAAGTGGAAAATGGAAGTAGGGATTCTGAAGGAAATCTGTTATCCCATCTGTTACTTCTTATGGAATGCTTCTATGAAGGAGGAGGTGATATAATGGACTAGAAGACTGCTGTCTGGCCCAGTCCAAGAATGACATAAAACAATCCAGCCAAAGTTCAGTTCTTTATTTGCATATACCATATAGAGAGAATTTTGCCAAATTAAACCTATATTACCATAAGCTAATGGATATACCTTGAGAGCAACTAGAGAGTCATTATCCTCAATATCTTCTTCTTTCAATCCAGCTGCCCCACCTCATCACCTCTCCCTTCATAGACCCCTTTTAAAACAATTACACATGTGTTTTGGACAGGATCTCCCATTATCCTAACCAGGGTGATTGAGTACGATGGGAGATATAATATAACAGACACAAAATACCCATTTTGGAAAGCTTGACATAAAATATTCAATAGACATCATGCATGGCACTTGGAATAACTCTGTAGACATATGGATCTTTGCATTCCAAACTGTATCCATGTGATTTTCAGCATCTCAGTAAGATTTCTTTAATGATAATAGCACATTCCAGGCATGTCTAAAATGTCTTCTATAATGGCACAATATGGCTACACTAGAGAAACTATTGGGGATGTCAAATAATTTTATAGTATCTCTTCTACATGGATATTTCAGCATGTTTATATACATGGAGTTGTGATATGTTTGCCAGTCACCATATCCTCACTTTGGGCTTGTTAAAACATTCATTCATCTGCAATGTGCTTTTTGGCTCAGCTACGTTATGGCATGTATTGGCCAAAAAACACACCTGGTCTAGTGTTATTGCCTACTTTATGTTCATTAGCTGCATTTTCATGGACAGTTTGGGGAATGAGTCCTCTTCAGTGCTGAATTTTATAATCCAAAGGGTCCAGTTTGAGAAATGTTATGTGACAGCCAATGTCATTCTGGCAATTAAAAGCATATAAAGTAGTTTCCAAATGGTGTGCTAAAGGCCCCAGTAAAACTAAAAAAAAAAAAAAAAAAACCTTTTGGAAACTGTGTTACCACTAGTGTAAAATCTTGGGACAGATGTTCAGAATCTTACACAGGGCAATGAGACTGTTCCAAAATGTTTACCATAATTTCAAGGAAGTGTGATAACACATATTACCTTTAAAAGCAGAACACACAATAAATTTCATCCAGAATCTCAAATTAGCAAATTGACATTGTGTCTCCACTTTGTACGTTGCTCTGATCTCAAGATGAAACAGCAAGTTTTGAAACTAGAAATATTTCCAATCCTTTGTTGAGTATATCAAGCCAATGAGATTCATTTTGGCATAATCAGTATGCCATCATACAGCAAGCATCAGTTTTTGTTCCAAACAAAGGATTGCTTTTCTGTGTATATTGTGAGGAACTGTAAAGAAAAGTGAAGAATTGCTGGGATAATTCTTTTCTTATTTCTTAAGATTTTTCCTTTTTATATGATGAGTGCATATATGATATGATGAAATGTCTTCAACATGCCTAGGAAGAAAATTTAAGGCACCTGTAGGAGATGAGTCTCAGGATAGATCTACTTAAGAATATTCACTGATTGGAATAATCTGGGGAATATCCATAGCTGCATGGAAGACCAGAGACTTCCAGCTACTGAAAGATGTGACATTTTGTCCTGAATTTCCACTATTCTTTGAATGATATCTTTTCTTCTTTTTTTACCTGGCCTATGGATATTTCCTATGTTATGCTTTGCAATTCAAGTTATTCCTTGGTCATGCTTTGCTTAATAAATCTTTTTTTAGGTTTTACATTGTGTGAGTTATTTCTCCAACCATTTAGGCCAGGGGTCTTCAAACTTGGCTCTTTTATGACTTGCGGACTTTAACTCCCAGAATTCGTCAGCCAGGAATGCTGGCTGAGGAATTCTGGGAGTTGAAGTCCACAAGTCATAAAAGGGCCAAGTTTGAAGACCCCTGATTTAGGGTCCCCTGGTTCCTATTCCTTATTAAATCAAACTCTTCAAATGACCATCTTTTCAACCAGAATGAGAGAGAGAAGTGAAAGGACACGAATTTTTGAGGGTGGATTTCTAGGAATTAAAACTTTGTCTCAAATTAATCCCAGCTACATCATTTATTTTTATTCACTGAACTAATGCACACTCCTGACCCATAGCTCACCCTGCAATGCAGATTTCAATGTTCATTTGATCACAGGGTCCCCTAAGTGATTCTGGGCCAGTTATTCTTATCAGTCCACCCAGTTATTGTGAATAGCAAATGGTCATTAATTACAAGAGCCCTGTGCAAGCAGTTTTATCTCCAAGATCTCAAACATATTCAAGGAAAGCTATTCAGCCTCAACAGCAACTGGACTTGAAAGAAAAGTCAGTAGGATTGGTGGTGGAACAAAGGCAAGGCCTTGGGCTGAAGTGCCTTCTGGGTGGGGATGTAAACCCATTCTTATTAACAGCCCTTTGCTGAGGCATTATTAGCTCTGCAGGATAGTGCAGACAAAAAAGTATAACCAGGATTACTATCTTTATTGTGAGGTTACATTAACAGAACCCTGCAAGACTGAAAATATTTCTCCGTTGTCCCAAACACGTTTTTTTTTTTTTTTTTAAACCACACTGGACTTGCTTGGTTTTTTCCTTGAAGACATTTGCTTCTCATCCAAGAAACTTCTTCAAGGCCTGAAAAAAAGGAAGGGGAAAAAAATCAAGAAAGTCCAGTTGCCTTTTGAAAAAGCACTTTTGGGATAACCATGACCAGGATGACTGAGAATGTCCATAAATATGTCTCTCCTTTTTTCCTTTAACTCTCCCGAAAACTAGGGAGGGTGCCTTCTGAAATGTCCTTTCTCTTGTGGGCTGAGATATCTTTTACACATAGGTTGTCCAGTCCATATCTCCCCCTCCTATCTCCCAAAGTCATTCCTACATAGAATTGCAGGTGTAATAGATATGTTCTCGGGTCAGTACAGTTTATGTTGACCTATTTTCCTCCTGATTCAAGGACTGTCTGGATGAGCCTCTTTGATTCACAGAGCTTTATATACATTTTCTTGTCCTTGTTCTTTTACAGATTTGGAAGTTTAATACAATAGGCTTCCCTACCTCAAGGTTTGGCAGACAAACTTCATTTGATCTTTGTGAGAAGCTTAAAGGAGACTTAAATGGGGACTGGCAGATTATCCTTTTATCACTCTAAGAAATAGTAGAATCCTTAGTTCTAATCCTTGACTGAAATATGGCTAAATTTTGAAGTTAATTCACTGCATCTGACCTTTTTTCCTTGTAGAAAATGAATCTCTTTTTCCATTTTCCATTTATATGCTAGCATGGCTTTTTTAAACATAAAGAAGAATATAAATTTAAAGGAACAGATCCTTTGTATAAGGCTTGTAATTTGCTCTGTAAATGACAAGGGGAAATGAACGAGTGGGGATGTGTCTATAGAACTGAAATGACAACCTCTTAATGGCTGGATGTTTTAGGAAAGAATGTGTGGCACCTTCTCTGATAAATGCCATTCCTCCTTTCATAACTTTTTCTCCTTCTCTGAGAAGTGCTAAAATGTTTCTTAATAGAAGTTTCCAATTTTACAACTTTTGGACAGAAATAAGTGGTGAAACTAGCCTTCTAAAGGATAGAAGGGGAACTCATTAAATTTGCAGATGATACTAAGCTGGCAGGAACAGCCAACATTACAGAAGTTAGGCTCAAGATCCAAATGGATTTCAGCAGACTTGAATACTGAGCCCTATCTAACAAAATAAAATTCAAAGTGGAGAAAGGTAAGGTTTTACACTTAGGCAAGAAAAATCAAATGTACAGGTACCAATTAGATGAAACCTGACTCAATAACAGTAACTGCAATCTTGGTGTAAGGACCCACTTCAATCCCACATCTTAAGAAAGCAGAACTCTTGGAAACAATTTCTTCCAACAGGAACTTTTATTAAGAGTAGTTGATAGCAGGCATAATAGACAAGATCTGAGGGATTTCTTTACAGATCGATTTACTTTAAAGTGTCCCTAAGCAAACCCCATCCCACAGTATATCCGGACGATTCAGACCGGCCAATCCCCAGGTCTTAAGCCCATCGTGGGAAAGGGGAGATAACATCAATCTGGCTCCGTTTGTAGTGCGATGTTACACACTCTTCACACCTCCTTTTGAGAATGGAGAAATAAGCCAGGTCCTGGAGGTTTGTACTTCTTTCCCCCCCTTTTCTTAACTGCCCGGTTAGGGAGAAGACAGTTCAGAGAGACGCATAATGCAGGAGGCAATTTGTTACACTGTAATGGATAGCAGACATGGAGTCAATAAACAAAAGGTTACATTTTAGCGAATAGAGGAAGTGAAAGCAATAAACTCACATGCATATCCCCCCTCCCCCTTGGAAGTATGGCAGAATCCAGGGAAAAGTGAGGTTTGATTTTATATCAGAGGAGATAGATAGAAATGAAATATAACTGGATTCTGACACTTGGAGTCCTAGTGGACAATCACTTAAATATGAGCCAGCAGTGTGCTGCAATTGCCAAAAAAGCCAGTGCAAGGCTGCATTAATAGAGATATAGAATCAAGATAACACAAAGTATTAATACCACTATATAATGCCCTGGAATTGTACTGCATCTAGTTTTGGTTGCCATGATATAAAAAAGATGTCAAGATTCTAGAAAGAGTGCAGAGAAGAGAAACAAAAATGATTAGGAGACTGGAGGTTAAAACATACAAAGAACAGTTGCAGGAACTAAGTATGTCTAATTTAATAAAAAGAAGGACTAGAAGCTGATAAGATAGCAGTGTTTCAATATTTTAGGGATTGCCAAAAAAAGAGGGGGACAACCTATTTTCTAACGCACCAGAAGGCAGGACAAGAAACAATGGATGAAAACTAATCAAGGAGAGAAGCAACCTAGAACTAAGGAAAAATTTCCTGACAGATAGAACAATTCATCAATGAAACAACTTGCCTCCAGAAGTTGTGGGTGCTTCAACACTGGAGTTTTAAAAAAGAGACAAACATTTGTCTGAAATGGTATACATTCCTGCTTGAGGAGGGGATTGGACTAGAAGAACTTCAAGGTCCTTCCAACTCGGCTATCCTGTTATTCTGGCACTTTTCTTACCCAGTCCCAACCAAGAAACTATCCCTAATGCTGGTGAGAAGCTGGCATTATTATAGCACAGCTTCACGGTCTTGTCTATATTTGTTTTGATATTGTTTGGAAGTTGCTTCTCAGCAGTATATGCAGTAACTATATTACATGGCATAATTCTCAAAAGCTCCCATGGAAGATTTTGTATTCATCTTTCGTATACGTAGTGTATTTCCTACTTTGTTCCCTTGATGGGTATTGATGCATATAGCAGGCAATTAAGTATGCTATCTGAAAGAGAACATAAACTGTCTACACCCCTTTGTTTCAATAGCCAAAACTCCATGGGCAATGCCAAGGACTCCATGCAGGGTTATAGAACATACATTTCTCATCTTAAAGAGAACTACTTGCACACATATATACATTAATCCTCCCACCTTTTGCAGTATTCTCTTCCTTTCATATATCCACACTCTTAGTCCTACAGAAAGCTATGAAAATTAGAATCATAGACTCATAGGATTGGAAGGGACCTTGAAGGTCTTTTAGCCCAACCCCCTGTCCAAGACAGGAGCTCTTCTTGCATCCTGGATAAATGGCTGCCCTATCTTTTCTTGACGCCTTCAGTGATGGAGCACCCACAACTCTGGGAGGCAAGCTGTTCCATTGATTTTTGCAGTTTTGCAGACAAATCCACACTCCTTCATTTCTCTTGTCATTTACAGGGCAAATTAATCAAACTGAATCCTGTACAGCCATATAGGGTGCCTGATGTTGGCAGAGGTTTACATAAAAAGAAGCTGGAGCCAGACCATTCTAGGTTTCATAAGGATAAGCCATAACTCACTTTTAGAGGAAGAGCAATAGTGCATTTGTAGTCCAGATGTTAATTGGTGTTGCTTATAGTATTGCATAGAGTCAAGTAAAGGTGAACATTTAACCAAGAGAACACTGCATTTTTTTTTCTGGTGTTATGCAGAAATGATAAAATACATACGTTTTAAAAATGTTATGCAACAGATTTAATTTGAAAAGTTATCACTGCTGAGCATCTGTCTAAAGCATCAAACATATTTCTTCTTCCTCTTCTTTTTGTGATAAATACCAGTAATGAAAGTTTTACACTGGAAAGAAAGAGCAATTCATACAATGCTTGTCACTTGGAAATGACTTTCAAACAAAAAGCCTAATAAAAGGATTTCCAGATATAATGCGCTCTGAGAGGTTGGCAATGTGAGTTAAGATGAATGTTACAGTTCAACTGTTCAGCAGCATCTATAGGCAAGACAAAACAGACAATAGAAAAAACCCATCTCCCTAATATTATTTCACCCCCACCAAAAGAGAATGAGTGAGAAAGAATTAACTTCCTTCAAGGTTTGAAAAAAATCTTGAAAAGTCTTATAGCATAGTGACTTTTTAAAAAATTCTACTTTGTTTGGACTATTTAAATTAATATTCTATGGCTTTGGGATAATTAAGATTCATATATTACAATATACAACTATATGAAACAGGATAACAAATCCAGTACATTTGTTATTAAACAAACCCAAATTGATGTTTATGAATATTATGTACCATTTTCTCATTCCTCCTGTGGCATTTGAGAGAGACCAAACTGTAACAAAGTTTTAGAAGTCCAAATCCAAGGGCATCTACTGATCACAGAGAGACAGTGCAATGTAATTCAAGATGTAAGAATGTACTCTGTGTTCCTATCTCTCTGTTCTTTGTCTAAAAATTTGCTAATTTTAGATCATGTCCTTTGCCTTCTTCCCAGGCACACATGAGAGCAAAACTCTTTGACTCACTTTCTGGTGGAATGTTAGTAGCTAGGTGTTAGGCTTTGCTATTATTGCTATAATGCATTTCCTGTAAATAATGTTTATTTCTCCAATGGGTATAAAACTTGCTTCATTAATGTTTCCTTAGATCAGATTATTGTTCTTAGGAACACACACACATGCGCTCTCTCTCTCTCTCTCTCTCTCTCTCTCTCTCTCTCTCTCTCTCTCTCTCTCTCTCTCTCTCTCTCTCATACACACACACACACACATAGAGCAGGGATCCTCAGCCTTGGCAACTTTAAGACTTGTGGACTTCAACTCCCAGAATTCCTCAGCCAGAAAAGCTGAGAGTTGAAGTCCACAAGTCTTAAAGTTGCCAAGGTTGGAGACCCCTGACATAGAGAACCCTTTAGTGTCCCAAAAAGGGCTACCCAATCAATATCATAAACTGAGCAAGTATCATAATTGAGTACCACAACACTAAGATTGCCGGGGGAAATATCAACAACCTAAGATATGCAGATGATACCACTTTAATGGCAGAAAGTGAAGAGGAACTAAAGAGCCTCTTGATGCAAGGGAAGAAGGAGAGTGCAAAAGTTGGCATGAAACTCAACATTAAGAAAACCAAAATCATGGCATCCGGCCCTCTCAATTCCTGGCAAATAGATGGGGAAGAAATGGAGGTAGTGACAGATTTTATTTTTCTGGGCTCCAAGATCACCTCAGATGGGGACTGCAGCCGAGAAATTAAAAGACACTTACTCCTGGGGAGGAAAGCTATGGCAAATCTAGACAGCATACTAAAAAGCAGAGACATCACCCTGCCAACAAAAGTGCGTATAGTCCAGGCCATGGTTTTCCCAGTTGCAATGTATGGCTGTGAAAGTTGGACCATAAGAAAGGCTGAGCGCCAAAGAATTGAGGCCTTTGAACTATGGTGCTGGAGAAGACTCCTGCGAGTCCCTTGGACTGCAAGGCGTTCAAACCGGTCAGTCCTAGAAGAGATCAACCCCGACTGCTCTTTAGAAGGCCAGATCCTGAAGTTGAAACTCAAATACTTTGGCCACCTAATGAGAAGGAAGGATTCACTGGAGAAGGGCCTAATGCTGGGAAAGATTGAGGGCAATAGAAGAAGGGGACGACAGAGAATGAGATGGCTGGATGGAGTCACTGAAGCAGTAAGTGTGAACTTAAATGGGCTCCAGAAGATGGTAGAGGACAGGAAGACCTGGAGGAACATTGTCCATGGGGTCGCGATGGGTCGGACACGACTTCGCAATTAACAACAACGAAAGAAAAGTGGAAGAGAAATGGCTGCCTGATGTCTTTCTCTGTAACGGCTATCCCAAAAACTTTGTATTCCGACACATAGCACTCAAACCACACCACACCATACAAAACCTAACCCTACCATACACAAAAGGGGTGTCAGAAATGACAGCCAGAATTCTCCAACCCCTAGAAATAGCAATAGCACAAACCCACAGCCATGCTCTGCCAGGAATTATGCAGAACCTAAAACAAGATACAGAAGGATGAAAGAAACAACCTCATCTACAAAATCAACTGTAACAATTACAACGAATTCTATGTGGGAAAAACATCACATCAGTTAAAAACCAGGATTCACGAACACTATCTGGCAGTCAAACACTACAATCCCAAATCCTTAATCTCTACACATACCAACACCAAACAGCACCAGTTTAATTGGAGCAGCACAAAAATCATCAGCCACGCGACCACCCGCAAAGCTCATGCATTCATCGAAGCCTGGTGCTTCACAAGCAATTGCATCAACAGATACATTGACCTACAACTAGCCTACGAACAGCTCAGAATCCAAATCAACCACACAGCCAATCAGAGACAACACTGACCCTCAACCAACCCACACAAAGCCCCCCAGCACTTCACCTCCCAATGACCCTCACCTGTGTAACCTTCCTATCACAAGATCCACCACAAGCCTCTCACTGATGATTCACACCTGACCCATCACAAGATCCATTACAAGACCCTCACTTGACATACCCACACCTGACCCATTACAAGACCTAATGACCACACAAAGTCCTTATAAACAGAAGAACACTGACATCCTCTAAACTCCACTGAAGATGTTACCTAGCCTGATAATAAAACATTTGGAAACCAAACCACAAGCTCAGAGAATGAACCGTCACCCTCATCCTATACCCAAGCTACAGATATTTACCACTATTGCAGAGAACAATACTTAAGGAATGTGAACAGGATTGATGAGGGAAGCATGCTTCAGTCTTTTTTAAAACAACAACAAATGAGCAATCATGGATTTTTAGGTCCTCTTCCAGTGGAGTGTTCTCAGATTTGTCCAGGAAATGCAAAATATTTGGTAACTCTATGTTAATGTCATGCTTTCAGTAGTTTTATATCTCCTGGAGCTGTCTTTTTGACTTACTGCTAATTCTTGCTCACCTACACAGAAATGAAGGTACTGGAAATAGAAGTATGATTTAAAGAAGGGGGAAAGAAGATAAGAAGTTTATTGATTGAACCATAAGGACAGAGGCTATTTTAGATGCCTGAAGTTGAATCTGGTTCATTGACAAATGTAATATTGGTCTTCAAAAGAGAAAAGGTGAAAGGTGAATAGCAGCCCAGGATTATAGATCCTGTATTCTTCCCTCTCATTTCTTCCCATAGCAGCTCTGAACATCACTACTCATTGGTGCAAGGACTTCATCTTTGCTTAAATTATCTATGGGGACTAGTCACATGTCTCCATTCCCTTCTGGTGGCTGGTGGCACTGTGTAATGGCAGATGGTTGGTATAGGAATCTTCTTGAAGTACATCATAAATTACAATGACCGTACTATGATCCAGAAGGGGTAGTATTTTCTTGCTTTTACTCACTCTGTGGGAGAGGAAAGCATACTTTGGCTTGGAAGATAGTTCGTGTACCACAAATTTTTCCACTTTGCCCTCAGATTTTTACATAAAGAAACTCTTTTATTTGCTATTCCTTCCCCTACTGCCTAAGTAGTTTGCATGACATTTCAGTTTGTTCCCTGACTACTTTCATTGCTATTTGAAGAAAAACACTTAATACAGCACTCAGCTAAACTTTCACACATGACTTGACTGATTTTAATGACAGTGTTATTTAAGATACATTTGCAAATATTTAAGTCCTGCTAAGTTAAATGGGTTTCAATCTGTGAATATAAAGCTGAAACTGGGGCTGAAAAACTAACTCTGAAAAAGTTACAGCATGTCTCATGGAGCTCCTGGTGTGCTGTTAACAGAAATGTTTTTATTTGTTTATTGATTTGGCAATGCCTAGACTCTGTTAACTACCTGGTGCTTTCTAAAAGTGGTTTTCACAGGACAGACACACATTTGAAGGTTCAAGGACATTTTATTCTGAATTTCTATTTCAATGCTCACAATCATGATTTTTGCTGGGTTTTACTTTTTCTACAGATGGATAAATAATAGAGTTGTTTTATCATATTCTTATTTTAAACATTCATTTCCTAGCTGCTGATGTGTGAATAAATCTGCTGGTTTGGGTGGGCAGATTTAAGAGCTGATTTATGGAAAAACCAATGTACAATTATTCTTATTAAAATGTGATTCATCTACTTTGGCTTCCAGTGGCCAATATGATGATTTCAATGGTCATATTAAAAAGTAACACAACATTTGAAAGCTATCCAGTGAGGTCACAAAGTGAGACCCAAACTTTAATCTGCTAAACTCTGCAATAAAACTGCAAAAAGTGAAGTATTCAAGATGTTCAGCAAAAGGAACAATTTCCAGTGCTATCACTCAGAAAAGAGACAAAAGAATGTCCTTTCATCCTTCTCCAGACAGACCTGTTGCATAACTTGGGGTCCCTTCTAGATTCATGTCTCCTGCTCAAAGAAGAGGTGGTAGCCATGCCAAACTCTGTGTTATGCACCAGTCATACACTTTCCTGGAAAGGAAGACTCTCCACTTGGCTACTCATCCCTGCTCATCTCCTGATTGGACTATTGCAATGTGCTCCACATGAGACTACCCATAAAAAAGTATCTGGAAGTTTCAGCTGGTGCAGAGTGTGGACAGGTGAGCTATATTGGGTGTCCAAAGAAGGGCACATATAACACCCTTGCTTCATGAATTGCACTGGGTGCCAGTTTGCTTCCGGGTCCAATTCAAAGTGTTGGTCATCACCTACAAAGTTCTACATGGCATCGGGTCAGGTTACCTACAGACCAGGCTTCAACCCATCAGCCTATCCCACTCCATCAGGTAGGGAGGGTATGCTGCAGATCTGGTTTGTCAAAGAATTTCAACTGGCGGGGTCTAGGAAGAGAGGTGAGATGGTCCCCCAATCTTCTGGCCTTCTTAAAGAGTCAAAACCTAGCTCTGTAGCCTTGCATGGGAGGCACAAAAGTCTATGCTATTGTGGGGCTGGCTGATGCCAGAAGAGCCCTCTCTCTGCCTTATTAACAATTGTTAAATGACCATCTTATTCTTATTTTTATTTCTTTGAAATTTTATAATCTTATAATTTTTAAAAAATTTAATCCTAAATTAATGTTAGTATTTTATTGTTAATATTATGTGCTGTCTAAGCCAGGGCTTTTCAACCAGTGGTACAGGTACCACCTGTGGTACATTGGCACCTGGCAGGTGGTACGCAACCATCCTAGAAAAGTGGTAGCGAGGGAGGGGAATGAGCTGAACCAGTGGCAGCACTGCACAAGCCTGAGCGAGAGTTGTTTGGAGCTGCAGGGCTGTCAGGCTCAGCGGAAGTGCCAGGATCAGCACCACTTTCCAGCTGATCGGCACTTCTTCGGGGCTGTCAGGGCTCAGCAGAAGTGCCAGGATCAGCACCACTTTCCAGCTGATAAAAGGCACTTCTTCGGGGCTGTCAGGCTCAGCAGAAGTGCCAGGATCAGTACCGCTTTCCAGCTGATCGGCACGTCTTCGGGGCTGTCAGGGCTCAGCGGAAGTGCCAGGATCAGCACCACTTTCCAGCTGATAAAAGGCACTTCTTCGGGGCTGTCAGGCTCAGCGGAAGTGCCAGGATCAGCACCACTTTCCAGCTGATCGGCACTTCTTCGGGGCTGTCAGGGCTCAGCGGAAGTGCCAGGATCAGCACCACTTTCCAGCTGATAAAAGGCACTTCTTCGGGGCTGTCAGGTTCAGCAGAAGTGCCAGGATCAGTACCGCTTTCCAGCTGATCGGCACGTCTTCGGGGCTGTCAGGACTCAGTGGAAGTGCCAAGATCAGCGCTGCTCCAGCTGGAGCTCTGCACTGATCCTGGTGCTTCTGCTGAGCCCTGAAGAAGCACCAATCAGCTGGAAAGCAGCACTGATCCTGGCGCTTCTGAGCCCAGAAGAAGTGCCGACCAGCTGGAATGTTGCAGCATCTCCAGGGTCTTGTGATTTACCTTCAGATGCTTGACAACTGATTCATATTTATGACAGTCACAGTGTCCCAGGGTCATGTGAAGTGACCAAAACCTGCTGCAACCACCCAGCAGATGGGTGGAATAAAAACCAAACACCCCGCACCCCACCTCTGCTGCCAATCCTCAACAGAAATGCTCACAACTATGAAAACCTCAGACAGGAGGAAGAGTGCTGCTGGGCAGGCAGGCAGGTGTCTTGCTTGGCTGTGGCTTGGGGGGCACTTTTTTCAGTACCATTGTAACTTCGAACAGTCACTAAGTGAACTGTTGTCAGTCAAAGACTACCTGTACGTTATCACATTTTTCCTTTTGTTATTTTTTTGGGTCATCAAGTGTTTGACCCCTTGCTAGGCGACTAGTGGTACTCGGATATTGTCATATCCTAAAAGTGGTACAATGGGTGAAAAGGTTGAAAAGCCCTGGTTTAAACAACCTAGAACTAAGAAGAAACTTCCTGACAGTGTGAACAATCAACCAGTGGAACAGCTTGCTTTCAAAAGTTGTGAGTGCTCCATCATTAAAGGCTTTTAAGAAGAGACTAGATACCCATTTGTCTGAAATGGTATAGGGCAGACATGACAAACTCGCAACGTCACGTGACGTCGCGCAACGTATCGGGACAGTTTTGTCATTGCCGGCAATGGGGTGGGCGTGGCTTCCACATGACGCATCTGGCCTGTGGGCCAGCAATTTGACACCCCTGGTATAGGGTCTCATGCTTGAGCAAGGGATTGGACTAGAAGACCTCCAAGGACCCTTTCAACTCTGATGATGATGATGATGTTTTATATGTCAATTATACTGTACACTACCAAAGCCCCTCCTTGCGGGAGATGATTAGTCTAGAAACATGAAATATAAATGAAGGAATGAATGAAATAAAATATAATAGCAACAAAAAGGATGCATAGTAGTGTGACTCTCTGTCTGAAAGCTATTAAATGGGATTGCCAAAATATACTGTTGATATTTTAAATAATGTTGCTATGAAAATATAGTAATAAGCTGATCCATTTAGCATGCTCAGTCAGGACAAACACAAATTCAATATAGAATCTCAATTTCTAACCAACAAACTAACATAGTAATAATTTAGATGAAACTGATTATGAATAGTTTCTCTTCTGCTATATGCTCTTTGTGGTTGGAAAAAATGAGCAGCCAAATTCTGTTATCTTTGCACATGCTCATGAATAATGACCCAGTATAGTTATTAAAAAGGCAGACAAACTAATCTTTGCCAAACATAGCATTTTGTGTTGAATTATTCAGTAATATTTTAATTGTGATTATATTGTTTTTACTTTTACTATTTTATGTGTTATATGTTGTTTTATTATAAGCAGAAAGGTAGGGTACAAAAAATGGCAGCAGGAGCAATTTTATGTATCTGCTTTTAATGTTTTAGTTATTCTTTGCCAGAAAAATCATTTTGGACTGAAGCTATTCTCTCTTTCCCTCTGATTAAGAAACTTTGTTTTAGTTGCTGCATTTGCTCCAGTGTTGTTGTTATCTTCATGTAAATTTGTTTATATTTTCTATTGTAAACAAGCCAGCCAATCAGACAAAGATACTGAGATACACAGTGAGTACATTATACATACACATTCCTCAAATTACTTTTTGATTATAACGATTAGCATTTGTAATTAATAGATTTTTAAAAGCAATTTATAACCTTTCCTTTTTAATTTACAAGACACTATTTAAAATCAGCATATGCCTGATTAGTAACTAGAAACACTGCAAAATGAATTCCAAATAGGCGCAGTGACAAAACATAGCAGTGCTTTCAGTCTTTCAAACATAACTTTAGCTCAAATCCAAAGCAGGTATGGTTTATTTGTTTCCACAAGGCAATGTTATAATCTTTGGAAACCATCTAAACCTTAGATAATATAAATGTTTGAAATCGGGTCAAATATTGTATCTAAATCATTTTTGCAAGTCATAATATACAGTATTTACACTTATTTATTATTAAGTTGTATGGCCTGCCTTTTAATCAAGCATTATACATTAATTAACAAACAAGGAAAAAGACAAATAAATTAGCAGGAGTTAGGCACTTTTCCCGTTTAACTCTGGGAAAATGGGGGTCAAACTCTTCTCTATAAGGAGTGAATTCCACAAAATTGGAACTTTACAGAAGAAGGCCCTCTTATCTGTACTAGAAAGTGGAAGCTCAGGCAATTCAAAGTATCTTCAGAAGGCCTTCTTTTGCTCCTGTGAGTAACCAGGCATGCTCATAGCAAGGATTCTCGAAGAATCAAGGAACTTTGTACATACTTGGCCTTGCTTACTGTAATTTTAAAAAAGAAACACACACACTACATAATGCGGGACTTAAATTTCCTCCTGGGAAGTTGTTCAAATCAAGGGCACTCTTGGCAATCAATCAATTTTCATGTTAAACAGGAGAAACTTTGCAGTAAATGGCTAAAAGCCCTATCAGCAGTCCTAAAAGAGAGATCCGTATTCAATGAGTCCTCCTTATATCTTTACTGATAATGTGGAACGGCTCAAATTTCATGTGTGAAAGATTCTATAAAGAGAAAGTCATTTGGCACTGCTTCACTTGCATAAAATGCATAGAATAGACTTGAAACTGAGATTCTGTGGACATCATTTTATCCTGAAAGATCTTGTTAGCCTTTAATAAGTGATACAACATTATTATGAGAATAATTACATGTAGGAAGTGGCATATAAAGTGCAATTGCTTATCTAACTACAGCATTATCTTGACCAGATATTGGACTCTGAGAGTGTGACTGGCCCAAGGTCACCTAGTTGGCTTTCATGCCTAAGGGAGTTCTAGAACTCAGAATCCCTGGTTTCTAGGATAGCACCTGTATCAAACTGGCTCATATCATGGTTGTTTCTATCATAATCCATATAATTCAGACCTGTTGTAATGGCCAGGAAAGCATTCAGTAGTGGTTAGCATTACTGAATGGTTATACATTTCTCAGTTTTTCATGATTTTTCAAAGTGATAATTTATTTTGCGCAGTTATTTGGAAATTGGCACTGTTCAACTCACCAGGGATTGCTTTGGATCTGCTAGGATATATACAACAATAGTCACAACAAACCAGGAGGGTACTAAAATAGTGCCATTCATGCAATAATATGACAGAAAAACCGCCATTGTATATCTCCATTCTGCTATATGATATAAGGATGTAAGTTTTAATATTTGTGTGATGGCATTATCATGAATGTTTCATTACTTATCCCTCTCTTGTCCCCATCTTTTGTAGAGCCCAATTGTGCTGCTAATGAATTCATGCCTGAATTGCAATTTAAACTGAAGTTTTCTGGCTTGTGCTTTTATCAGTATTCTGTACACCATCATGTGCATCATAATTTTCTTTATTGGTCCTCAAAGAAAGTTTAAAAATACTGGGTTGCCAGTCCAATTATGTTACAAAAATTAAATGAACACTTATATCACATTATTGTTCCATTCTGGTTTTATATCCATAGGTTTATTGATATAGTATTGTAAAGGTCAGTATAATTTAAAGATGTGGATGTACTTTTAAATTCATAGAGATTGGAATTAATCACCCTGTGAAAAAGTTTGGATTAGATGTGGAATGCAACAACAAAGTTTACTGTTTGATGAAGACCAGGTAGTAAAATGCCAACATTATTTTGGATTTATGATATGTGAGAATGTGTTCATTTTTTTTTAAATGGATACAATGTATCTTTGTATAGTATTTTCCCCTTCCTTTCCCTTTCCTTCTCTTCCTTTTCCATCTTGCTTTTTGTCTTTATATAAAAACAATAAATTATTATTAAACATATCAATGGAATCTCATTTCCCAAGATAGCTATCCATGAATATAGATGCAAGAAAAAGCCATATTTCCTGCCTTTTCTATGAAATGCCCAAAGGACCACTTGGAAAACTGAAATATAAGGCCACAAGCTTGATTGCACTACAGAGTTTAATGAAACTTTTGTTTGGTGTGGTTTAAAGAACTAATTTACACAAATTTGATTTTTTTTTAAAAATAGTATAATGGGCAAATCCCTTGAGATTGAAAAAAAATATTGGAGAAACTGAAACTTAAAAATGGATGCAGACAGAAGTACTAGTGTTCTTAGTTCTATGTCTGGCTTTCATGTGCATTCAAGCAGGTTTATAGTGCTAAATTAGTTCCCCAGTTTTACAAGTTCCCTAGCTTTAACATGGAGATACAATTTGGTTCTCTCTGAGTGACAATAGTTCAACTTTTGGGATTTAGTTAATGCAAATGAGTGAGAAGTTGTAGAGGGTTTACTAAACATGTATTAAATTTGCAAACTGAGATGGGGGGAAAAAGTGAAGTTTAGGAAAACTGGATGGAGCGGAAATTGAAATTGACAGATTTGTCCATCCATAAACTATATTAATTTGACTTTATGGGGAAAAGAAATAAGTTAATTACAAGCGTATTTGGGACATTGTTGTTGAAGATCTACTGCTGTTACTAAATAAAGATTTTGAGTATCAGATCAAAGAAAGAAAAGCATTTGTTTAGTTTTTAAGAACAAGGCTTTGATAATTTCAGTGACGTTTTGAAACAGGCTGCTCTTCTTTGGAAATGACATAGCAATTTGCAGGCCTTCTCATAATCAGATCAAAATGACAAGCATCAAATTGGGATTTGACCTTTCCCAGTTCCTCCAGTTTTCCTTCCATCCCTACCATTTTACCACTATTTTGTCAAACTGCCTTAATGTCTTCATACAAAAGGCTCACAACACAGGGACTCCTCTTGTAGCTATAGAAACATTCATTATGTGATTCCATCTGGATTGTCTGATGGGGATGGCTTGTTTTTGTTTTTTGCCTTTCCTGTACCAAAGTAGAGATAGTCAGATAAGAATTCTCATCCTAATAAGTAGATGTATGTGGGGTCTCCCCCAGGACTTATCCTATTATTGAAACATTTAATATAAAATGGCTGGTACAAAGAAATAAAAGCTATAGCATTTAAATAACGATAAGAACTAAGCTGTCTGTGGCAGAAATTAAGTCACATTCATTGACAGGCTTTTAGATAGGCCTCTTTGGTGTGCTTTGTTTTTCTTTATGGCAAAGAAGATATATCAAGTTGGGTGGCAGTCCTCAAGCTGGAGTAAGAAAATAAGATGACAATGCACAGAGAAAAAGTTGTTAAAGGAGTGCTGGTGTGAAAACTGGGGCAGAAGCCACAAAGACCTTGGTTTCTCAGCCACATACCTTGACACTTTTCCCTCCCTTCTGGTTCAATGCAACTATGAGATAAGAGTACAGAGAAGAGCAGCATAGATGAGTAGGGGACTGGAGGCTAAAACATAAGGAATGGTTGCTAGAATTGGGTGTGTTTAGTTTAATGAAGAGAAGGACAAGGGGTGACATGATAGCAGTGTTCCAATATCTCAGGGGCTGCCACAAAGAAGGGGGAGTCAAGCTATTCTCCAAAGCACCTGAAGGCAAGACAAGAAGCAACAGGTGGAAATTAACCAAAGAGAGAAGCAACCTAGAACTAAGGAGAAATTTTCTGACAGTTAGAACAATTAATCAGTGGAACAACCTGCCTCCAGAAGCTGTGAATGCTCCAACACTGGACGTTTTTAAAAAGAGACTGGACAGCCATTTGTCTGAAATGGTATTTCCTGCCTGAGCAGGGGGTTCAACTAGATGACCTCCAAGGTCCCTTCCAACTTTTGTATTATTATTATTATTATTATTATTATTATTATTATTATTATTATTAATCATCATCATCACACAGTCAGCCAGATTCAGACTGGATTTGACATTTTTGTCTACCTATCGAGTCCTTCCCAAGGACCTGGATAGGCAGATGTGGATGTTTGATGATATTACAGATATTGTCGCAGGATGGAAGCAGTTCCTAGTAAGGCTGCCTTTTGCAATTGACTAATGGCGAATTTGTCAATGCCAATGGTGTTCAAGTGGTGCTCCAGTTGTTTTGGGATTGCACCTAAGGTGCCTATTACTATTGGTACTACCCTTTCTTGCCTTTGGCACAGTCTTTCTATTTCTATTTGTAGGTCTTTGTATTTTGTTATCTTCTCCAGTTCTTTCTCATCTATTCTGCTGTCTCCAGGCACTGCCAGGTCCACTATCCAGACTTTTTTGTCTTTCTTATCGACAGTTGTTAAGTCTGGGGTGTTATGTTGCAGGTGCTTGTCCGTTTGAATTCTGACATCCCAGAGCAGTTTAATTTTATCATTTTCTATGACTTTCTCTATTTTATGATCCCACCAGTTTTTGCTTACAGGCAAATGATATTTTTTGCAGATCTTCCAATGCACCATTGTTGCTACTTTGTCATGCCGCTGTTTGTAGTCTGTGCAATCTTCTTGCAGCAGCTTACCAGGTGGTCCACTGTTTCTTCAGCTTCTTTGCATAGGCAGCACTTACTGTCTGTTGCTGTCTTCTCAATTTTGACTTTGTATGCATTTGTCCTTAAGGCTTGGTCTTGTGTAGCCAGAATTAGTCCCTCGGTCTCTTTCTTCAATTTTCCTGCTCTTAGCCATTGCCAGGTCTTGTTATTATCTGCTTTCCCAGCTATTTTTTTTAATGTGCTGGCTATTATTATTATTATTATTATTATTGTTGTTGTTGTTGTTGTTGTTAAAAGAACTGGAAAAAGGTAGTAAGAGAACACAGACACACAGACACACACACAAAGAGAGTGTTCCTCCTCCTCTGATGTTTCACTAGGATGATTAAATATGCTTTCTTTCTCTATCACTGCTAATTTTAAGTTCAGCATCATCCAATTTAAACTCAAATGTACAAATAATATGCTTATCCATCACTGATTTCATTAATTCAACCAATTCAAATGTTCACAGTTCTTTAGTTTTATTATTAAAACAGAAAATTGTTCCCCACCCACCCTTTAACTGGGTTCTTCTTCTGCTACAAGGCACCTTTATCTCTCTCCAATGCTCCATTTTCTCAGTCCTTTCCTTTTTCCCTTACTATATTTGCCTGCTTCTTCTGGTAACTGATTGACTCACTCTATTGTTTTCTGCTGTTCTTGGATTTATATATTTATTAAAAATATGCAATTCAATGGACCATCATTTCTGAAAGATTTCTTTACTTAACACTTGTGCATTCTTGCATGCCCTCCTCAAGCTACCTGGTGCCCTTCACAACCCATCCTGCATTCTTGCTTGACCTGTATGGTGCTTCTTTCACAACCCTATGCATGGCCCCCTTCCTTTCCCCACCGGAAAGCTTCTGCCAGCTAAGGAAGCAGGTTCACTTGTAAATGGTAATCTGCCTGCTGGATTTCGATTTGTGACTTTCTGTCAACTTCTCCACTGAGTTTCCTGTGAGAAGCTAGCAGAGAGTATTGGAAATGACAATCACTGATGCAGCATTGAAGCAGCCATAACTTAGCCAAATTTTAATCCCATGGCTGTCATGGGTCCTGGATTTTGGACGCATTCTGTAAGTCAACCCACTTGAGGTATATTGATTTAAAATTTGTTGCCTTATCATGGACCATTTGGCCCAACTGAAGGTTACAAAAAATAAAACAGACATGGGAGTTTTAGTAGTATATAGATTCAGTGCAATAATAAGAATATAAAATAAATGGGGCATCTGGATCCCCAAAAGTTGTCTTGTATGTATCCTAACTTGCAGCCCAAATGTTGGAGATGTAGTAGTTTGTATGCAACTTATTTTCATATTTGGTGGACTTGTAGAAGTGTAAAAGCTTTTTGGATTAAAATTTGGAGGATTATTCAGAATATTTTTAAAAGAAAGATAAAGTTTACTCCTCAATTATTTTTGTTGGGTATTATTGTAGATTTTGATGTTAAGGAAACTAATCTGATGTTGAACTTAATAACAGCAGCAAGGCTGTTGGTAAGGCAATATTGGAAGAAGGATTGTTTGCCTACTATAGAAGAGTGGACGCTTAAAGTGTCAAATTTAGCAGAAATGGCTAACATTTCTGCTTATTTGAAGGATTATTCACAAGAAAGATACATTTCGGTTTGGAGAAGATGGGTAGATTATATTCAGAATAAATATGGGACTAAAAGTTCCATTTATTTTGTGAATAAATTATTGAATATTATTATTGCTATTATTATTATTAATAGTTTAGTGTAGTGGAATCTTTATTATATTGTATTGTTTATAAATTGGGTGTTATGACATCCTGGTTGAGCTCCAAAAAAGCCAGGAAACAGGAATGTTAAACCACCAACAACTTTAATGCACTGTGTGGAAATAAAGTTAGCACTGGGAGTAACCTTCTCCCAGTGCCTTAAATACAACAAAACTACCACGCCCTGATCACACCCCCAATTACCACCCGTGATTACACTCCACCCTTGCCTCGCCCAGTCCCAGGTGATAAACTACAAACCACCATTAAACAGATTAACAGCACTCCGGCATCAATCCCTCCCTTGCTTATCACTCCACCCCCACATTCCGTGCCACCCGAGTAGACACAGCCCTTTAGTTCTTTGTCACATGTCCCATCGCCTATCCATGGCAGACCCAGCGAGACTGTGGTGCTTGACAGGAACAACGTCGAAGGATCGTCCTACAAACAACCTTAAATTCGGGCTTCTCTGGTCAGTGGCGTGAGTCTATAAACATTCGGGCGCTTCCCAATGACGTCAGGAAGTCACGTGGGCCAGCTAGCTTCAGCTTGAGGGAATCTCGGTCAACCAGCATGGCAGTGGCAATGGCAGCATGGAAAACAGGGCTACCGGAGAGGTAGGTGACACGTGGGTCCGCCCATACTTCTACTATGCCTCGCAGGGTCTGACATTCGGCTGCCCTCACCACAAGTCCCCCTAGAAGGAAGCATACTGAGATGAGTAATTCTGTCATTATATATGATGGGCAATCTAACCCCCTCCTGGTTTGCTGGGGAATTTCCTATGATATCTACGAATCAAGTCGGGAGCAGATACATCCCCATCCCATACCCAGGAAGCCTCAGACAGGGGATATCCCTTCCATAAAATCAGGTAATAAAGTTTACCCCCCTTTAGCCGCGAATCCAGGATTTCTTGTACTTCATACTGACCTGGTGCGATGGGCCTGGGGTTTGATCACAGGGTACCTCTCTCACAGGTTTCAATAAGCTTACATGAAATACTGGATGCACCTTACCAAGGAATTTCGATAAATGTAGTCGCATCGTCAATGGATTAATAATCTGGGCTATGCGAAAGGGTCCGATGTACTTTGGAGCTAACTTTTTGCACGGCACCTGCAGCTTTATATATTTAGTTGATAAATAAACTAGATCCCCCACCCGGAACGGAACCTGTAATCTACGATTCTTATCCACCTGATGTTTAGCCGCTTGTTCTGCTTTTACCAGAGCTTTTTTCACTGTACCCCATACCCCACCTACTTAAGCAAACCATTCGTTGGGTTGGCGAGACTGGGACTCCTGGGGCCCACACTCTGGCATTGAAACAAAATCGCGCCCATATACCACCTGGAAAGGGGTGAGGCCGGTGCTCTTATGCACGGCATTATTATATGCAACTTCTGCAAACGTCACCAATTCCACCCAATTCGTCTGTTGATAGGATACGTAGCTACTCAGATATTGCTCCACAGCGGCGTTGGCCTGTTCCACTGCCCCATTGGTACTGGGATGGTACGCAGAACTGAGACCTTGAGCAGTACCAATAAATCGAACTGACGCCAAAATTGGGCTGTAAACTGCACGCCACGGTCCAAGATAATTTGACAAGGTGCTCCATGCAAACGATAAATATGTAGTAGGAACATTTTAGCCAGTCTTTTTGCTGATGGCAATCCCTTACAGGGTATAAAATGGGCTTGTTTTGAAAACAAGTCAATCACTGTCCATATAACGGTATAACCTCGTACTTCAGGTAAATCTACTATAAAATCCATTCCAATGTCCTGCCATGGCTGATTCGGGTCAGATACTGGTTGCAACAATCCCATTGGTTTTCTGGGAAGTGTTTTCGATTGTGCATAGACGTGACAGTCCTTCACATACGTTTCGATGTCACGTCTCATTCCAGGCCACCAAAATTGACGCCTGGCCAGGTGTAACGTCTTCAGGAAACCAAAATGGCCAGCTAATTTAGAATCATGACAACAGTGGTATACTCAATCCTGTAACCCCTGGGGAATATATAATTTGTTGCCATACCACACTAAACCATCCCGGTGTGTGAGTAACCCGGAATTGTTCAATAACCAATTGTCCTGTAACAAAGCTGCTTTTACCTCATCCTCAAATGATGTTGTTCTCGCACAGGAACCTATGTGCAGATCTCTGACGCTATAAGGGGGCAGAGTTGCCTGCACCACCTCCTCCCTCTTACTGTCATATTGTGGTAAGCGAGATAGGGCATCTGCTAGAAAGTTTCTTCCCCCTGGGACAAACTTAAGTTGGAATCGGAAACATTGGAAATATTGTGCCCAGCGCACGTGTTTAGGAGATAAACGTCTAGGTGTTTGTAGAACTGCCAGGTTCTTATGGTCTGTCCATACTTCAAAAGGATGTTTTGCTCCTTCTAATAAATGGCGCCAAGTAGATAAGGCCCATCTTACCGCGAAAGCCTCTTTTTCCTCACTTAGGCCAGGTCCAATCACTTGCTGTCCACCTCCCTCGGGGTGCCATAGCGCAGGGCTTAACCACTACCCGTGATTACACTCCACTCTTGCCTCGCCGAGTCCCAGGTGATAAACTACAAACCACCATTAAATAGATTAACAGCACTCCGGCGTCAATCCCTCTCTTGCTTATCACTCCACCCCCACATTCCGCGCCACCCGAGTAGACACAGCCCTTTAGTTCTTTGTCACATGTCCCATCGCCTATCCATGGCAGACCCAGCGAGACTGTGGTGCTTGACAGGAGCAACACCGAAGGATCATCCTGCAAACAACCTTAAGTTCGGGCTTCTCTGGTCGGTGGCATGAGTCTATAAACATTCGGGCGCTTCCCAATGATGTCAGGAAGTCACATGGGCCAGCTAGCTTCAGCTTGAGGAAATCCCGGTCAACCAGCGTGGCGGTGGCAACGGCAGCATGGAAAACAGGCTACCGGAGAGATAGGTGACACGTGAGTCCGCCCGTATTTCTACTACGCCTCATAGGGTCTGACATTGGGATTTTAATTTGATTATATGATAAAGTTCATTTGTAAATTGTTTATCCTGTGTTAAAAGAGAGTTAAAGTGCATTATATTTGTTTATCTACATAGTTGGTTAATGTTAGTTAGATTATGATTATTATATTTGTTACCCTGTATTCAGCTCTGGGAAGTGGGGGAGGGGGGTAGGGGCGTGGGGGGTTGGGGTATATTTTGTAATTTTTGTAAAACTTTTCAATAAAAAACAGAATATAAAATAAATTGATTGTTTTCCAGAAAGAAAAAAGGGCAAATCTACCTTCCCATGAGGGATCCTTCAGTGCCCTCCTCTCTCTTGGTCATCCTTAGAGCTCCTAAGCCATAGCAATTGACCAATTAATTAGAACAGCTCCTTTCTATGGCCAGTTGTTCTCTCACCAGCTTCCTCCTTTGTACCTGGAAGGTGTTATTAATTGATTGGATGTGTTGTCTTCGAAGCTTGAATAATTTTTGTCTCCTTAAACACCTCAGTAAATGGAATTATTTTCTGCTGTAAAACTGTGAACGAAACTCATCAGCTCTTCAAAGGACTTAATTTATTTTATTTTTTGTAACTCAGTGAGAAGTGTCAGTGAAGTTATCTATAGAATTCAGTATTAAGACTTTGGCAGAGATAGGTCTAAAATGAAGAAAATGTGTGCAGAAGTAGAATATCAATTTCATGAGATGCTCATGGATGTCAGAACAAACTGGAAATTGCTAAGAAGAGAAAGCAAAGCCAAGAAAGACAAAAAGGAACTTAAAAAAAATTTCAAAGAAAAAAGGCAAGCAGCAATATTACAACATCCATAAATACGTACAAAATGGAAACAGAGAAAAACAAGGAACGACTTTAAAAAATAATAATGGGTAAAAGATTGAGGTTGAAAAAAAATGTTGGAGAAATTGAAACTTTAAGAAAATGGATCTCTAAACTCAGAAAGGCTTTCCAATTTGCTGATGTCTAACATTTGGCAGTCATTTTATTTCATCTTTCACTGTGTTGAACTTTCTTGAGTTCATACTTTCTACATTTCATTGTAGCTTTAGAATTTATTTTCCTAAATGGCAACATCAGCAACTAGATGTGACCAGGGCTTTAATTTAAACAAACACAATTAATACTCCAAAAGATGCTCAGGTCTTTCTCAATAGTATGTTGAATGCCATCAGACCCCAGAAGCTCCATCTATCTGTTTGTCTGTCTATCCTCCCATCTTTACTATTTTTTATAAATAATTCAAGGTGGAGAACATACTTAATATTCCTTCCTTCTCCTGTTTCCCCTACAATGACTGCTGTGAGATAAGTTGGGCTGAGTGACAGTGATTGGACCAAGGTCATCCAGCTGGTTGTTATGCCTAAAGTGGAATTAGAACTCACAATCTCCCAGTTTTTGACCTGGTACCTTAACTACTAGATCAAATTGGCTCCATATTGTCATTTTATATTTTCTATCTATGTGGGATTTTTTAAATAAAATATAGGAATAGTTTACATTGTCTTCTCCTACACAATATGAATTGATGTCTTTGGCAATGGCACTAAAGTGGTCAGATACATGGTTGGACTGAGAGATGGACACATGGACAGATGATTAGACTGATACATAGAAATTGACAGACTGACAGAATGAGACAGAGGGACATACAGACTGGCGGACTGATGGATGGACTGATAGAGTGACAGGTGGGTGATAAACGGATGGGCAGGCAAACAGACAGATAAATGAACTGATGGACAGAGAGGTGGACAAAAAGACAGAAGGATGGGTGGGTAGACTGATGGACAGATGAACAGATTGACAGACAGATGGACAGAGACAGGCAGACAGATGGTTGAAAGGACAGACAGATAAATGGTAGTGATGAACAATCATGGACAGAGAAACAGATGAAAGGACAGATGGACAGATAGATAGAAGGATGGGCAGATGGATAGACTGACAAATGGATGAACAAATGGACGGGCAGATTAATAGATGGAAAGGTAGATGGAGAGATGGACTGACTGACAGAGACATAGGCAGATGAATGGACAGATAGACAGAAGGACAGGAAGACCAACAAATGGACACATGGACACAGAAGGACACACATAGATGGGCACATAGATGGATGGACAGAGGGCTGACTGATATACAGGTAGCAAAAGCAATAGCAATAGCACTTAGTCTTGTATACTGCTTCACAGTACTTTACAGCCCTCTCTAGGTGGTTTAGAGAGTCAGCCTATTGCCCCCAACAATCTGGGTCCTCATTTTACCAACCTCAGAAGGATGGAAGGCTGAGTCAACCTTGAATAGTTGAGAATCAAACTGCCAAAATGCTGGCAATCTCCAATCAGCAGAATTAACATGCAGTATTGCATTTTAACCACTGCACCACTACCACGGCTCTTTGCACTATCACAGCTCTTCAGGTAGATAAATGGATGGACAGACTGAAAGTGGATGGAGAGGTAGACAGTGAGATGGACTGACCTACAGATGGACTATCAGACAGATAGATGGACAGGCAGATGGATGAATGGACAGATAGCTGGGCAGAGGGAGTGTCAAATGGATAGATAGGGACAGATGGATGGACAAATCAGCAAACTGATGAATTGCCAAACAGACGCATAAATAGATTATTATTACTATTTCCTTCAAAATGTACTTCAATTTACCTTTTTGATGAATTGTTGGGGGCTGTCTGATGATAGTTTTGGCAATAAGTGGCTGAGAAGGGCTAATGTAAATGTCTGCATGTAAAAGAAGATATGAGTGGATCACTGCCTTCCTATCCACTGAATCTCAGCCTATCCTCCTCCTGATTGTTTCTGAATTAGATGCAGTAGTTGTGTAATGAGAATGACCAAATTCCAATTTAAGGTTATTATGGAAGTTGTTAGTAAGGGGACATAACAATAGCAACAGCATGTAGGCTTATATACCATCCCACAGCACTTTACAGCACTCTCTGGGGTGGGGAGGTGTTACAATGTGAGCATTATTTGCATATTGCCCCAACAATCTGGGTCCTCATTGTATCAATAGAAGAATGGATGGCTGAGTCAACCTTGAGCTCTCTCAGAACTGAACTCCAGACTGTGGGCAGAATTAGCCTACTTTTTAACCAATGAACAATCGGGGCTCATACAGTAAATAGATCCTACAAGTAAGGAATTTAATTAAAGTTAATTAATTAAGCTTCTGTTTTCTGCTTTGTTTTCAAATCACCACTGAGAATTAGGGATCAGCACATTCATTGTTTTCTTTTTTGTGGCTTTGGTCTTGTAGTAGAACCCTTTTGTGTCCTAGAAAGGGTCAGCAGAGTGTTATTTCTTTATTGGATGGGCATGTTCTAAATTTTTTCCTTCTGTCCAACTCTTTCAATGTAATTTTTCAAGTAAAAACAAAACATGACCTCAAATTTATATTCTTAAACCTCTTTTGTTGCTCCTTTCTTTAATTTTAGGGAATTAGAGGGAAAGAAAGACAGGACTTCTATCTTTAGTAGTTGTGTAAAAAAAAAAACCAAAAACCAAATTTACTTGGCAGTCTAGAGGAATATATTTTCCCCTGATTGGCATCTCCATTACAATAGCTATACTGTATGTTTACAATACAGCTTTATTCATGGATGTGCATTTAACTTATTATCTCTGCAGGATTTGCTTTCTAATAATCAGAATGAATTCTAGCTTCTGCAATCATTCCATTATTTTAAAAAAAAATACTGAAATACACCTCTTAAATCATTAAAAGTGTATCCTTTGTAAAGCAAATCATAATTTTGCTTCTATTTACAATAAACATGCAATTATTGTTCTGAGTGGAAATTTAACATTTAAACAAAGTTATTAAGAAGAATATGTTATTAAGAAGAATAGATGCATGCAGCTACACACTTCACACGTACCCTGTAGTGCTTCCCCAAGTCCTGTTTTGACCTAGCAAATGAAAACATTGAAAATATGCAAGGGAAAGTCTGTCTTTTCAACATAGTAGAGTTTAAACTGAATCGGAAACTAATGAAGCTTGTTAGAGAACAAAGACAGTTAAAAGGATGGATGGTTTGAAGAGTGTCTCTGCCAATCTAAAGGTTTTAACGTTGTTTTCTAGATCTCCAGTCTTTACTATATCAGGAGATGTATAAGCAAGGTTTCCCTTTAATTGCTACTACAATTACTCCTGAACTAAACAAATAGAAAGCAGTGCAATACTTTTAGGTTTGGTATATATGACATATGAGAACTGATATGGTATAGTGATTGTTCATATTAGTAAAATTGGAAGGGACCTTGGAGGTCATCTAGTCCAACCCCCTGCTCGGGCAGGAAACCCTACACCATTTCGGACAAGTGGCTGTCCAGTCTCTTCTTAAAAACTTCCAGTGTTGGAGCATTTACTGCTTCTGGAGGCAAGCTGTTCCACTGATTAATTGTTCTCACTGTCAGGAAGTTTCTCCTTAGTTCTAGGTTGCTTCTCTCCTTGATTAGTTTCCACCCGTTGGTTCTTGTCCTGCCTTCAGGTGCTTTGGAAAATAGCTTAATTCCCTCTTCTTTATGGCAGCCCCTGAGATATTGGAATACTGCTATCATGTCCCCCCTTGTCCTTCTCTTCGTTAAACTAGACATACCCAATTCTAGCAACCGTTCCTTATATGTTTTAGCCTCCAGTCCCCTAATCATCTTTGTTGCTCTTCTCTGTACTCTTTCTAGAGTCTCAACATCTTTTTTGCATCGTGGTGACCAAAACTGGATGCAGTATTCCAAGTGTGGCCTTACCAAGGCATTGAAGAGTGGTATTAATACTTCACGTGATTTTGATTCTATCCCTCTGTTAATGCAGCCTAGCACTGTGTTGGCCTTTTTGGCAGCTGCAGCACACTGCTGGCTCATATTTAGGTGATTGTCTACTAGGACTCCGAGGTCCCTCTCACAGTTACTACTATTGAGCATGGTGCCACCTATGCTGTACTTGTGCATTTGGTTTTTCTTGCCTAAATGTAGAACCTTGCTTTTTTCACCATTGAATTTCATTTTGTTAGTTAGTGCCCAGTGTTCAAGTCTGTCCAGATCCTTCTGTATCTTAAGCCTGTCTTCTGGAGTGTTGGCTATTCCTGCCAGCTTGGTGTCGTTTGCAAATTTGATGAGTTCCCCATCTATCCCTTCATCCAAATCGTTGATGAAGATGTTGAAGAGTACTGGGCCCAGAACAGAGCCCTGGGGCACCCCACTACACACTTCCCTCCATATAGATGCAGTTCCATTGAGGACCACTCGCTGAGTACGGCCGGTCAGCCAGCTACGGATCCATCTGGTGGTGGTTCTGTCTACCCCACATTTTTCTATCTTGTCAAGTAGTAGGTTGTGATCTACTTTATCAAATGCCTTACTGAAGTCCAAGTAAATTATGTCCACAGCATTCCTCTGATCCACTAATTTTGTCACTTGGTCAAAGAATGCAATAAGATTTGTCTGGCATGATCTATTTTTGACAAACCCATGTTGGCTTTTAGTAATGACTTTGTTTGCCTCTAGGTGTTCGTTGATTCGTTGTTTGATTATCTTTTCCAGGATCTTCCCAGGTATTGAGGTCAGGCTGATAGGTCTGTAATTTCCTGGATCCATTTTTTTTCCTTTTTTGAGGATGGGAACTACATCAGCTCTTTTCCAGTCCTCTGGTAGTTCCCCTGTGTTCCAGGATCTTTGAAAAATATAGTTCAGTGGCTCCGATATCACATCTGCCAGTTCCTTGAGAACTCTGGGATGTAATCCATCTGGTCCTGGTGATTTGAACTCATCTAGGCTGGACAGGTGCTCACTAACCATTTTCTTGCCTATCTTAATTTGTGTTTCTGTTTTGTTTTTTATGGCACTATTTTTGATAGGTTGGTCTGTTTTTTCCCTTTGTGTAAGGGAATCCCTTTGTGATTACTAAAAGCCAGTGTGGAGTAATGATTAGGGTACTTGATAAGGGACAGAAAAACCCAGGATTTAGTCCTCCCTTAGGCATAAATGTCAGTTGAGTTACTTTGAGCCAATCACTCTCACTTAGCAGTGTAAGTTTAGCAACATGTATTTATAAATCCATAAAGGATCAGTGGGTTTGGCCCATATTTGGTCAAAGAAGAGGTCTTCCTCCCACAGTGGACTGGTCCACGATGATGATGACAATGACACAGAACCTATATGTATGTATGTGTGTATATTTATATGTATAAAAGATATGTGGACAATACAATATAGGAGATTAAACTATTACATTAAGATGAAACCATAATAAAATCACTATTACCATTTCTTCCGTTCTCCATCTGAGCCTGAAGCACTTAGAGGAAAGAAATACTCATGTGCATTTGCTGTTTGTCGACTTCAGTTCGGCGTTTAACACAATCATTCCCCAGCATCTAGTAGACAAACTGGGCCTTTTAGGCTTAAACACTCCTTTGTGCAACTGGATTCTTGGTTTTCTTACCAACAGGCCCCAATATGTGCGAGTTGGAATAAATACCTCTAATACCATTTTCTTGAGCACAGGTTCTCTTCAGGGCTGCGTCTTAAGTCTGCTGCTGTTCACCCTGTTGACCCATGACTGTTGTGCTAGGTTTGCCACCAACCATATTGTGAAGTTTGTAGATGATACAACAGTAGTGGGCCTTATTCAGGATGACAAGGTGGAAGCTTACTGCAAGGAGGTTGAAGGGTTGGTGAACTGGTGTAAGGAAAACAGCCTAGTTTTAAATACCAGAAAAACCAAAGAGATCATTGTTGATTTCAGAAAAGGCAGGCACAGCCACACTTCTGTGTGCATAAATGATTCACCTGTGGAGAGGGTTACCAGCATCAAATTTCTGGGTGTGCAGCTAATGTAGGCTGACTTGGTCGCTCAACAGTGAGAAACTGGTGAAGCGGGCACAGCAGTGCCTGCATTTTCTGTGCCGCATGAGAAAAGCACATCTTCCTTCCCCTGTCCTGACCACTTTCTACAGGGGGACAATCGAGAGCATCCTGTCATACCCCATCACAGTCTGGTTTGGAGGCATCACTGCTTCAGACAGGAAGGCAGTGCAGAGAATGGTGAGAATGGCCGAAAAGATCATTGGCAGTTCCCTCCCTCCCATCCAGGACATAGCACAGAAGCGCTGCTTGAGCAGGGTCTGTAAAATTATCTGGGACACTATACATACTCTTCACAACCTGTTTTCCTTGTTACCTTCTGGGAGAAGGCTTCATGGTATCTGAAGCAGAACATCCAGATTCAGCCAGAGTTTCATTCCATGCAGCATTAACCTTGCGAACTCTCAAGCTTCCTCCTTCCATTATATATTCAAGATGGACAATATTTAATATTTATTTGCTACATATATGTAGAGATGTGGGTCTATACATATGTTGTTCATAGTATGTTTATGTGTGTGTCATGTATGTGTTTTACTTTGAGAGCGGGCAATTAAATTTCATTTTTTATGTGTGCCATTGTGCCCACAGTATAAAAATGACAATACAGGTTATCTTATCATATCTTATTATAATATGAAACCATAGAATTGCAATGGGATAAATGTTATAATTTGATATCTAAGGAAACTAACCACCTAACTGCTTCTGGTATGGCTGTGATGGCAGCATCCCAGGTGCCCTGAAATTTCCTGAGGAGACATTCTTCAACTATATGTGTTACTGTTCTTCTGGTGCACCACAGTGATGTGGTATGGATTTAAGGGTTCCAGATATTATTCTCATTGTGTCAGTATTCTTTTTGATGTGACAACGTCTTCCCCATAGAGGTGCATGGCATTTGGCAACAGAGTATACTAATAATTATGACACTATATGCAATGTTTTTGCTTGTGCTTCCTTGCCTGTTCCCCCAATTTTCCTAATCAAGTTGTTTCTGGTTTTCAATTTTTGTCTGATTACGTCAAGGTTTTTTCCATATATAAGGGATTGGTCAAGGATTATTCACAGATATTTGGATGGCAGTTTGGTTTTATCCTCTTTCCATTAAAATATATGTTTAACTCTTTCTTTGCTGTACGCTTGCTTAGATGGAAGGCACATACTTTGGTTTGATTTGGATTAGGGCAGCGGTTCTCAACCTATGGGTTGCGACCCCATTTGGGGTTGATCGACCATTTTATGGGGGTCGCCAAACAACGCAATCCGCCATTTTCCCCCCTCAGGGCGTGGCGCCACGCATGGGGGCGGTGCCGCGCATGCGCGCCACACATGGGGGAGGCACCGTGCATGGGGTGGCGCCACGCATGGGGGCGGTGCCACGCGTGCGCGGCACGTTTGTGTGATGGGGTCGCCGTCACACAAACGTTGAGAAACGCTGGATTAGGGCATAGTCTCCACTTCTCATAATATTGTTTTAGTGACCTCAGATCCTTAGTAAGAAAATATTCTGCTTTTTCAAAATCCTTGGTTTGGATAGCTATTGTCATATCCCACTTTCTAGCCTGGTGCCTTAATCACAAGACCAGTTGACTTTCTAACTGCACATTTCACGAATAAGACTCTTATAGAGAAAGGGAACAATATTCTGAGTCACAATATTTTTTTCTCAATTGCTATATACATAAGATCCAAGAATCTAACAGGACAGATAGCAAAAAAGTCATAAGTGTAGCAGCACTTTATGATGATAGGATCATATTCAGTTCTATCAACCTATACTTACTTATGAGTTTTTGAGCAAACAGTGCATATATATAATATGTGTGAAAGACATATGTATGAGTTGTGGCAAATTATATTGGATTCAGTGATTTCTAGATCTGTCCTCAGTTCAGATGGATAAGATATCGACTAGTTCAGCAAATTTCTCACCCTTTCTCTCTCCCTGCTAAACAGCTGATATGCTTGAGATCAGATTACCACTAGTCACTCGAATTACAGCCTTGGGATCAGTGATAGGATTATTGGATTAGTCTGTCTGAAATGTTTGGACAGTGTTGTTCGTCCATCGATTTTCGATGAGGACCTTGACATCTTGTGGATTATGGGCCATCAACGATGTGTCCGTAGGTGGCTGATAAGACCGATGTAAGCATGGAATGTTCTGCTACATACTGAACAAAGAAATGTAGACACTGTTACTTCAGCATTTACAGCTCTGGCTTTGTGGAGTGCTCACTTCTCTTGTGCCAAGATTGTCCTTCTGTGTTCATATGTCTGGCAACCCTGGTACACCAAGGTGCACCATGTCTGTCGATCATGCGCCAGAAGTTCCCAAGAGATGGTGTTAATATCCAGGGACTTAAGAGAGGCTTTCAGCGTGTCTTTGTATCACTTCTTTTGTCCCTCGTGCGATCGTTTTCCTTGAGATAGCTCACCTTAGAAGAGCTGTTTAGGGATGCGATGATCTGGCATCCTTACAACATGGCCTGCCCAGCACATCTGGGCTTTCATCAACAGAGTGTAAACTGATGATAGGCCTGCTCTGGAGAGGACATCTGTGTCTGGTATCTTATCCTGCCATCGAATCCTCAAAATTCTACGAAGGCAAGTCATGTGGAAGTTGTTCAATTGCCTAACGTGCCTCCTGTACACTGTCCAGGTCTCACTAGCATACATCAGGGTAGTTAGCCCTGCTGCCTGGTTATCTTTAAGCTTAGTAGCAAGGCTTATTCCACGGTGGTCCCACACGTTAGTCAGCAATATGCCAAATGCAGAACTTGCCTTGGCAATTCTACAGTTGTCAATTGTCACTGCACAGGAGAGGGTACTACCAAGATACGTAAATTGGTCCACTGCTTGCAGCTTTTGTCCCTTTACTGTGATGGTAGGCTCTTGATATTGGGCTTTTGGAACTGGCTGGTACATCACTTCAGTTTTCAGTTTCGTGTTGATGAAGAGGCCAAAGTTGTCACAAGCAGCTGCGAATTTGTCCAGTACACAGGGACCAAAGGAGATATTAAGGATGGACACAATAGAGGCAAATCTTGTAAAAGATGATAGGAGGGTTAGAAAGTTCATAGAACTATTTTGCGCAAGCAATTGCTATGGTTAAAAGACAAAAAGGAAAATATAGAGGTATACTTATGAAAACCTATATTAGATTCAGAGCAAGAGTTGTGATCACAAGAGTTGAAAGAAATATGAACTGCTCCTATCAGAATATGTGGCTGGGCATATGAAAGAGAGAGAGAGGGAGAGAGGGGGAGGGAATGAGTTCAATTCTCTTTGGAGACTTGCAGTAGATCTTGCATACTCACGCAGTAGACCTGTAACAAAATCCAAATCTCAAAGGGAAAAAGCAATTCCAGCTGTTCATAGGGGCACATGTTGCCATGTGAATCCAGGTAAATATAGAACTTCTTGAAGTAGTTGCTTACAAATTTTGCAATCACAAACTTGAATCTCTCTGGACTGTTCAGACAGGAGGACATAACAAATCTGAAAAGCTGGGACTCCATCACTTTATTAGTTAAAAGAAAAATACACATTCTTGAACATCATCATAACCACACCCACCCTCTTCCTTCCTCATAGATTTGAAGCTAAAAATGAATCAAAATGGGTTATCTTCAAACTGAGTTGGGTAGTGAGGGGCTATTTCTTGAACTTCTAATCTGGGTCTCCAAGCAGGTTGACACTCTGTCTCTAAAGGTTAAGATTTTCTTTGTGAAATCTTCTCAGGAGAAGTGAAAATCTAGGAGCATCTGGCATATGCTCAAAAACAGCAGGAAAAGTGGAATTACCCCATTAGGCTTTCTAGATAGTGTCCTTTATATTGAAAGGTGATTTCCCCCCCCCCTCTGTTTCTTCTCTGGTAACCAGCATCCATCTTGACTGTGTTCTTTTGTAACTCACACAAGGTCTCTCAAAAGCATGACTAGTTCAGCAAATTTCTCACCCTTTCTCTCTCTCTGCTAAACAGCAGAGAAATATGCCAGTAGTAACTGCAGTGATTTAAACTATACTAATATGATATTGAGCACAACAGAGAACAGTAAGAAGATAGTTATTTGATATGTGCAGTTTCATTATCAGAACTGGTTCAAACTAATTAGTTTTTCTGTCCACCTGTGATTTTACAAATATGTTAAATACCAAGCAATCCATGCTGATTCAATGGCAATTTATGTATTTAATTGAATCTTTGGATCATAATATCTCTGAAGAGATTAAACCCTCTGTGTGTGTGTATGTGTGTGTGTGCATGTTTGTGTGTGTGCGTGTGCACATATCTTCCAATGCAAAATAACACTGCCTGGCAATTTGTAAATCATGAGTCTCAACTGTTTTAGAGTTTTAGCCATATTACTCCACCAGTGGTGTTGGTGGCAGAAACATAGAACAATACAGCTGCCACACAGGCATAAAAACATGATAAATGGAAAAAAGAAGAAGTCAGAAAATAAATAACAACTATCAATCAAGATAGATTGAAGACAACTGAAGCTTCAAGAAAGTGTAGCACTATTTGAGGCTTACAGAAGCAGGATTTCTCCCAGCTGATTAATTAACAGTCCTTCAGGAAGATGCTAGGCCTGATGGATTTCAGCAAGTTCACTTTCTGCTCTCTGTGTCTCATCAGAACTGTGCATCTCAGACATCTAGATAGTCTTGCCTGTCCTTGCCTGTTCTTTGGACTTGAGAATGATCCTATGAATCCTGATAGGATTTAGCTATGTAGGATCTACTAGTAGTAAGGTATTGCATTTCACAAGAGTGCTTGCTATATGATAATGATTTTTTATGAGCAAAAGAACCAAATAGGCCCTGCTTGTTTCCTTGACCTCTTTATTCTGGATCACCTCCTTCTTTTCTAGAATGATATATAACTATTATGGCTACAAAACAGGTCACAAGGCCACTTTTGCTGTCCATACAGTACAACTGAAATAAATAAATCTTTTTTTAATTTCATACATGGGGGGAAGCGGGAGAATTGAATGCTTTTAAGACCTGAAAAAATATATTTATTTTGCCTTTTTGTTTTTTAAAAAACCCAACATTTGTAGGCAATTTTCTCTTAATTTGGGAGAAGATGTTTATGCGGCAAACTTGTCCACCAGAATGTTAAATGACATCATTCTTCCTATGCTTCCTGAGATGCCAAAATGGGAATTTGTGATTCTGACAGAATAGTCATTAACTAATTTTTTTTCCAGCCTTTCTAATACATGCACTTAAACGTATCTCTAAGCAGCAGATATTTCAATCTGTTATGGTTTGATAATGGAGCAGGTTTATATTTGCTTAGCACAAAGCTCAGTCCAAATATTATTTCCTACTCACTTCCCAAACACAACTGACTGTTCAGTCTTTTCACGCAAGCTTCTTTTGGACTTTGATGTATATGTGTGTATATGTGTGTTCTTAACTCTTCCTTCGGTGAGACCTCCTCTTTTTTAAACATTCCTAAGTAGTTTTATTACACAGCAGTAGATATGAATTATTCTTCAGATGTACATTACTTTGCTTTCACTGGCATCAAATGTAAATTACTTCTGGGATTACATTCATCTGGGCTTAATCTCATTGAAAACTGTATGGTTAGTTCCAATAGTTTTATGTCACCCTTATTTCTCCCCCTTCCCATTACATCTGTCTGCTCCTGCTGCCATTCAAGATGCATTAGTTACTTTATCTGTACATTCCTTCTGGAGCTTTGGAGAGTGACAAAGTAGTGATCTCCTGGTAATTCTTTTTGTGCCAAGGGACTCCTCAGATGGACAAGATGAAACATTTTTTTTAGCAATATAGCAAACCATGAAAGTACAAAACGTGAAGTCTGCTTCTTTTCATTTCTAAAATGATATTTCCATGTCTTAAATCTTGTCATTTTAGAAATATCTCTAAATTCTAGAGATATTTTCTTTTGGTAGCAATTATATTGAGAGATGAACTTCTCTTGGTTTCAAATTTAATTGTTCATTTGGTCCTTGAATTTCAAATTGCTTGGACCCAAACTTCAATTGGTTTGGAATGATTACTCTGCCATCATTCCAAATTTTCCTTAGCATACTTTACCTATGGACATGATTACCGTGGGATGACCCTTAACTTGATGGCTTTAAAGGGGTATTTGATTCATTAAGGCACATTCAGAAGGACACTACTGAAGACCCAGTGTTAACTCCAGGTTGGAAGAAGCATGTTTTCAAGTGTCCCTTGCATGGTAATAATGGTGGGAGAGAGATATGTCTACATCTCTTGTTGTGAGCACAAAAACTGGTTAGCTACTATAAGAAATAAAATCAAGAGGAACCATAGCCTGATTAAGCAAGGCTTTTATATTTTAGCAAGGAAGGTTGGGAAAAAAAACAGATTTTCATTTATGTGTAGTATATATGATCACACCTGTTCACCAATGTAAATTAAGATTTAGCAATATATTTTTGTTCCATTAATAGTTCAGACCTTAACTGTGAGATTGTTAAATGCTGTAAATTGTTCTCCCAGCAGCAAAATCTGACTGCTAGGACGGCGATGGATTCTATTGCAAATCAGGGCAGTTTCCAATGTAGGCAGAGGAGGAGAGGTCCCGGGGCTTATGAAGCGAAGAAACTGGATGAGGCTGTCAGCAGGCCCAGAGGAAAGGAGAGGAGGCTTTTGGATTAGTTGGAGGTGGCAGCAGTGTGCTCCAGGGGCAAAAAGGAGCGAGGCCCTTTAAGGAAAAGATGGAAGAGACAGGATTAGTAAAAGGCAAGGAGGCGAGGTTGAGGTTGTCGTGCAGGAATACAAGCTAATCCACATGGAGCTCCATTTCCATCTGTCCTGTTTGCCATCGTTCACTCCCTAGAGACTAAAATGGACGATCTGAAACTTGAGCTAGCCACGAACAAGGACTGTATATCAGAGGTGGTGACCCTTTGAGAGCTGTATGCAACGAAATTTCATTTTGATGTATACCAATTGGTGTACATTCAAAGTGACAATAAAGTTGTTGTTGTTATTGTTGTTATTATTATTAATAATTAGTGATAATAGTAATAATAATAATAAAGTTGGGCGGGACCTTGGAAGTCATCTAGTCCAGCCCTCTGCTCAGGCAGGAAACCCTATACCATTTCGGACAAATGGCTGTCCAATCTCTTCTTAAAAACTTCCAGTGTTGGAGCATTCACCACTTCTGGAGGCAGGTTGTTCCACTGGTTAATTGTTCTCACTGTCAGGAAGTTTCTCCTTAGTTCTAGGTTGCTTCTCTCCTTGATTAGTTTCCATCCATTGCTTCTTGTCCTGCCTTCAGGCACTTTGAAAAATAGCTTGACTCCCTCTTCTTTGTGGCAGCCCCTGAGATATTGGAACACTGCTATCATGTCACCCCTAGTCCTTCTCTTCATTAAACTAGACATACCCAATTTCAGCAACCGTTCCTTATATGCTTTGGCCTCCAGTCCCCTAATCATCTTTGTTGCTCTTCTCTGTACTCTTTCTAGAGTCTCAACATCTTTTTTACATCACGGTGACCAAAACTGGATGCAGTATTCCAATTGTGGCCTTACCAAGGCATTGTAAAGTGGTAATAATATTTCACGTGATCTTGATTCTATCCCTCTGTTAATGCAGCCTAGCACTGTGTTGGCCTTTTTGGCAGCTGCAGCACACTGCTGGCTCATATTTAAGTGATTGTCCACTAGGACTCCAAGGTTCCTCTCACAGTTACTAGGATTGAGCAAGGTACCCCCTATACTATACCTGTACATTTTCTTGCCTAAATATAGAACCTTGCTTTTTTCACCATTGCATTTCATTTTGTTAGATAGTGCCCAGTCTGTCAAGTCTGTCCAGATCCTTCTGTATCTTAAGCCTGGAGTGTTGGATATTCCTGCCAGCTTGGTGTCATCCGCAAATTTGATGAGTTCCCCATCTATCCTCTCATCCAAATGGTTGATGAAGATGTTGAAGAGCACTTGGCCCAGAACAGAGCCCTGGGGCACCCACTACACACTTCCCTCCATGTAGATGCGGTTCCATTGAGGACCACACGCTGAGTACGGCCGGTCAGCCAGCTATGGATCCATCTGGTGGTGATGCTGTCTGTTATGTCCCGAGCCTTTGCAAACGGCTCGGGCGTTTGCAGGCAGTCCCGGGCAGGTGCAAAGCTGCCCGGGACCAGACAGGCTGTCGCCAGCGCCGTGCGCATGCGCGGGTGCTGGCGCGGGAAAAGTAACCCATTTACCCGGGAGTTGCCTATATAAGAGGCTGCGAGGCGTTTGGGCGAGGCTGAAGCCATCTTCATGTAAGCTGAACGCTGAATAAATGAAACTGAGAACTCCAGCTGCTTCTCGTGTCTGTTTTCCCGCCACGGACTGAACACTGGCGACGAAGGTGGGATGCCTTGCACTACCTGGAAAGGAAGAAGTGTAAGCTTACCCAAGGAGTCCTGAGCGGCGAAAGAGGAACGGCGTCGACTCGGCAGCTGCCCGCCAATCCGGTGCGCATTCGGGGGTAGGCTGGCTGATAGACCCGTCTCCTGAAGATCCGAAGATGGCGAAAATCGGAAGGCTTTCGGAATTCGACGTCTCACATCCAGAGCGGTGGGAGTCCTACGTATCCAGAATGGAGAACTACTTCAAGGCAAACCAAGTGAGGGAAGATAGCTTGAAGGCGGCCACCCTGCTTTGCGTTTGCGGCCAAGACGCCTTCGAAATCGCAGAAAACCTTGCAGCACCTGTCCCAGTAGAGTCTGTAAGCTACGCAGACCTGAAGAAGCTGCTGAAGGAGCACTTCAACCCCAGGGTGATACACGTCACAGGACTCAATAGCTTACAAACACTCGACCTACAGGAAGTCTGCAAAGAATTTGCAGATGTTTTCAGCCCCCAGCTGGGCACATTCAAAGGACCACCTGTGTCCTTAAAGCTAGACCCCACTGTCACTCCCATTAGGATTAAAGCAAGAAGGGTCCCTTTTGCTTTAAAAAGTAAGATTGACACTGAACTAGACAAACTAATCCAACAGGGAATCCTAGAACCTGTTGATTCCAGCCCGTGGGAGACCCCCATTGTCACGCCTCTAAAGGCAAATGGGGACATTCGCATTTGTGCTGATTACAAATGCACACTCAATAAGGCATTGCAGCAACATGCCTATCCTGTTCCTGTGGTCAGTCACATTCTGGCCTCTCTCAAGGGGGGGCGTGTTTTTGCAAAGCTTGACCTAGCTCAAGCATATCAACAGCTGCCTGTTGATGATGATGCTGCCATAGCTCAGACCATTGTGACCCACAGGGGAGCCTTTAAAGTAAAAAGGCTACAGTTTGGAGTGAATGTCGCTCCTGGGATTTTCCAAAGCGTTATGGAAAACACACTACGAGGTATACCAGGGGTCTGCCCCTACTTTGACGATGTCTTGATTGCAGGAGACTCCACACACATTCTAGCTGAAAGGCTTAGGGCTGTCCTGTTAAGATTCAGGAAATCAGGCCTCAAGCTCAGAAAAGACAAATGCCAGATTGGGGTGCCTTCTACTGAATTTCTGGGATTCAAAATTGATGCTGCTGGGATTCATCCTGCTGAATCCAAACTAACTGCTATTTTAGATGCACCCAGGCCAAAGTCTAAGGCCGAACTTCAGGCCTTTCTAGGCCTCCTGAATTTCTACAATTCTTTTCTTCCACATAAAGCTAGTGTAGCTGAGCCTCTTCACAGGCTACTAGACAAACAGGCTGTGTGGCTGTGGTCACAAGCGCATGAGGCTTGCTTTAAAGAAGTCAAGGCCTTGCTCACTTCTAACAGTGTTCTTGCACATTTCAACGAGTCTCTCCCTGTGTGCATCGCTTGTGATGCGTCCCCCTACGGGGTTGGAGCTGTCCTGAGTCACCTCAGGTCTGATGGAACTCAGGTTCCTATTGCATACTACTCCAGAACACTGTCTTCTGCCGAGCGCAACTACGCTCAGATAGACAGGGAGGCTCTGGCTGTTGTTGCTGGAATTAAAAAATTCCACGATTTTCTATATGGCAGGCATTTCACGGTCTTCACTGACCATAAGCCTCTGCTGGGACTGTTTACCACACGTAAGCAGACTCCCCACATCATTTCCCCTAGAATGCTTAGGTGGTCTATTTTTTTGTCTGCATATGATTTTTCATTACTCCACAAGCCTGGGAAAGAAATGGGCCATGCTGATGGCCTCAGTAGATTGCCTCTGCCAGTAGTAGAAGCTGACCCCGCGCCAGCTGTCAACATTCTATCAATCCAAGCCTTGCCCGAGCTCCCTCTTAGTGCCAGGGATGTTACCGCTGAAACGGGGTACAGATCACACACTTTCACGTGTCCGCTCCTGGGTCCTGTCCGGGTGGCCTGAGCACTGCCCTAGTCCTGAGTTTCAGAGTTTCTGGTCCAAAAGAAACGAACTGTCCCTTTCTCAGGGTTGTCTGCTTTGGGGAAACAGAGTTGTCATTCCCACCTCAATGAGGACTAGGGTCTTAGAATCCCTCCACGAGGGTCATCCTGGCATTGTTCGTATGAAGGCTCTTGCACGCAGCCACTTGTGGTGGCCTGCTTTAGATAAAGATATTGAGGCTAAGGTACACGCATGCCACCTGTGCCAACGATCTCGCCCAGAGATGCCCCAAGCTCCTGTGCATAGATGGGAGGAAACACAGTCCCCATGGTCTAGGGTGCACATTGACTACGCTGGGCCCTTTCAGGGCCAGTTCTTCTTGGTCCTTGTTGACAGCCATTCAAAATGGCTTGAGGTTGTGCCTGTCTCATCCACCACCACTGCAAAGACTATTCAGGTACTGAGGGGGATTTTTGCTGCACACGGGCTGCCAGATGTCATTGTGTCCGACAACGGCCCTCAATTCACCTCCTCCGAATTCCAAGCTTTCTTACAGGCAAACCTGATTCGTCATGCCACGTCTGCGCCTTTTCACCCGTCCACCAACGGTATGGCTGAACGCATGGTGCGCATCGCAAAGGACGCCTTGAAGAGACTCACCTACGGGGACTGGCATCACAGGTTGGCTGACTTTCTCCTTTCTTATCGCACCACACCGTCCACTTCTACAGGGAGAAGTCCAGCTGAACTTCGTTGGGGGCGCCAACTTACTACTAGACTTGACCGGTTGCATCCGGACAGACTGCCTTCATCTACCTCACATCCTAGGGCACCTAGACAACTACTTGTGGGTGCCCCGGTTTGGGCTCGCAATTACGGGCCTGGTCATACATGGGTCCCCGCTTCTGTGTCCAGGATCACAGGTCCTCTCTCCTACGAGGTTGCCCTGGACAACGGTCGTGTCCTGCGTCGGCACATCGACCAACTCGCTCTAGGCGGGACTTTTCTGCTGAGACTCCTGGGTCTTTTCCAGGGGGGGAGGGGGACCCTTTGGAGCAAAGGGAAGGGCAAGAGCTACTGCCCATCTCCACTGAGGGAGCCACAAACGGCTCGTCCCAAGGTTCTGCAATTGCTCCGAAAAGAAAGTCATGGAGCTTACCCACACAACAGGCACTCACGCCTACTCCAGCCAGGGAGTCACCCCGGGGGCATACTCACTTTCCACACACATCACACAGCACTCCAGCAACGGAGGATACCCGGGGGCATCCCAACAAATCATTCCCCGCAAGAGAACTGGCACACAATTCCCAAGGTTGGCCTGACCTTACCCCAAATCCTACAGGGGGTCAAACATACACAGAGTTAGTCGAGGAACCAAGTCCCGACTACAACAACCCTAGCACAAATCAGGGAACACCTGAGTTTTGGGAAAGTACAGAAACCCACACGAGCCCGAACACAGAATGGGGTTCAGGGAATGGACAGCCTCCTGACAGGTCTTGGACTGACCTAGGAGGTTCTACAGAGACGCCCAGCAGCGGCTATCACTTCAAGGGGCCTGAGGGTCTACAGCTAGGTAGGTCAACCAGGTCACAAAGTAACAGAAGCCCTGGCCTGACGAGCCCGGTGGGCAAGCAAGCAGGCCAGGCATCGGGGCACAGTCCTTGGAAGACACCAGGACACAATAGAGAGAACAGGCTCACGCCTCCCTCCAGTCAGGGGACTTATGCCAGTAACCCAGAGCTAAGAAGGTCACAGAGAGCAAAGAAATCTCCTAAGTATCTAGAAGATTACATAACATTGCTGGCAAGGCAAAAGCCAGTAATCAGTGGGAGCACTGGGGAGCAAAATGTCATATAAAATAAATGTTGTATGTTGGTAGTAGTTTTAGCCCGGGGGAAAGGGGTGTTATGTCCCGAGCCTTTGCAAACGGCTCGGGCGTTTGCAGGCAGTCCCGGGCAGGTGCAAAGCTGCCCGGGACCAGACAGGCTGTCGCCAGCGCCGTGCGCATGCGCGGGTGCTGGCGCGGGAAAAGTAACCCATTTACCCGGGAGTTGCCTATATAAGAGGCTGCGAGGCGTTTGGGCGAGGCTGAAGCCATCTTCCTGTAAGCTGAACGCTGAATAAATGAAACTGAGAACTCCAGCTGCTTCTCGTGTCTGTTTTCCCGCCACGGACTCAACACTGTCTACCCCACATTTTTCTATCTTGTCAAGTAGTAGGTTGTGATCTACTTTATCAAATGCCTTACTGAAGTCCAAGTAAATTATATCCACAGCATTCCTCTGATCCACTAATTTTGTCACTTGGTCAAAGAATGCAATAAGATTTGTCTGGCATGATCTGTTTTTGACAAAACCATGTTGGCTTTTAGTAATGACTTTGTTTGCCTCTAGGTGTTCGCTGATTTTTGCCTCTAGGTGTTCACTGATTATTATTATTATGGATCATCACACAGTCAGCCAGATTTCAGACTGGATTTGGCATTTTGTCTACCTATCGAGTCCTTACCCAGGACCTGGGATAGGCAGATTTGGATGTTTGATGATATTACAGATATCGTCGCAGGATGGAAGCAGTTCCTAGTAAGGCCGCCTTTTGCAATTGACTAATAGCGAATTTGTCAATGCCAATGGTGTTCAAGTGGTGCTCCAGTTGTTTTGGGATTGCACCCAAGGAGCCTATCACTATTGGTACTACCCTTGCTTGCTTTTGCCACAGTCTTTCTATTTCTATTTGTAGGTCTTTGTATTTTGTTATCTTCTCCAGTTCTTTCTCGTCTATTCTGCTGTCTCCAGGCACTGCCACGTCCACTATCCAGACTTTTTTGTCTTTCTTATCGACAATTGTTAAGTCTGGGGTGTTATGTTGCAGGTGCTTGTCTGTTTGAATTCTGAAGTCCCAGAGCAGTTTAATTTTATCATTTTCTATGACTTTCTCTATTTTATGATCCCACCAGTTTTTGCTTACAGGCAAATGATATTTTTTGCAGATCTTCCAATGCACCATTGTTGCTACTTATTATTATTATTATTATTATTATTATTATTATTATTATTATTATTATTATTATTATTATTATTATTATTATTGCTGCCTGGATTTGCTATTTGTTCTTAATTGGTCATTTGAAAAAAAAAAATAAAGGAGAAAAGGCCTTGCAACTTGCACTGAGTTTTCTCTATTGAAATAGCTCATGCAGGAAAGAAGGATGAAACTTTGTGTCCAACTTTGCAAACCTGGAATGTTTTACTGCTCCCCCCCCAAATGCTTTGGAGAAGCTGAAAAGTTATGCTGAATATTGTTGGAAAAATACATGTGGTGTTACAGACTAGCTTTCCTGGTTCATGTCTCTTCCCTGTCCTCAGTGTTTGCATTTATAAATAAAGTGTATTAAAAATAATATAACTTATTATATTATACACTCTCCTGTCGGGTAAAATGAATTTGTAATTAATTCCAGAGACTCTAATCATTGTACCAGCATCCATCCTCACACAGTGGAGGATTAGCCGAGGTCGAGGAGGAAGAGGGGGAGGAGAAGGAGGCCCAAGGCTATGTTATATGTTATATGTGGAAAGAAGAATGGCTCAATGGCTATTGCTTTCCTAATATCAAGTATTGTTCCGGCAACGGTTGGGGATCTATTTTTTCCCTTGCTATATTTTAGCCTGATGTGACAAATTTTAATAGACAGAAGAATAAGAATAATTCCATGATATGGCATAAACTGAATGAATATTTTCTGATAAATGAAAGAAGAGAGAAAAAGCCATGGGTGGTGTGAATGATATGACACAAATGACCATTAGATATTTTTATTTGGAAGATTGCTGATTTTTAGCAGAGCTTTCAAAGTTGTAATGAAATTATTAAAATTCATTTTTATATTTTATTGCATTTGGTATATGAGTTGCAAGCAAGTAAAACTGCAGAGATTTGGGGTCAAGGTTACACAATATTGTGACATAATAGTTAATATGAATACAAATAACTAAAATAAAGATATCGGTAGATTAATTATAACACAAACAAAGAAATAAGTAATTTACAAAATGTCAGGAGTAGAGCATAGCAAAACAAAGTATCTATCATTGTGAAAGATAATATATTATTACTGATAAATGGGGATTAGAGGCAGGATAGATAAGGGTGAAAATATAAAGCTATAATGCCCCATTTATAATCTTCTATATTACTTGTCTCACAATCTTTTAATTAAAAAAGGAACATTATCACAAAGAAACAGTGGATCGCTAACAAACTCAAGTGCCATCTCATCCCCCAGTTAGGGTTATTTGTTTGTTATGGAGGTTGACTGATAATCTAGGAGAGATGATTTAATAGTTCTTGCTTGCAGTTATTCCTTCTGCTGTGACCTCAGGTTCTTTAAGTATGTAATGTGACTACAGATACTGTATCAACTGTACAAGACTATCCCAAAGGTGCTTTTTTCACAAGGCAACCGGACATTCTTGTTTATCTTTGAAGACATTTTGCTTCTCATCCAAGAAGCTTCTCCAGTCAGAGCTGAAGAATAGAATAGAGTAGAGCTGGAAGAGATCTTGGAGGTCTTCTAGTCCAGCCCCCTGCTCAAGCAGAAGAACCTATACCATCTCAGACAAGTGACTGTCTAGACTCTTCTTAAAAATGTCCAGTGATGGAGAACCCACGATTTCTGGAGGCAAGCTATTCCACTGGTTAATTGTCCTCACTGTCAGGAAGTTTCTCATTAATTCCAGGTTGCTTCTGTCTTTGATCAGTTTCCAACCATTGTTTCTTGTCCTTCCCTCTGGTGCTTTGGTGAATAATGTGACCTACTCTTCTTTGTGGCAGCCCCTCAAGTACTGGAATACTGCTATCATGTCTTCCCTATTTCTTCTTTTCTTTAGACTAGCCAAACCCAAGTCCCACAGCTGTTCTTTGTATGTTTTAGTCTCCAGGCCTTTGATCATCTTAGTTGCTCTTCTCTGAATTTTTTCGAAACTCTCAACATCTTTTTTGTGATATGGTGACCAAAATTGGCTGCAGTATTCCAGGTGTTTGTCATGCCTCTGTTTATACAATCCAGGGTTGTATTAACTTTTTTGGTTGCTGCTGCAACCAAAGTGATCGTCCACTAGGACTCCAAGGTCCCTCTCACAGTCACTGTTTTTGAGCCAGGTCTCACTCAATTTGTACTTGTACCTTTGATTTTTCCTGCCTAAATGTAAAACTTTGCTTTTCTCCACATTGAAACTCATTTTGTTGGATAGGGCCCATTGTTCAAGTTTGTCAAGATCTTTTTGGATCCTGAGTTTGTCTTCTGGGGTTTTGGCTACTCCTGTCAGTTTGGTGTCATCTGCAAATTTGATGAATTCCCCTTCAATTCCCTCATCTAAATCATTTATGAAGATATTGACAAGTAGTGGGCCTAAGATGGAACCTTGTGGTACCCCGCTGCTTACTTGTCTCCATGTGGATGTGATGCCATTGAAGACTACTCATTGAGTACAGTTTGCCAGCCAGCTACAGATCCATCTGGTGGTGATGTTGTCTATTGCACCTTTTTCTAGCTTACCAAGGAGTAGGTTGTGGTCTACTTTATTAAATGCCTTACTGAAATCTAAGTATATTACATCCATAGCATTTCACTGGTCTACTAGTTTAGTCACTTTATTGAAGAATGAAATAAGATTGGTTTGGCATGATCTGTTTTTAACAAACCCAGGCTGACTACTAGTTATAAATTGTTTGCTTCTAGTTGTTCACATATCTGTTTTTTGATTATCTTTTCTAGGAGCTTTCCAGGTATTGATGTTAAACTGATTGGTCTGTAGTTTCCTGGGTCTGTTTTTTTTCCCTTTCTTGATGATGGGAACCACATCAGCCCTTTTCCAATCCTCAGGTACTTCCCCCATGCTCCAGGATTTATGGAAGATGTGGTGTAATGGTTTTGAGATAACACCTGCCAGCTCTTTCAGAACTCTGGGATGCAATCTGTCAGGTCCCAGTGATTTATACTCATCAAGGTAGAATAGATGTTCTCTTACCATTTTCTTGCTTATTTTAATTTTTGTTTCTAGTTTATCTTTTGACAGTTGCTGCCATCTAAAGGTCATCTGGATATTTTCAGGCCAGATATGATAGTACTACAGGTAGTCCTCAACTTACAACCACAATTGGGCTGCTAGTTTTGCCAGTGGGCCTGGGGAACCCAGAGTGGGAGGGAGCCCATTAAATAGCTGACATGAGTGTGTGTGATGTCACCGAGGGGTTGGGTAAGGGTTTATTATTTTTATTATCACTTTGTTATTTTTTATCCTTGATACTTTTTATATATTTTTTATTTTTTATTCTTTTTATTTCTTCCATATTGTGCTTTTATTTTCTGTAAACCAGCTAGAGTCATTGAGCGAGTAAGCAGCTATATACATTTTTCAAATAAAATTCAAAATAAATGTTGCTAAGTGAGACGTTTGTTAATTGAGTTTTGTCCCATTTTATGCCTTTTTTTGCCACGCTTGTTAAGTGAATCACTGTAAGTTAACTTAGTAACGCTGCTGTTAAGTAAATCTGACTTCCCATTGACTTTGCTTATCAGAAGGTTGCAAAAAGTGGTTACGTGACCACAGGACATGGCAACCTTTGTAAATGTGAGTCAATTCTCAAGTGTCCACATTTTGACCATGTGGCCATGGGAATGCTACAACTATCGTAAGTGTGAAAAATAGTCATAAGTCACTTTTTTCAATGCTGTTGTAACTTTAAACAGTCACTAAATGAATTGTTGTATGTTGAGGATTACCTTTATTTGCTCTATTCACTTTGAGTGGTCTGGTAGCGTGTTAAGGATAGCAAACACAGCTGCAGGTTCAACTCAAAACTCAAGGCTCCTAGTTTTGCATGGTATCATGGTTGACCCAGAAAGTAATGGGAAAGAAAACCCTACTCTTCCTGGAGTTTAGGACTATTGTAATTGATTTTTTTAAAAGGTAAGGTCTCTCATTCATCACATAAATTTTAAAAAGTAACTTTTCTCCAACTTCCCAATCTAGTATGTATGTCATTTTTTTAATTAAAGAAAGTCTACAAATGTTCATTCTGTCCCCTAAAGCAGGCAATAAAACAAAGTAAAAACCATCCTGGTGTGCTAAATCTTATCCTGAAGGGACCAGCTACCCTTTCTACTGAGATAACCAGAGACCACTGTCCTTCTTTGTATATTCCCTTAGGATCTGCACTTACACTGCAATCTTAACAATTCCTGGGAGGGATATCACAAAAGCCAGGTTTTTTTTTTTTAATCTCCTTCTGAGATATAAAAGTTCCGTGTTTGAGATGAAAACATGGCTGCTGCCAAGAGCTATAAAAACTTGCTGTAGGGAAGGGGAGACAAAAAGAATGAATAGCCTACTAGACTCACTGCTTCTCCAAACTCTAAATGCCTCTCTCTAATTGGGAGAAGTGTATTTTATCTCTGAAGCCAGTGTAAATAATTCCTCTTTCAAACCAAAAAGTGAAAGGAACTTCTCTCCCACCGCTACTCCAGCTTCTTTCATATTATTTGGGACAAAAAAAGTCTGTTCATAGGAACTCTTGATATTAGAATTTTCCAAAAGGGTACCTGGTTTCCATGTTAAATTATTTTGCTTCCTAAAATTAAAGGGAGAGTCCATGAAAGCTAAATCAGAGTTCTGAATGGAGCAGACTACAACATACCAAAAGCACTAGTTGTATTCCTTCTTATATTGCTAGAGAGAATGCTACAAAAATGCATCTTAAGGTATAATCTTTACCTTATCATAGGTTTTGTGCTTTCAAGCTAATTGGACTATGAGTATCTCATGATGGCAGCAATCTATGATTAATTAATTCAGATAATTTAGTCATTCCTGTTAACGTGAATAAACAGAAGTATCTGAGGCTGCCTTATTCTAACACTTACCACTTGTTCTTCTACAATAATACAATGTAATCTACTGCAAATGGTAGCACTCCTAAATAACTCCTGAGGGAGATTAACTTTAGTAGTTTAATATCTGTGTGTTCCACTGTTCAGCAGAGAGATGACTCATGTGCTATAATGATTTTCTTCTTCAAATAATACAGCTTAAGTAAATGTCATTGAGACTGGCCAAGCCAAGATCAGTCAGCAGATGGGAAGAAATAGCATGTGTTTTTTTTCCCTCCTCAAAATCTTTAAAATATTTGATGTTGGTTCTAGGGAGGGAGCCTATCTAGAAAAGACTCAAGTTAATCACAAGTAGTTGAGCAAGAATCAGTGGTGGGATTCAAATATGTGAACAACCAGTTCTCTGTGTGGATGCCGCTTCCGGAAGTCCATTCTGGGCCTGGGCAACAAAAAATTAGCTACCGGTTCTGCCAAAGTGGTGCAAACCAGCTGAATCCCACCACTGACAAGAATGCATCAGTCAGGATTAGCGACACTAATGCCTCTCCAAAGTAAAGAGACACAGTTCCTGTTAAGCTATCCCATGCTCCAGGGCAAAGAATGAAAAGCAGAAGGTGCTCTTTCTGCATTGTCCGGCAGGACATTTGGAAATACAAAACACATTATTGTTCACTTTTATGAATAAATAGGCAAAGCCATGATTATTTTGAAATTGGGTGCCTGCTATTTAAAGGGAAGGATTGAGAGAGAACTGGTTAGACTTGGGATCAGAGGCTTTATGGATTAATCTGTTGAATGAAATGGGTGAATATTTATTTCCCAAACTATGTTTAAGTGTGCCATGTGAATGTAGTGCCTGAGTTTTCTGTCCCAAGTGCTGCGCAATGGGGTGAGCTCCCATTCCTTGCCCCAACTCCTGCCCACCTAGCAGCTCGAAAGCATGCAAATGAAGTAGATGAAGAGGTCCCACTTTGGTGGGAAGGTAACAGCATTCCATGTGTCTTTGGCTTATAGCCACGCTGGCCACATGACCACGGAAAATGTCTTCAGACAATGCTGGCTCCCTCTGCCAAGAAATGGAGATGAGCACTCCACCCTGGAATCAGACATGACTGGACAGTGAAACCCTTACCTTTTTACTGAGTAGTGACCAATTTCTATTATAGCCCTGTCTTTTAATTATCAGAGTGCTCCTTGGTTTCTGTTTCTTGTTTGTACCAGAATGTATCAGTGCATACTGGATGGATTTCTCTGATGGATTAGCTTTGTGGGTAATTTATCCTTCCCTTCCTTTCAGTATGCTCTTTCTCACAGGGTAAGAAAAGTTAATATTAGTTTAAAGAAAGTCAATAAAGCTGTGGGGATTTTCTTTTTCCCTTTACTTGAAGTGCTGTTCTATAGGAATGTTGGCTATAATTATCTTCTACTGCTAACACCTCATCATTAAACTTACATGATGGCCACTTTTAAAAAAAATCTCAGCTTTGGTCTCTGTAGTATATGGATTGCAAGCATAGTAAATATTCACAAGGCCCAGCTCTGAATACAAGGAGATTCTCTTATGCTTCTTGCAAGGAAAGAAAGTTCTGCAACTGCTATTTTTCCCATGCTGCACTTGTACAAAGGCTTTTAAGCTGTTACAAGCATATTCTGGATCGAAAAAAAGGCAAGACAGAAATTCAGTCAAAATCCTTAGCTATCGTTATACATTTAATATATATCATGTTTACCCAAATAGAGAACAATTCTAAATTTAAGAGAAGCCCTCCCAATTGAAAAGGATACAAGACAGGGATATCCATTATCCCCATTATTATTTGTTTTAACAATGGAGATTTTATTAATTAAAATTCGTGAAAATAAAGGGAATAAAAATAAAACAGAATGATTATAGGTTGAGAGCTTTTGCAGATGATTTGGTTGTGACTTTATCTCAACTGACAGATTCGGTAAAGGATTTGGTAGAAATTATAACCCAGTATGGGAAAGTTTCTGGTTTTAAGGTAAATAACAGTAAGACTAAAATATTACCAAAAAATATGTCTACGAAGGAAAAGGATATGTTAGCTAAATTAACAGGTTTTGAAATAATGAAAAAGGTTAAATATCTGGGGGTATATATTACAGCTTCTAATGTTAAATTATATAAAAATAATTATGAGACATTATGGATAAAAGTGCAAAAGGATTTAAATGATTGGAAAAAATTACAATTATCTTTGCTGGGGAGAATCTCAGCGGTTAAAATGAATGTTCTTCCAAAGTTTCTTTTTTTGTTTCAAATGATACCTATTTTGAAAAAAGATGCCAGTCTGGATGAATGGCAGAAGGGTATTAATAAATTTATTTGGGCGGGCAAGAAACCAAGAGTTAAGTTTAAGATTATATAAGATGTACAGGAAAGAGGGGGACTTAAGGCGCCTAATTTGAAATTATATTATGATGCAGTGGCTTTAACATTGATTAGTGATTGGCTTAATTTAACAAATATAAATATACTTTCTCTTGAGGGATGGGATTTATTATATGGATGGCATGCATATTTAATTTACGATAAAAAAGTGGATCAGGTTTTTAAATCCCATATTTTAAGAAGTGCTTTATTGCGTGTCTGGAAGAAGTATTATTATAGGTTAAATTATAAAATACCAATTTGGGGGATTCCTGGACATGCGATAGAGGGGGTATCTAGGGGTATGAATTTGGACAGGATTTCTTATAAGGAATTATTTAGATTGGTAGGGAATGATTGGCAATTAAAATCATTAGTTGAGTTAAAGCAAGAAAATATTGTATAATCTTGGTTTCAGTATAATCAATTGTTGGTTAGGTGGAAGTTAGATCAAAAGGTTGGTGTTACTTTAATGGATGAGAATTTGGTAAAACAGATTAAAGATCAAAACTGAGCGCATATAAAGAGAATTTATAATGTTTTAATAGAAATGGATTTGGAAATGGAATTAGTTAAAGATTGTATGGTAAAGTGGGCTCAAAATATTCAAGAACCGATTCCATTGGACACATGGGAGGTAATTTGGGTTAGAAATGTAAAATTTACCCAGGCACAAAATTTAAGAGAAAATTTTTATAAAATGTTTTATAGATGGCATCTGGATCCTAAAAAGTTGTCTTGTATGTATCCTAATTTACAGCCCAAATGTTGGAGATGTGGTAATTTGGATGCCACTTATTTTCATATCAGGTGGACTTGTAAAAATATAAAAGCTTTTTAGATTAAGATTTGGTGGAATATTCAAAAGATTTTAAAGAGAAAGATAAAGTTTACCCCACAATTATTTTTATTGGATGTTATTACAGATTGTGATGCTAAAGAAATTAATTTGATGTTGAATTTGATAACAGCTGCAAGGTTATTCGTAGGGCAATATTGGAAGAAGGATTGCTTGCCTACTATAGAAGAATGGATGCTTAAAGTGTCAAATTTAGCAGAAATGGCTAAGATTTCTGCTTATCTGAAGGCTCAGTCACAAGAAAAATACATTTTGGTCTGGAGAAGATGGTTAAATTATATTCAGAATAAATATGGGATTAAAAAGTTTCATTTAGCCTATGAGTGAATTTAGAGTATTATTATGATATTATTATTTTTAGTATTAGTATTGTTTAACTATTTGGGGATTGTATTTTTTAATAATTAGGATAGTAATTTGTTTATGTTCTTATTATTATTATGTTCACTTTTAATTTGTTTATATTTATGTTAAAGGGGAGTTAAAGTGCATTATGGACTTGGTTATTTATATAGTTGGCTAATGTTAGTTAGATTATGATTATCATATTTGTAACCCTGTATTCAGCTCTGGGAAGTGGGGGAGGAAGAGGGGGGTTTTGGGTGGGTTGATATTGTAATTTTTATAAAACTTTTTAATTAAAAAAAAGAGAAGCCCTCCCTTCCTAAGGAAAAATGAAAGGAAAAAAAGAAGAAATTTACCTTTCTCCCTGCTCAATAAATGTGGGTAAGTGATATGCTTGTATATGTGGTGTGCATATATATTTAAGTATGCATCTACACCTGCCAAAAGATATAACTTCTCCATCCCCAAAGGCCGAGCTGGTACAAAAATACAGTTTCCTAATTGAATAAATAATTTCTAATTAAAGTTTCCCATGAAATAAGGTATGCTATTAATTAAATTAGTCATTAAAGAAGGATTTAGAGAGGACATTACACAATCCTGAAATAGAAGGATGAGAAGAACAAATCAAAATAACCATACCTTGATTTTGTTTAATGTAAGATGGGTCTGAGGAGAACTTGGATAGGCTTTCAAGATTCTGTTTATTCTACCTTAGCAGGAATACTGTTTATAGTTCTGCATCTGTTTCTTGAACTCACTTACCTCAAAGGTCTGATTCCTCCCTTCCCAGCCATTTGGAATATCATTAGTCATTTACTACTTGTTTTCTCACCTCTTCAACTTCAGAATTGAGGTCTCAGGATAACTTTATCATAAAATATTTATTGAATTTAAATATTTATCAAACTAAATCAAGAAGTTCAAAAGCATTTTTCTCTGGAGCTCACTGAATTGGGGGTTGCAAGAAATGGATAACGCCCCCTCACACATACATACTAAACACAGCACAGTTGTTACTAGTGAGATGTTGCCTATATAAGGTTCAAGGATAATTACTGAATGCCAACTATGTCATGATTAGCAGTTACCAGTGCAATTCTTTTGCACAGAACATGACTAGGGTCTCTGCTCTCTTGTTATGGATATGTATTCATTTAGTATTAATTAAAACAAGCAAGCAAATCATTTGTCTTCCTTCCACGTGGCAATCTTGTCAGTATTTTGCTCTTGCTCCACATGGTAGATTCCATAGTAATGATGAATCACTGAAATGCACAAAATAGAAAGGAAATACACTGAGATGCTGTAAAATGTTCCTGGATGTAAACATGCCCTTATGTCGCATTTCTAAATTGATGAAGTGTGTGTGAAGAGAAATCATTTTAATAGTAGCTTTTCTTTCAGTGTAAGGGGAACATAAATACTGTGTATGGAGAGGAAAATTTGGGGTTGGTGCTATTGCTATTACATATCAATTATGGATTGAAATCTGTCAAAGAAATACAGCTGCCACTTCAGTCACATGGCAAATGTGAACCAATATGGACATACTGACCAACTAGAGAAATGCTGATTTATATTCAGTTATTTGATGTTGTTGTAGGTTGTTTTTGTGACCCTAAACACTGTGCTTTTAATTTTTTTTAAAAAAAATCATGGTTTCTCTTAGCATGATGTTTGAAATCAGATAATGTCTTATTCAATAAACTATAATTACACAAATCACACTTCAACACAATGTGTAAATCCAGCTATGGAAATCTCAAGCTTGTTTTTTCCCATTCACATGTTTCAAGCATTAACTTGATGGGCAAGTACAAGATCCATATTAAAACCAACAATTTCATTTCATGTTTAAACCTCCTACATAAAAAATGTCTGGTTCGTACCTAAATGAAAACATACAAGTTAAAATAAAATGCAATGCAATTACTCTGTTGCTAAGTAGCACAGTCACATGGGTTTTTGTTTTCTTTTTACTTATGACCATAATGATAAATGACAGGGTTTCCATTCCCAATTAGTGTTGTTGAGGAAGGACTACCTGTGTGTATGGATTATTTTAATCCATGTATTGTATGTTTACTGTATAATATTTCTTTTGGCTGTACCAATAGATGATCATGAACTGTTCCAAAAAGCATTTGATTTATATTGCTGTTGGCAATGGACATCAAGGGGGGGGGGTATATTTTTAGTTTTAATAGAATATTTTTATGTTACCATCCATCACTGTAAATCCATATAGAGTAAGTAATATACAAATACTACCATCATAATAGAATAAATAATTATAAATAATAAAATGATAAAAGTAAAACATTTGCTGATTCCTACCTTGATGAAAAACACAACTTCAGACAATTTGATTTACCTTGAAATCAGCCATCATATAAAACAGGGGTATCAACCTGCAGGCCTGCGGGCCAGTTGCATCACGTAGAGGCCCACCGCAGCTCTGACAATGCAAAAAAAGTCACGATACAACATGACACGTCACATGATACAGCAAGTTTGACACCTGTGATATAAAAGAATTTTATTCCACTAGTCATTGCCGACTCTAGGGGATGGTGCTCATTTCCATTTCAGGGCCACTGAGCCAGTGCTGTCCAAAGACATTTCCACGGTCATATGGTCAGCATGACATCACGGAGAGCTGTTACCTTCCCACCAAAGTGGTGCCTATTTATATACTCGCATTTGCATACTTTCAAACGGCTAGGTTAGGTTAGCAGAAGTTGAGGCGAGGATGGCAGCTCACCCCATTGCATGGTGCTCAGGTCTTGAACATGGGCTGCTGGCTTTCCAACCAACAAACCCAGCATCTTAACCACTGAGCCACCGCACCCCCCAAGTGATCATATAATTATTCCCCAAATGCTTGCTAAACCTGACTTCCAGCATCTTGTTAAAAAAAGAGTACTGTTTGTAATTAGGAAATAACCACTTCATAATTACCACTACATTGTGGTTGTGATTATAAAGAAGAATGCAGAGATCCATATACATTCAATATATGCCAGTATCATACAACCACAAGCATTAGTTCATTCTCTAATGTTTTAAGAAGATACAAAACATTTCCAGCGTTCAGAAATGAAGTATACTATAAGTATACTTATAGTGCATGTTTTCCTAATATATGCATTTTCATTTGGACCCTCAATAAGTAAATACATTCTGCCTACAGTTTAGGGGCCAAGAAAGTGTTAGTTGTGGAGAATATTAGATGTGATTAATTAAATATTTATTCACGCTACAAAATATTCTATTTTGGCAGATCTTTCCATGTCACTTGAAAAGAAATCTGACAAAATTCTCTGACATTTTTAGAGAGAAGATAGAAAATTCCTGAGTAAGGATTTGTCAAAAAATACATGATTTAGAACTTGTTATCTAAATGAAAATAGGTGTTTATCTACTTTTGCCTAATCTTGCAGAAATAGCTAATAACAAATGAGAGTCTTAAACTGTCAATCTATCTATGAGACAACTAAATATCTGTTATGACATGGAATTATCACATAAAATTACAAATCTGCTCTAATATTATGGATGGTAACTTCTTTACTACTAAGAGAGATATGCTCTGTATTCTTGCCAGTTGGATAGTGTATTCATAACTTAATAAAAACCTGAAGATTTAAAATGTTTTTCTTTTAAACTATTAAAGTTTAAAAATCTGAACCATTTTGTTGCTGCCATTTACGTGTGCTGTAGTTTGATGTTAGGCTTCATTGAGAATTTGTATTTTCATATAAATAAAACACGGGTCCACCTTTTTTAATGTAACTAATGCAAACCCAAAACTGAATTCATGTACTGTAAAATAAAAAAAAGTATATATTTTGAATACTTATATAAGGCAATTTTTATATAAGGGTTTACTAAAATGTAGGAAATTAAAGAAGCAAAAATATAATCATGATTGCTTTCTTTTGAGAGAGGGGGTGCAGGAGCAGTGGAAAATTCACTCTTTGGAGGCTTCACAGGCTTCACAAACATTTTATTAAAAGTATTTAAATATATGCTATATTTTCTTGTCCTGTGTAAATTGCATTTTTCTGCCTAAGAAGTCCCCTTCATGACTGTCAGGGGAAAATGTATACATTGCTATTAATAAAGAGGATGCATATATCTGGTTTAAAGTTCTTGCAACCTTGGAGACTCTATACTCTTTACGGAGCAGGCAGGAGATAAGGAAAAGCTTTTTTCAAAAGTTTTATATTTGACGGAAGAAGCAGCTTGGCAAAAGGTAAAGCAATGGATTGTAGGACTAAATTTGAAATAAGGAAGCAGTCATAGATTTGAAGAGAGTAGTTGAATGTCGGTGTTATATAATATATGTGGGTGTATGCATAATTCTGTATTTATTTATTTTTGTCATACTTATGTAATGTATATTGGAGGTGGTGACCCTTTGAAAGAAATTTCATTTTAATGTATGCCGATTAGTGTACTGTACATTCAAAGTGACAAAGTTATTATTCTATTCTATTCTATTCTATTCTATTCTATTCTATTCTATTCTATTCTATTCTATTCTATTCTATTCCAATTACTACTTTTATAACATCATCAAGTTCCATCTGTGTAGAACTTTGTAAGTCAGTATAGATCACTGGAGTATTAGCTAAACATGCCAACTAAATATTGATGCTTGGTTTTGATTAATTACATTTTTGAATGTTTTTGTTAATCATAAATAGAATCTACAATATCAGAGTTTTGACCTATGTCTTGCACGGTGGTGAAAAACATGAAAAATGACAGGAATGGCAGAGGGAGGACACACTTTTGTGATAAATAAATACTTTGCAAGACTTCTTGTGCTACTGCTTTACAGAGAAGCCCAAAGAGAGTAAAGATCATGCTGCAATAGTAGCATTTTCCTGCTCATTCTCTCAGGTAGTAGCAAAAATAACTCAGTTTGGGTCTTCAAAAGAATGAAATGGAAATGACCTGGACAATTGAAAAACTAGAAACATATTCTTTAACACCCAAAGTTGTAGGGTTTTGTTGTTGTTGTTGTTTAATGTGCAAAAGAGGTTTTAAAAAACTCAAAAAGCAAATGGCAAGTTGTAATGGTATATCCTAAGTTAGTCACAGATTTATCCCAAACTAGATAGTAAGGTTACTTTTAATTGCTTTAATGCTTATTTTATAAACAAAAGCTAGCCCAGACAAGGGATGTCTTTCATATAATCTATCATGGGTACAAAATTGAGAAGACAGAGAAAATAAACTCCTTAGGTGAGAAGAGGTTCATAAGGTGACGGCACAGCAGCTGACAGATTTAGTCAAATTTAGTCTGAAGATAAAAGAACAGGCAAGTTTGGTGACTGATATAAAAGAAAGTTTATTCCACTTGAAAATGCTGATAAACAGCTAACAATGGATGTGAAAATATTTTGAAAGTAGGTAGCTCTTTAGGATGAACTTCCTTCCTTAGCAATCTTTATTGGAGAATATGTATTTTCTAAAAATTCCTTATAATGCTGTCTAAAATTTATAGAAGTGGTTTACCACTGCAGTCAGAGTATAAGCTTGAAACTGAAGTTGCTCATTATGCAGGCTTCCATTTCTGTTCTTCTTAAAAATCTAGCCCCGTTGTTATCAAGTTCCTGAGATATCCTGTATTAGACGGTATTCTGCATTTCTCACAGTAACAGGGAACTCTTGGATGGAAAGCATGGAAAATCTTTTTTCTCCCTGTCTTTTCTGATCTTCTTCCATAAAAAGTGCAGAAGTAGAAACTATTCAATAAATCTCAACTGGCACTAAACAGTATCCCCTCCCCACTTTTGATAATCCTTGGATATTGGCATGAAGAAATTTTGTGCCCCAGATATTGCTGAAAGGTTTCCAGTTGTAAGATCATATGAATCAAAGGAATAGCAGTAGTGAGGGATAAGCAGACTTGGCTTGGTGTGATATTAGGAATATGCTCTGAAAGTTCTACTAGATTCTTTTTTTAAAAAGTTTCTATTTTAGCTTTTCTATCACATATGTACTTTTTCTTTGTTTTTTTCCCTGTCTTTCTTTGTTATAGTTTTCTTCTTTTTTAGTTTTTCAAAGTTTATGTCAGTTTAATTGTCCCCTTTATCTCTTCCTTCACTTACAGAAACACCGGTTTGTGCATGTGACTTTACATATAATTTTCTTAATTTGTTCCAAGACATTTATCATGGGTTTTATAGGATAAATGACATCCATCTGAAATGAAGTGCTTACCAAATAGAGGCAAATTAAAACCTGAAGTTTGTTTTCTATAAAAAAGAAACTCTTACATAAGAGAAGGATCTTTTATGTAGTGACTAGGCTGGCCAATAGTACAAATTAATAATATCTTGGAAGTATGATAATTTTGATTAACAAGTACCCCAAAATATTTATTGTTATTAAACAAATGTATACAGCAATATATTTACCAGAAGAACTTTGTGCAGGAAACAGACATCAGACCACAAACCAACATTTGCAAAATCATTGAAGAAACTAGGTTGAGGCCCCTATATATCTTACTTTGAATGCATCTCTGGCAGGATTCTATTAACAACCTGGTTGGAGTCTCTAGTGAAGAGCTACCTCTTCAAGACTTTCCAGAAAAGTATTAGGGTCAAGGGTCGTAGGGGGAAGGCATACTTCTTAAGACCCACTAAGTGACACTACTTTACTAGTGGGACCCAGAGCATGCTGAATGTGCCCAATCGGATGGGATTGGCAGAAACCATGGGGAAGAGGGGGAGAGCTGGTCCCACAATTAATCTGGCCTCATGACATGTAGAACTATAAAAATGACAACCAGGACATTGAATTGCTCCCAGAAGCTTACAGGAGCCGGTATAGCTAACACAGCAGTGGGATTACTTGGACATATCATGATATGCTCAATATTGCATGTGTTCCTGCATTCTTGAATCTTTTGAATCTTTTGAATGTTCTTCAAGCATAACCCCATGTAATTTGGGATGGAACAAGAAATAAATGATGCAGAAATGATTAAGTGTTTTAATAAAAATTCTGCATTTATTCATTAAGATGTCTTACTAAGGAAGTTTCAGATGTTTTACGTAGATATATGAAACATCTTTTTTATTTTGGCTGAGGAAGAGATATTTTAATCATGTTTTAGATACCTTATTAGATTGCAAACTTGCTCCACCTAAATCTAATGTTCAGACATAGAAAATATTGCAAGCTTGCATGTCAGAGTTTAATTTAATAGATGTAAGTTTTTTTAAACTCTTTGGGAAAAAAAACAACTTTTTTTTCCAGCTCTGCATCAGACTTGTTCCTCAGTTAGATTATTTTTGGGAGTCTCAGTCCTTAGTTGACAGCCTTAATTAATACAATATAGAAATTATTGCTATATCTAAGCATAGGAAAGAGTTATCATATTTTTGTATGGTTTTTAAATAAAACATTATTGAAGAATCTACTTTTTATAAAAGATACAACAAGAGTTTGAAGACTTTCTCCCCCTTATAAATTTGGAGAAAATTTGGAGAAAACTCTATTGATACAATGTTTATGCTTTTCTAACATGCTCTCTTCTTTTCTCCTCATCTTCTTTTCCTGCACTTCAAACCATCAATCTTCTATTCAGTCCAGTTGAGAACAGAAAGCAACCTACACTTTTGATTATATCCTTTCTTTGCAAACAACAACTTTGGAGATGTGATTTTTATCAGAAATAAAATAGAGGATAAGTTGCTTTCCCAACTTAATATGACCCTGGTTTATCGCCTAATATAGTGCCAGTTGTACTGTTTTTTTTTTTTTTTTAAAAAAAAGGTTCATGCAATGCAACTCCTTTTCTGAGCATTACAGCTCTCTGTACTAAATGAATAACAAATGTAAGATTCAGACTGAAATACGTATTTTAAAAGAGAAATTATTTAAATATATATGAGCTACAGGTTCATTGATAGCTGTCAGTCTTTACAACTATCAATCTTCAAGATTAGTTAGTCATATAGATTGATTATCATGTACAAAACAGGGCCAGAACCATGTGGATGAACTGGAAGTACAGGTTTTTTTTAAAAAAAAAATTGTGAAAGTTCTGCACACTTTGTATAAAATGTTCTGTTTTAAAAAAGGATGCATACATATAAAGCAAGCAGATTTCAATTGATTTCATTCAAATCAACATTCATTTCCTAAGAAATGTACAAAAGAGTCTGTTGTAATCTTTTTCTATTTTCATGCCCTTGTTAAGTGCTTATGGGACTGTATTATGATAAAAAAAGTCTCCAATTCTGCTATAATTTTGCCAACTGTTATCTTGGCAAAACATATTCCAGTTTCTTCTTTTTGAAAAGGAAGTAGAAAAACTGCTTAAAGAGGAACTAAAACCATTGAGGCAGTGAAAACGTCCTCAAGTTACAAACATTGTAATAACTCTGCTTATCCCATTACTTACTTTATGTAGCATCAGATAAGGAGAGTTATCATTGAATTTTATTCAAAGTAAAATTTCAAGGTCAATGGGGAGATTATAGTTTGAGAAAAAGATGGAAAATTAGTATAAGGCAAATAGCTTTTTTAAAGAAATGAATAAAATACCTCAAATTGGGCCCCATTTAGTTCTTTTTATGTGCACTTAGACACTCTCCTTTTTTTCTTGTCTTTCTCCACATTACTAACATGCATTTGGCCCTGTTCCTAGTGGCCTTTAGAAAGCTGTCAAGACCTGGATAGTTTCCTAGACCTGTAGGTTATGATGTGCTGCAACCCCACTTGTATCCTGGTTTTACTGCTGTTTAGATCACCATTGTATTGTTTGTTTCATTATGATTTGTAAGTGTACCTATTGTGGTTTTGTATTCTTTTCATTAGGGATGTGTGTGTGTGTGTGTGTGTGTAAAAGCCACCCAGAATCACCTTGGCTGAGGTAGGCAGCCATATACATAATAATAAATATAGCCATCCTTCATCATTACAAAGAAAGAACTGAGTCCAAAGGAAAGATTGAGTACAGATTTAACTCATGACCAATCTCACAGCATTAATTTTGGTGGTAGAATTCTTGTTGCTGTATAATTCCTCATAAATGTGTGACTTATTGCCTGTGCCATGTGTAATTTCATAATTAGGGGTCAATTCTTTCCATAGCTGTGTAAACTCTCCATTGTATTATTCACATTTTGCTGTATTTTGTATATTTGCTAAACTGTGTATTTGTTATATGTGCAAAACACATATAGAAGAATGGTGAAATGAAAGGTTGGATATATATATATATATATATATATATATATATATATATATATATATATGTAGGTCTTTGGTTGTTCGGGTTTTCTCCCGCGTAAAATTGGAAGTGTCTTGGCGACGTTTCGACGAAGTCCCATTCGTCATCTTCAGGCTGGTGTTTTCAGCTTCGTGCTTCGAGCAGCAATGTGTGGTCTTAGCTAAGACCACACATTGCTGCTCAAAGCACGAAGCTGAAAACACCAGCCTGAAGATGACGAATGAGACTTCGTCGAAACGTCGCCAAGACACTTCCAATTTTACGCGGGAGAAAACCCGAACAACCAAAGACCTACATACAAATACCCGCGAAAACCTCAGAAAACAAATATATATATATATATATATATATATATAATATATATATATATATAGAGAGAGAGAGAGAGAGAGAGAGAGAGCGCATTATGACAACCATGACCTGGATGACTGAGAATCTCCATAGATATTCCTCTTCGGCCTTTATGAGAATAAGCTACTTCATCAGTTTGTCAAAGTGAATTGCAGTGTTTATTATTTATTCTTTGCTAATACTGGAGGAGAGAACAGTGGAATTAAAATCAATTATTTAAATAATCTGAGGGATCAGCTAGTGCAACAAATTGCTTGTAGACATTATCTTGACATTCTTGACTGAGTGGTTCATGTAAAGATGATTTCTAGAAAATGAGGTAGGAAATGAAGCTGTTCTTAGAATGGTGCCTTAAATTAATTTGAATGCGTACAAACTAAAGATAGGACAAACTCCTTTTAATTAATAAAACGCCTTGATAACAAGGGGTGAAATATTTATCAGCACCATCAGAAGATCTATTTTTAAAAAACATAATGTGAACGACAAGCAAGCAATATAGAGACAGAAGCAGAAAAGACAACATTTGTTTAGAACTTCCCTGTCTGGAACATCAGTATAAATTTTAACATTCACACAGTGCATGGATTTAAAAAAAAAAAAAAACTTGTCACTTCCTGCTATACACTCAAAAATCATTACATTCCTGAAATTTCTTTCTATTGTTACACATTGAATTGTTCTTTCTCTCAGCTGTTGCAGTTTACCTTTAAGACATTTCTCTTCCCCTAAGAATATTTTAAGCAGTCTGTATTATGGCATTACAAAATATTTAATCTGAAGATTATATATCTAGGGATTTAATATTAAATTTGTTTCTCAGGAGTCCTTGTGGGGTTCCCAAGCCTAGGAATCATATTTTGAAACTATCTAGGTTTTCATGACTCTGTAGAAGCTGTTCTCAATGCTGTGCAGACTACCTGGAGTGTCAAGATGGTAATCACAACAATTCAATCAAAGTTATTTTTGTTTTTATTTGTGCTACATATGCCAATGTAGTGCCATGTCCACTTTTTTGACCATAGCCTGTAGACACCTTTGAAGAATACAGTGAAATTTTTAATTAAAGATTTTCATACTGGGCAAGATCTGATTGCCTACATCATGTAAATCTAAAGATGAACAAATCATCTATGCCATTTCTGATTTCAACTTGATTATGTGTGGAGCAATTATTAAAATTGCTCCACACATATTCAACATTCCTAAATAATTTTACTAGCTAACCAAATCTCTGTATGTTTGATCATGGGAGGGAGAAGGGAAGGATTACATAGAAAACAAACACAACATAATGTTATTAAAGTTAACTGACTTTTTTTTTAAAAAATGCAAAATATAAACTATTTTTATGTAATATTACTTGTTTGTGGATTTCAGAATACTACACATTTCATTTTATACTATAACTTAACCATTTGACTCATCAGTTACAGAACATATCATCTCTTGTTATTCTAGCCATTACATCATTTATAAAATAACTGGATTGAAATGGAGTCAGAGTAAATATTTTCCCTGTTTGACAGTCCTTGTGAAAACAATTTATAAATAAGACTGTCAAACAGAATAGATCTTGTCAGTCAGAAACAATCAGTCCCAACAGCCTGAGTCCAGATTGGAATGACAGCTCCTTTCCCACAACATTTCCTCATAAATGGTACTGAAAGATCCTCGACTGACATACAACATGAAGTCAGATTTTGTAGTTATGGTGTTATTTTGATCTGAAGACAATATTCAACAAAATAATTAATGTGTGTAACACGCCCCTGTATTCCAATACACTCAGTAATACCCCCTGAATATTAAATAAGATGGCCTGATTATGTCTTCTTTTCTCTTTTACACATGTATAACCTAAGCTTTGTGACAGTTGCTTTTTTCAACCCATTTTTTTGGTATTTCTACTAAACATAATTTGATCAGAAGATAAGATGTTATTTCATATAATGTAAAAATTGCAAACAGAGATGACATATATAGCAGGTTACAGATAACAATTACATGGATTTTATAATGTTTATTTATTTTGGTGGGTGAGTGTTTTATATTCTCAATGTTTTCAATAAGCTCTGAAATTTTCCTTCATTTCTGGCTATATCAGCAATTGAACTTCCCAAAGGCTTTGATCCAGTCTCATCACATGGCCTAGACCTACTTAATAAAGCATTTTTCTCTTCCCCAATGGCCAGACTTGAGGATTTCATCTTCCAGGAAAATAACATTCCTTCTTCTTGACCTTCTTTCCATAATTCACTTGACATATGTCAGGAAATTTACCATTGTTTTGTTCCTCGCAGGGCCTCAGCCCTCAGAGGTGTTACAAACTCAATCATATTTCATCTTGGCCATATGTCAGTTTTAGCTGCACTCCTGCTTAGAGGTCTTGGACTTTTCATATTTTCCTTGTCACTATACCATCTTTGGATTTCTTTGGCATCCAAGCTATTACTGTCAGTTCCCAAGCACTAGATGTTTCCTTTCTGATTTATTTTCCCCTCAGTCCCCCTTTTTTTCCATTTTCCTAACTTGCATTGGTGTGCATAAGTAATAGTGCACTAATATGCAAGAATAGCTAACAATAGAATGGATAGTTCTATCAAAAACTATAGCAATTTCACTTCTGTTGTAATACTGTACAGGGCCTTGGAATAAAGAATATAAGGATACAAATCATTCAATAAAACAACAGAAAGAAAAAAGAAAAGGTTATCCTGCAGGAAAGCTTAATTTACAAGCCAACTAAAAGCTTAACTCCTTCCAATGAAGAGATTTGATAGATTAGTTGTAATTAAGTATCTTAGCCAATACATGAATTTTCTATGGAAATATTCAAGAATTAATTCAGCCATTTTTGGATGCCAAATAAGTTGGCAACTACTTCAAAAAAAAAAAAGGTAGGAAGCAACTGTTTACACTGACATTATCACAAGCTGAGCTAGGATCAAGCTCAACTAAAGAAAATTACAGATCGCAGACTGTAAATGAGAATATAAGGGCAGGACAGCGTATAAAAGCTAATAATAAAGACTTTGCTGGGGTATCTAGCAAAAATCCAAAGCATCCAACACTAAATTATAATGAAAACAAAAACCTACTCAAAATGCTATAACTCTATCAACATATTGTTAAAATAAATCCAATCACCCTGAATCAAAAACAAATGGCAGCATGAATAAAACATTTGAACTTCCCTTCCAAAAGAAAACAGGATCAATTTCTGCTGGGTCTCCCTAGGAAACAATATACAGTATAAAGTAAAGAGGAAATATATATATTAAATGACAATTTGACATATTATTTTTCAAAACAATCCAAGTAAAACACCTCTTCTGGCATTGGTCTAGTACTTAGAAAGTGTTAGAAACTGAAAGACTGAAATCTAACCACACCTTGAAATAATGTTATCATCATCATCATCATCATCATTATCATCATCATCATCAAGTTGGAAGGGACCTTGGAGGTCATCGAGTCCAACCCCCTGCTCAGGCAGGAAACCCTACACCATTTTGGACAAATGGCTGTCCAGTCTTTTCTTAAAAACTTCCATTGTTGGAGCATTCACCGCTTCTGGAGGCAGGTTGCTCCACTGGTTAATTGTTCTAATTGTCAGGAAGTTTCTTCTTAGTTCTAGGTTGCTTCTCTCCTTGATTAGTTTCCATCCGTTGCTTCTTGTCCTGCCCTCAGGGGCTTTGGAGAATAGCTTGACTCCCTCTTCTTTGTGGCAGCCCCTGAGATATTGGAACACTGCTATCAGTGTTCCAATATCTCGTCCTTTTCTTCATTAAACTAGACATACCCAATTCCAGCAACTGTTTCTCGTATGTTTTAGCCTCCAGTACCCTAATCATCTTTGTTGCTCTTCTCTGTACTCTTTCTAGAGTCTCAGTATCTTTTTTACATCGTGGTGACAAAAACTGGATGCAGTATTCCAAGTGTGGCCTTACCAAGGCATTGTAAAGTAGTATTAATACTTCATGTGATCTTGATTCTATCCCTCTGTTAATGCAGCCCAGTAATGAGTTGCCTTTTTTGGCAGCTACAGCACACTGCTGGCTCATATTTAAGTAATTGTCCATTAGCTCTCTGAGATCCCTCTCATGGTTATTACTATTGAGAAAGGTACCCCCTATACTATACATGAACATTGGGTTTTTCTTGCCTAAATGTAGAACCTTACTTTTTTCACCATTGAATTTCATTTTGTTAGATATCACCCAGTGTTCAAGTCTGTCCAGGTCCTCCTGTAGCTTGAAGTTATTTATAAAAATAATAAAAATGGGATAAAAAATCTAAATAAATAAAATATTTTTCAAAAATCCCAAACACATCAATCCAATCATTTTGTGTGGGGGGGGGAATTTAAATTATCTTTTCCAGATAAAATTTTAAATGTTGCAATATTAATAAGTGCTTCATTTTTCAAATATAGAAACATTCTAGTAAATTCCCATTTGTTACACGAACATGTCAGTTTAGTTCATCCAATCTTCAGAGAGAAGCACTTCTATTTTAAAGCCTGCATTTGAGTATATGTTATACATTTGCTTGACCAACCCATTTGATGCACGCCTCAAAGTAATATTTTGACATCAAAGCTTTTCTACATGAATAATGCATCTAGTAAGTCCAGGGAGTCAGGGTCTCCGTGTAACACTTGCCTTTCGCTCAGATGTGGAAATTGTAATGACATATTTTATACGTGCATTCAAAATCAAAGAAAACAAGACCATGGAGAGGACATTTTTAAAAGCATAAAAAAGAGTGATGATCTCTTTGGGAGGAAATATGTCAACCTATAAAACCCAACTAGATTTTCTCTTAATCTCTTTTCAATCATATAACTCAATATCATTTTGATTTTTTAGAAATCATCCAACATGCAAGAAATGAAAACTACTTCTCTAATTTCTTTTTCCTATAAGCCTGCCAAAAGCTCCCTTCCCCACTTCCTCCTCCTCCTCCTCCTCCTCCTCCTCCTGGCTGGGTGTGTTATAATCATATCAATGCATCAGTGGCTGCTACCTAATAATAAATATTGCAATGAATTTTTATTTATTGGATAGTTGCATGGCAATGTTGCCTGTATACATTGATATTATAAAATATGCTTAAGCAAAATCAGGTGATTTATTACAACTGATAAGATGAAATGTACTGTGGCTGAATGAAGCTGAACACACTATAACATTGAGATGCAGATGAGAAACAAGAGGGCACCAGACACCATTGGCAGATGTGAGAACTATATTTGGCTGCCTTGAATGTCAGCCCTGGAAAGAAAAGAAAAAAAATTAAAGATTATTCACTTTAGTTTATAAATCATCTTTTTTGAAATGTATAGTATTCAGTCCATCACTAAATTCAAGCACACAGTACTTTTCCATTATAACATGACTGTGAGTTATCCCAAAGCCTATAGTTGAAATAAGTATTTATCTAGAATTGGGAAAATTAACTGAAATCTAAGTTTTAAAAGTTTTTGTAGGTAGGTTTTTTTTTTTTTTTTTTTTTGCGTTTATGTTCCCAGCTGCAGGTTTTTCTACTGTGCCAGGAGGCTGTGAGACAGTCACATTATTCAACCCATTTTTCCCCTCTTGTGCCAATAGTAGCTTCAAATAATCTTTAGCATTATTTTCTATTACTTTTTTGGCGCACTATTGCCTTTTTAGACATAACAACAACAACAGCTTTGGATGCTCTGCCTCAAGAGCTCACAGATGTTTTAAAAGGTTCTGATCACAGGAAACATAAAGTAAATGAATTAGCTGGTATTTAATTTTACAACTAAATCAAATAAACATGGAAGATATTAAATATATACGGAAGATATTAAATAAGTATTACAGAACAAAAATAAATACTGTCTCCTACATAACTGAAAATGAATATAAAGTCACCTCTTTTTTGTCTTCCAACCCCTCCCCCTCAACCCTGCAAATCATGTTATTCAGCTTTCAGCTCAGTTGGAGATTCTGTGGAGATTTTGTCTTGCTGCTGGAGGCTGTTTAATCTGGATGGAATAAAGCAAACTCTAAAGCACACAGATTTTTGCTTTGACAGCTTCATCAGCTCTAGCACTGTTTCTTGGTGAAGTAGTGCATTGACCCCCGACAGAGATGTGAGGACTTCCTGGATTTCTTCTGGAAAGTCACAAAGAGGCTGTGATCAGAAAGGCCCTTGCACAATTCTTGATCGACTGTTTATGGCCTCATCTGGAACATGAATACCTTATTACAGTGATTCATGTCGTCATCACCACCTGTTTGTATGGGACAATGTACCATTGTACATTACATTATGATATACCAGACAGGCAGACAGACAAACTCAGAATCTCTACAATTGATCAAGAATGCAGCATCCATAAGCTGTCAGGTGCTTAACCCTATGACCATGGTACATAAATTCTGTAGGCCCTGCACTGCTTGTCAATAGGTTTCCAGATATAACTCCAAGTACTTTAACTATATAGTAAACTATAAAATCCCAGGTACTTTTAGGTCCAACTTTTCCAAATGAATTTGATCTATCCAAGGCATTTTCCTGTCAGAAGCTGGTGTATTGTTATGCTTCTAGGAAGTAACTAGGCCAAGGCCCTGAAGCAATATTCCTCTGAGATTGCCCAAACTCCAGCAATAGTATCCTTTCAGGAGCTAGTTAAGACTATCCCCGAAAGGCCTTGGGTGTTAAAACTGTGAAATTGCTAGGGAGATAATTTTAATTAGTTAATTAGTTGATTTATTTCATATATTTCACTATGGACATTTTAATTGTTGTGCCTTAAACTCTTTGGAACATTATCACCTGTGAGGTGAGATTAGCCCTGACTATTGGCATTTAGGAAATACTTGAAAATATGGTTCTTCCAGAAAGTGTGGGGATCCAAAGAAAATGGAGTGCCCATCATATGGTTATACCAAGTACAGGATTCTCTCACAGTCTTATTTATGTTTGTGTTTCATTGTATTTCATTGTTGTTTTATTTGTTTTAGCTATTTCATTATACGCCACCCAGAGGAACATTTGTGAGATGGGTAGCTATATAAATCTGATAGATAGATAGATAGATAGATAGATAGATAGATATAAAATGATAGTGATAGAGTGATAGAGTGATAGAGAGATAGAGAGGCCAAGAAATAGAGAGATATCTGTTGAAAATCACCAAGGATTGTGAGATGTGGAGGTATGTAAATTTAATAAATCAATAGTAATAGTAATCCATGTTTCTCATAATCACCATACTATATGACTTGTTTTAAAAACCAGAAATATAACCTTTGGGTATATTCACAAGTTCCTAATCATATAGTTTCTGATTATTATATCTATAATGTATACAAAATAAACAGCACAGCGCAAGGGCTGTGCTTAGAGAAGTATAGCACAAAGATTCTGTTTCTTGGTTTCCTAAGATATAATACTGTGATTTTTTAAAAACCTCTTCTATCTTATCAATAAATATAATAAAGCAAGAAAAAAAATCAGGTTATCACAGTAATCCCCTACTAAAAGAAGCAATGTTTTCCTGTCTGCCAAAGTTCGGGACTAATCACACTGAACTAGCATCTGCTGATGGAATAGGCACACAATCTCACCAGCAAAGATGGAAATGAAGTGACCTGCACCTCAGCAGAAGTATCTGAAGTCAAGTTACAAGTTATTAACTTCCATAGTGAGGATATTTATTTGTTTGTTTGTTTGTTTACATTTTACAATGTCTATCATGCAGCTTTTTCTTACAATTTGGCCTTTCTCTTACAATTATAGAGGAATGTGTTTTAGCCCAGCAGCTTCATAGCACTGTGTTTAAGGGTGAAATATAAAAGGATTTTGTTATGTATTGGGGTTCGCGGCATTGAAGTGACACACAAGTTGTTAACCAAGTTCTTCTTTATTCATTCCACGTTACCACTCAGTAACCCAACAGGCTCGCAGGCCTTTTATAGTTTTCCCAACATCCAATCATAAATCCTCTTTCTTCGCGCCTTGTGCCTGCGCACAAGACTGGCGCCAACCAGTCTGGTCCTGGACAGCTTTTAGGTTGCCTGGGACCATTTGCAACATTTCAGGGCCTGCTGAGTTTCCTCAGCAGGCTCAGGACACAACAGATTTATAAACTTGTCTTGCTAAATTACAGCATTGCACCTTTGTCTTTCGTTGCTAAGTGTGAGAAGATTTTAAAAGAAAAAAAAGGGGGGGGGGAAGAGTCCCACTGAATTCAGTTGATTTCCTCAGTTTTGAGGAAAAGGTTACTTTTTCTGACAAAGGCTAGTCTACTCTAAATGAGAGGATAGGGAGATAAACTGAGAGCACTCTGTTACATCTAAAATTATAGCTGCAATTGTAAGAGCTGGCACAATCAGAGAAATGAGTACAACTCTTTTCATAAATCTTTCCTCCACAAGGGCTTACAGAAATTTTAGTTTTGTATACCTTCATTTACTATTGTAAATGGGATGGGGCATGGCAATTATTTTGCACAAAACCTCAAGAAACACATGGAAGTTGGGATAGGGGTTCTCCTGTACATTTTTCTCTAGTTTTCTTTTTTAGTCTGAAAACCAAACCCAGAAGAAAAAAAAGTGCAGTTATAATTATAACACAAGTCTTTGGATTCAGACAAAAAAAAATAAAAAATCACAGCCACCTATTCAAGAGAACACAGCAATATAGAGGTTAATGTGGTGTTTGTTCCAGCCAGATGAGGTTGCATCTCCTCATCTGTTCTGCTTTAAGCTCCCTGACAGAGGATTGTGAAGAATTGTCTGCAGATGAATAAAAACAGAATTAAAATAAAATTAATTATCCAATTCATCCTTATCATGACCATTTAAATATTATCTTATACAGGTGAGTAAGAAACAGCAGTTAGTGTAAGGTCAAATTGCAGAGAAAAAAGTATCTGAAGATATTGAAAGCTTTTCAGCCCATAGTTCTTCAAACAACTTATCAATCAGTAATTACTTTACACCATTAATACCTTTCTTTCACAGCATCCTGACCCTTTGCAACTGTTTATTTCCTATATGTAAGCAAATTTAACAATGTACATTTTTCTTTTTTGTCATGTTTATGTGTATACAAAAATCACATTCTCCAGAGGGAGAGAAATAATCCAGGCACAATATGCTAGTATAAATTATTCATGCTGGGTAAATGTCCATCCTTGCAGAAGGAAATAATTCATTTCTTCACTCTCAAAAGCTCCCTGACAATGGAGAGGTCATAAGCATATTTTTGTACCTGCTTGTCAAAGACTTTTGCACATCTTCTCTTCTGAAAAGAAGAAAATAAAATAAAGAATGTTTCCTCAGATTTGCCAGATGTGAGGAAATTGTAAAAGAATTAAAAAAGATGTGAATGGGAATGTTTGAAGTCCCCATAATCTTGCCATTTTACTCATTTTTTTTTTAAAAAAGACACAAGAATACTTTAACTTTCATCTTAAGCGGCAGAAACTGCATGTCTGAAATATGCATATCCAGAAGTATAAAGTATAAATATAAATGTATAAATATGTGTTCCTTCCAACCACCTCTGAATGGGGGGAGCAAATACATTAAGTTAAAGAAGTTGTATTTTTGATCAAGGTGCCTTACATGAGTGGAAGGCACAAACACTGCTAATCCCTCACATTTGCAGTGATTTTCAAACTTGGCAACATTAAGATAGGTGGACTTCAACTCCCAGAATTCCTCGCTAAATATGGTTGGAGAATTTTGAAAGTTGTAATCCACTCATCTTAAAATTGCCAACCACAGCAGTTCTTAATGACAAGGACTCCAGAGTTTCAAAATTCTTTTTCAGCCATCAGAGTTTTTCCTAAAGCTGCTGCCATATTGTGAGTTTTTAATATGACAGAAGAGGAAAGTATATCAACTTTCTTTAATCTTAAGATTTTTTTTCCTCCTGGCCCAACTAATTCTCTGTTGTATACCAATCCCTTTTCTGCAGCCTATTCCCCTTATTTATTTAAAGGATTTATATCAGGCATGTCAAACTGCTGGCCCGCGGGCCGGATGTGTCATGCCGAAACCGCGCCCATCCCATTGCCGGCAATGGGGGAAAAGTCGCAATACATTGTGCGACATCACATGACATCACGAGTTTGACATGCCTGATTTATATGGGTGCTTACCCTATGAACAATAACCCTTGCCAGCTTATAAAAATAGCAATAAAAATATAAAACAGTGAAACCACCATCAAAAACACCATTGCTGATTCACATTCAAAAGCCAAGAGCAGACCTCAGCCCAAAGCTGATTACATATTGCTTTGTCTCGAGTCTTCCATAACACCACACCAGAGGACTTTTTTAGTTGCCATTTGTGATCTTTCAAGGGAAATAATGAGGAAACTGCTGGAACTTCTTCTGTTCAAGAATCCATGCTTCTTTGGATTCATTCCAGAGACTTTTATTTTAACCAAATAAGCCAAGAACCTAGAATTAGGAAAGAATAACAGCTGACATTTAGCACACAAAGCAAAGTTGGAAGAAAGGTTGAGAAATACCTATGTGTGTGTGTATACTTATTCCTCATATATGATATTGCTTATATGTAAGGAATATAAACATATGGAAGCCTAAAGAAATTTCTGAAGTCCAACCTATGTTCCCTGCCTAAAATTCAGAAATATTGCTTGAGAAGAAATCTCCAATTGTCTTCAAAATTTAGTGTTAGATGAAATTTGGTGGCAACACCAAATAGAGAAAAATGTTTTGAGAATTTAAAATAAAAAAAGTTCAGGTATATTTTCATGTATTTGCTTTCACACAGATAGCTTTTATTCAATCAGTATTTCAAGGCTCTAAGTCAATGCAGGCATTCCTAAACTCCCTGATTTCTCTTTGCTCCTCTATTGTGAAGAAATCACATTTTTCAAGCATCAACAAATTAACATAACAAAAAATATAGGATTTTCCTCGGACATAGCATTTTTTGCCATTGTATTTGATTTCTAGAACACTGCTGTGTAGGAAGGCATACTCATTTGTTCACAGAAAACAATTCTCAACAATATTAACTTGTTTTATATCATGGTAACCCCTGAGAATCACACTGATCGTGGTGGGATTTAATTGTGATAAACAAGCCAAGCTCTACCTTGCCACTTCAAACAACTTTACACTCGTTATCTGCCATTTTAACCTCTCAGCAAGTTGTGAATTCTGCTACAATACTCATAGATTTACATTGCTTAGAAAAAATAACAATGTAAAGCAAATCTCTTCCATTTCTTATGTGAGGCCATGAAATCACAGAACTGAACTGGGACTCATAGGAATAACACAGCATAAAAAGCCATTTTCATCATCTCTGAAGTCCATTTGTAATGTAAGTATAAAAAGGCACAAGCTCTTGAATCAGAGCAACAGAGCAAAATAATCATTACAGTCGTTATTTTTAATTTGAGAATTTGAGCCACAAAGTATTGGAGCTCAATGCTCTAAATCACATCCACTTTTTATGTAATCAGAATTGTAAGGGGAAGGGTGGGTAGAGAGAGGATGACATCCCTGTGCTTGTTATAATGAGAAGGGACTAGGTTCGTGAAAAATAAGGATGCATTCAGTGCCTGATAGATTAAAAAAGTAGACGATGTCAAAACAAGGAAAAGTATGTAAGGTGTCAGCCTTCATAAATAATCCATGTCAGTGCAAGATGGAAGAAAGATGTACCCTTTATCTTAGAGTCAAGAAAAAATAGTTGCCGGGTGTCAGTGATAGACCCACAGTGCTACCTGATAACTTCTTGTAACTATAGAGACCCAATTACTTTGCAGTGATTATTTCTGAAATATTATAGATACATCTGCCCTGCCCTGATGGAAACATTAGACGTTTTTATGTACAGCACATCCAGAATTTCCTCCAAGAAGAGGTAGCAGAGAATTCCTATGATGGGAAAGGGAATCTCTAGCAAGCCTTGTGAGTCTGGCAAGTCAGGAAACAAGAGCCACTGTGATTTCCTGGAAAGACCTTTATTGTTAGTTGGGTATTGTTACAGACTCTAAATAGCCTACCAAAGCAATTCTTCAGCTCAACTTATATCTAGCTTAGTTAAAGTGGAGTTGCTCTGCATCTCTTTCTTATATCCCACCTACCCATCCTCCCATGGTCTGAGAATGGCCCTCTTTCTTTCTTCACTTTCTCAGTTTGTTAGACATGGTATTATAAAAACACTAATAACCTAGACTGGTCATAGCTATGGATAGAAAACTGTCAAGTTTTCATGGACATATTGATGCATTTTTTTTACATGTAATTTTCTGGAGTAATTTTTCCTAATATAGGTTTGTGACCTTTCTTTCTTCCATACACATTTCTGTACTTTTCCTAATTAAAAAAAAAACTTCAACTCCAAGATCAGAAAATGTAAATTTTAAAAAGTATAGTCAATTCAGACACATTTAATTAAGATGGATGCTTCATCCATTCCTGATCCTTGCCTGGACAATATGGGTTTGTCAAATGTCACTTTTTAAACAATCAATATGCATGATGAGGAAATACTGTGGTATGTACAATGAACAAATATTAAGAATTCCAAACTGAATAATAACAACATTTCCAGAGCATAAAAAAAACCCAAGTTGTTTTCCTTTGAATGTAGTTAGCCAAAATAAGAACTTTTGATTTCTCCAATTCCATACATTCAGTCTGAATGTATGTTTCAAAGTGACTGGTAAATCATCTTCCTTTAAGGAAGGATGCTCAAAGCTTCCAATATCATGGTCCCACAAAAAGGAGGGAAAAACAAATGACTTATTTATATTTAGGGTTGGCAAAGAAATTGATATAACTTCTAGTTTAACAATTACATTTGATTTACCTATCAAATTAAACAGTGTAGAATTTTAAAATTTTATAAATTTAAATTCTTTCACTAGAAATAAAGAAACAAAACTTAAACCCCTATTTTAATAAGAGAGATGAACTGGCTTACTTATAACCCTGAAATTTGAGTTTCATTTTGAAGGCAGCCATTGTTATTCACCAAAATGAGGGGAAGAAGTAAAATGGTGTTTCATTGTCTTTGTTAAACTGCTGTTAAAATGCTACGGCTTCCCAAACTCTGAAAGTTGATGTTGAAGCTCTCTCTCTCTCTCTCTCTTAGTCTGACCCTTCTTCCCCTCCAACAAATTCCTTCTGCACAGTGAGAACCAGGTCAGATAGTGAAAGGTTTGTGCAGAAGTCACTTGCCCTCCTGGCATTATAACTTCTCCTTTGGAAAGCAAATATAGTGAGTGAAAAATAAAATGAAAAGGACACTCAGACTTCATACAGGGCTCTGGAACCAACATATTCCTTTGCGTTTAGCATACTTTTGCATCTAACTGATAAGCCAGTGTGTCTCAAAAGGACTTGCAAGGAAGGTGACCATCAATTGTCTCACCATGCGCGGGGGGGGGTGTATTATGATCCATACTTTGAGAAATGCTGCCTCAGGAAAACCCTCCACATAACTAATCTTCTCTATTGCCGTGCAACTCTCTTAACATCTTCCTGCTAGTTCCTTTTGGAGTTTTAAAAATGTTTTAGCATGTTTATTTTCAATACTACATTGTTAACTTTTATAATTCTAATTTTGAAAACACCAGAGGAAGCAGAATTATTTCCAAGGCTGATTTTTTCCCATCTTAGAAACAAAGAGACCTCTAAAAAAACTGCAAGGATTTGAATTACAATAGTATAACCAAATACAAGGTAGGCTCAGAAGAAGAAAGTGAAATAGAGAGAATAAAAAGTGCAAAAATAAATAAAGAAAAAAAGGAATTGTTTAGAAAAGAAAGAAAAAGAAGAGAAAAAAATATAAAGAAGTGGCTTCCAATCTTCTTAACAACAGTTACAGATGCATTAATATTTTACCTCTTTTATCCTGTGTGGAAGTAGTTTCTTTATAAGGAATGCTGTGCTGCTGAAAGGCAGATCACAACTACAGCACAGCTGAATTGCTCAACAACAGGATTTTACATGGTTCTGAGGCAGAAATGTAGTGAATTCTTTTTTTTTTGAAAAATTTTTATTTAAATTTTCAATACATATAATACTTTCCATACATTATATAAAAAAAATAAAAGAGAAAAATACGTTTAAAATAGAACCTTAGATGTCGCTCGTCTATCTCCCCCCGACTGCATTCGCCCTCTCAGCTTTCCTTCCTTACTTCCCTACTCCCTCTCTCCTCTCTCTCATCTCTCCCCTCACCCCTTCCTCCCATCCAACTTCCTTCCATCCTTCCTCCTCCCCTCTTATCCCTCTTCGGATACAGTTCAGGGGAAATACCCGAGCGGCACCTCCCTCTAAAATACTCTATCTATTTTATACATTAATATTTCTATATAACTAACCTACTTAATCCCACCCGTCCCCTCCCACACTAACCCCCCCCCCGCTTCCCAGAGCAAAATACAGGGTTATTGTAAACAAAATAAACACAATCTATAACTTTTAAAACAAAAAAATATATACAATAAACAAATTCATACATAACCCTTAACTCCCTCTAAACCAGTGGTTCTCAACCTGTGGGTTGGGACCCCATTTGGGGTCGAATGACCATTTCACGGGGGTTGCCAAACCATGCTGTCCGCCATTTTTTTCCCTTTTCCCTAGCTGTCCTACTCCCTCTTATTGGTGGCCACACCCACTTGAGGGTCACCACAACATGGGGAACTGTATTATGGGGTCACGGGATTAGAAAGGTTGAGAATCACTGCTCTAAACTTTAAAAATAATAAAATAAACAAATCTACTATAAATCAAATATTATAAAATTCTATAAATAATAATTATTACTTCAAAAAAATTAATCATAAAATAAATGGAACTTTAAAATTCCATATTTATTCTGAATATAATCTATCCACCTTCTCCACACTATGATAAATTTTTCTTGTGTATGGTCCTTTAAATAAGCAGAAATCTTTGCCATTTCTGCTAAATTGGAAACTTTAAGTATCCATTCTTCTAAAGTAGGCAGCAAATTCTTCTTCCAATATAAACCCACAAGTAACCTTGCTGCAGTTATTAGATTCAACATTAAAATAGTTTCATTAACATCTAAATCCATAAAAATACCCAATAAAAATAATTGAGGAGTAAACCTTATCTTCTTTTTAAAAATCTTTTGAATGTTCCACCAAATCATTATCCAAAAAGCTTTAATCTTCTCACAGGTCCACCAAACGTGAAAGTAAGTTGCATCAATAATACCACACCTCCAACATTTGGGCTGTAAGTTAGGATACATACAAGACAATTTTTGGGGATCCAAATGCCACCTATAAAACATTTTATAAAAATTTTCCCTCAAATTTTGGGCCTGTGTAAATTTAACATTTCTAATCCAAATATTCTCCCATTGATCCAATAGAATCGGTTCCTGGATATTCTGAGCCCATTTAATCATACAATCTTTTACTAACTCCGTTTCCAAATCCAATTTTATTAACTCATCATAGATTCTTTTAATATGAGCATGATTCTGATCTTTAATCTGAACAATCAAGTTTTCATCTCCTAGTGTTATTCCAACTTTCTTATCTACTGTCCACCTATCCACAATTTGTATGTATTGAAACCATGAGTATGAAATATTTTCTTGTCTTAATATGTCTAAAGATTTTAGCTGCCAATCATTACCTGACCAAATTAATAATTCCTTATATGAAATTTTATTGAAATTCATCCCCTTAGAGACTCCCTCAATTACATGTCCAGGAATCCCCCAAATAGGTATTTTATAATTTAACCTATAATAATACTTCTTCCAAACTCGAAGAAAAGCATTCCTTAAAATATGTGATTTAAAAGCCCAATCTACTTTCTTATTAAAAATCAAATAAGCATGCCAACCATACAATAAATCCCACCCTTCAATAGAAAGAACATCTTTATTTGTTAAATTAAGCCAATCGCTTATCAAAGTTAAGGTGGCTGCATCATAATATAATTTCAAATTGGGTGCTTTAAGCCCACCTCTTTCTCGGGCATCTTGCAAAATCTTAAACTTTACCCTTGGTTTTTTCCCAGCCCAGATAAATTTGTTAATACCCTTTTGCCATTCGTCCAAATTTGCATCTTTTTTTAGAATAGGTAGTATTTGAAACAAAAAAAAGAAACTTTGGTAGAACATTCATTTTTACCACTGATATTCTTCCCAACAACGACAATTGCAACTTTTCCCAGTCATTTAGATCCTTTTGTACTTTTGCCCATAATAATTCATAATTGTTCTTATATAGTTTACCATTAGAAACTGTTATATATACTCCCAAACATTTAACCTTTTTCACCATCTGGAAACCTGTAAGTTTAACTAAAATTTCATTTTCCTTATTAGACATATTTTTAGATAACATTTTAGTTTTATTATTATTTATTTTAAAACCAGAAACTTTTCCATATTGAGATATAATTTTCAACAAGTGACCAGCTACTTGAGTAGGTTGTACTAAAGTTAAAACCAAATCATCTGCAAAAGCTCTCAATTTATACTCATTCCTGTTTACTTTTATTCCCTTAATTACTCTCTAATTGACTCTCTAATCTGAATTAACAAAATCTCCATTGTTAAAACAAATAATAATGGAGATAATGGACATCCTTGTCTTGTTCCCTTTTCAATATTAAAAGTCTCAGTCAGACTCCCATTGATAATAATTTGAGCAGACTGTTGCTGATATATAGCCTTAATGACATGTAAAAACTTATCTCCAAAATTCATTTTCTCTATCAATAAAAATAAAAATTTCCAATCTAGTTGATCAAAAGCTTTCTCAGCATCTAAAAATATGAAAGCCGCAGGGATCTGATTATTCTTATCCAAATAGTCTATTAAATTAAGAATTTGCCCTACATTATATTTCATATATCTTCCTGTTATAAATCCTGATTGGTCACAATGAATCAAGTCCTTCATTACTTCTATTAATCTATTAGCCAAAATTTTTGAAAAAATCTTATAATCCACATTTAAAAGAGATATAGGTCTATAATTCCTAGGTTCAGTAAGATCTTGGTCCTCCTTTGGGATCAATGATATAAACTCACTCCTCCATGAAGGGGGAACTTGAGCTCCCAACAAAATACTATTAAAAAGCTCCTTTAATGGCTCCATCATTTCCTCAGATAAAATTTTATAATACATTGTGGTCAATCCATCTGTGCCTGGAGACTTTCCCACTTTTAACTGTTTAATAGCTAAACCAATTTCCTCTGAGGTAATTGAACAATTCATCATAATTTGTTGTTCATTAGAAAGTTTAGGAAAATGCGCTGATTGTAAATACTTTTCTACTTCTGCAACATGTATATTATCACTAGCATATAATTTTATATAAAAATCTAAAAAACTCTTTTTAATCAAATTATATTGAAAAACCTCAGTACCTTTATATTTTACTTTCTCTATAATTCTTGCTTTCTGTTTCTTACGTAATTGATAAGCTAACCACTTCCCAGGCTTATTTGCATTACAAAAAGTATTATGTTTCATATAACGAAATTTGTCGCCACCTGATCTGCCATCAACATATTAAATTGTGCCCTAAGTGTATTTATAGCAGCCTTTAACCTATTATCCATCAGATTCAAAGCAAAGGCTTCTTCTTTTAATTTAATCTCTTCTTCTAATTCTTTACATTTTCGTGTCAAGTTACCCCTAAATACATTATTCATGTGAATCAAAATTCCCTGCATATAAGCTTTACTAGCATCCCACACCATAGGCATTGATGTTCCCTTATTCATATTTAAAACAAAAAATTCCTTCAAATGTTCTTTACATTTTTGTACAAACTCCTCCCGAGTGAACAAATTCTCATTCAGTCTCCAGGATCTTCCAGTCCCCTCTTCCACAAATAACTCCAACCACACAGGGCTATGATCCGACAATGTCCTAGGAAAAATCTTAACCTTCTTGACCCTAGAAAAAAAATCATTGGAAATTAAAATAAAATCAATCCTTGAAAATGATTGATGTCTGTCTGAATAAAAAGTGTAATCTCTGTTATTTATATTCGTTTCATGCCAAACATCAATAAGTTCCAACTCATCTCTCATATCAAAAAATGCTTTAGGTAGTTTAGATTAAGTAAGAGTTTTGAAAGTGCCCTTTCTGTCCTTTCTTGAATCCAAAACTCCATTCCAATCTCCCATCATAATTACATATTTGTAATCCAATTGAGTTATTTTTCCATGCAAAAACTTATAGAATTGCTTCTGTTGTTGATTAGGGGCATATATTCCAACAATAAGAAGTCTCTTGCCTCGTAATACTAAATCTATAAAAACATATCTTCCTTGAGGATCAGATTCTATTAATTCAGCCGATAAATTTTTCTTCACATAAATTACAACACCCCCTTTTTTCCCCGGAGCTGGAGCCATAAAATGTGATCCCAAACGAGAATTAGTCAAATATTTAGAATTTTTTAAAGTTATATGAGTTTCTTGCAAGCATATTATGTCATTATTATGTTGCTTCAGGTAATGAAAAACTTTTTTTCCTTTTCTGTGGTGAGTTCAGGCCATTAACATTCCATGTCAGGAGCTTTGCCATCCCTACCGACCTGAAGCCTTTGAAGCATGGCTTGAAGATCAATTGTTGAAGATCTTTTTGGTCTTGCTCCTCCTACAGGTTCTGTAGTAGTAGTACCTACTGTTGTTTCACTATACTTCTGCTGCTTCTCTCTACGTTTATACGCAGCTCTTGTCATCCTTTGTTCTTTTATCTCCAAATTTTGTGCAGCAGGTTGACCTTGTACTTTTCTAACAATCAGTGAAGTTGCTCCTCCAATTATCTGCTCTTCTTCAATTTTACTGGTTTGTAAAGATGAGGAGGAACTTGCCTTCAAAACAGAGTTATAAAATTCTTCTGCCTTTGATACTGTAGTTAATCTATAACACTTTCCTTCATAAATCACTGCTATTCCAGTTGGAATCTCCCATCTAAACTGAATTTGACGACATTTTAACTCCTCAGTTAGAAAAGCAAAATCTTTTCTTCTTCTTAGAATTTTTGGAGGTATCTCTTTTAAAATCATAACGTCTTGAGCTGCAATTTGGAACCTCTGTTTATAAAAAGCCTCTGTTTATAAAATTTCATTACGTATAGATCTTCTTGAAAAATAGATAACCACATCTCTGGGTAAATTTTTTTGTCTGGCAACCCATGAATTAACTCTGAAATTTTTTTCTATCTCATTCCAAATTTCCTCCAGTTTCCATCCCAGATTAAAAGTGATATCATTAATAATTACCTCCTTTAAATCTTCTTGCTGATTTTCTTTCATCCCTCTAATACGCAGTGCAAATTCCATATCTCTATACTGTGAAATAATTAATTCATCTTGTGTCATATCTATCTTGTTCTCAACTTCTTCAACCCTACTTTCCAGTCTTGCTGCGTTTTCAGTCACCTCTTCCATTTTGTCATCAATTTTCTCAATATGCATAGGTAAACCTTGAAATGCTAAAATTATATCTTCCCTTATTTCTTTATTTTTCCCCTCCAATAATTTTGCCATAACAGCTCTCTCTGAAGCCATTTTACAATCCAAAAGATCAGCTACCTCCTCTTTAATATCCAAATCATTCTTTTTTAAAGCTTCTTGTAAATCTTTGTGAAATTGCAGATGGGGGAGAGGGAGGAGGTGTCTTTGGCTTAGGCTGAGAGACAGTCTGAGTCTGAGTCAATGGAGAGGAAATAGAGGCTTTAGGGACAGAGGAAGCCAGACGTTTTGAAGCCATCCTTATAACTTTACATCTTAGGATTCCTGCCTCTATACACAAACTGTAACAATTTCAATAGGCTAAGTCCATTACTCTGAAGAAACTTTGTTGCAAAAGTCAGAGAAAGTGAAAGTCTTCAAACAAAGACAGAGAATTCCTCCACCATTTTTTTCCCTTTTTTCTTCCCCTAAATGTGGTGAATTCTTTAATCAAGATGTTTAGGTTATCTCTGAATTTTTCGGCTGCTTCTCTTCTACAAGAATTTATGTTTTTCCTCTGAGATGGACATCTCTGTCCTAAATATATTCCTTTTTTTTATTAGTACAGAAGAAAAAAGTCTTAAACAATCAAGCAATCAGCAGAGAGAAACCTTAACTTTCTTAGTAACATATATTTAAACCACGCTTAAAGTATTACTGCCTATATGTAACATTCAAAGTGCAAGAGGGCTTTGTCGAAGTGCCTCCGTAATCATTTTTTACTCAGACCAGTTGATGAAGATTATAGTCATTTTGTAGTTCTGAAGTACAGCTCCCAGGTAATCCATAAAGTAGAAAAAGCTACAAGGAGTCCTGGAAAATGAAGATAATGTACTCTTTTTGTTGTTTGTACCATTTAAACTATAATCTCATTCTCCTCCTTCCATGCTCAGTACTGAAGTGGGTTATCACATTCAGTATAGGGCACTTTGCCCTTAATCAGATGAGACAATAGCAGTTAAAACATATGGAAATCAGAAGAAATAACAGCAGCTACTCAGACATGTCAAAAGATTAGGTAACCATAGAGTAAATGTGCACAATTTACTCAATTTTTTTTTTAAACAAACATTTGGAATATTGTATTAATTCGTTTTTCCTGTATCAAAGTTACATGTCCTCCAGCTGTTTCTCCCAAAGTATCAGCAGTACAATGAGTAGAACTACTAGTGTGCCTTTGATAAAAGAATTAACCCAGTGGTGTGATTCAAATATGTGAACAACCAGTTCTCTGTGTGGATGCTGTTTCTGGAAGTTCATTCTGGGCCTGGGCAAAAAAAAAAAATTAGCTACCGGTTCTGCCAAAGTGGTACAAACCAGCTGAATCCTACCACTGAATTGACCCCAGTTGGGTTTTTGAATAGTTCTCAGTTTGGCTGGTTCAGTCATGTAAACTCATCTCCCTACTGCGTGAACTGACTGCTTTAAAAACAATGTCTTTAGTATTGAATGATATTTTTATCATTGTTCACACATGCGAGTCCTGACTAAATGATGCCACTGTTATTCAATGGGGAAGCATATCAGAACTAGCCCATTGGAAAAGATTCTTGGCTTGGTTCAAATTCAGCCTGGCAGAAAATTTAATTAAATCTGCATATATCACCTAGGGTGCCACTATATCATTGATAGGAGTCAAGAGTCTTGGTTTTCATAAAAAGACAGATGACGAAAAGAGGAGGATGAGCCCTCTTTTGTAAAAAAAAGAATGATTTTGCAATCTTCTTTTAGAAGGAGATTGCGTATCTTGAAAAACCATGGGGTATGTAACAAGGACATGTGTCGTCTTGGCATTGCTATAATGTCATTTGTTTATTTCTTCCTTTCATGGCATAGAGATGTCTCACCTGCTTCTTCATCAGTGAGTGGTTGAACTTCCTTTTCATTTTACTAGATCCAGGTGCCTTTCTGCCTTTCCATCTGGCTGTAATGTCAATACAATCAAAAATCAGTTTGCCTGCTAATAAAAGTTATAATTATTGTTGTTTTGGATACTTAGCTAATATTCTCTAAGTTTTATCTACTAGTCAATAGTCCTTGACTTATGACCACAATTGAGTCCAACATTTCCACTGCTAAGCAAGACCATTGTTGAGTTTTACCCCATTTTACAAACTTTCTTCCACAGTTGTTAAATGAATCACTGCAGTTGTCAAGTTAGTAAGACAGATGTTAAGTGAATCTGGCTTCGCCATTGGCTTTGCTTGTCAGAAGTCGAAAAAGGTGATCACATGACCCTGGGACACTTCAACCATCATAAATACATGCCAGTTGCCAAGCATCCAAATTTTGATCATGTGACCACAGGGATACTGCAACAGTTGTGTGAAAAATAGTCATAAGTCACTTTTTTCAATACTGTTGTAACTTCAAACTGTCATTAAATGAATGGTTGTAAACTGAAGACTACTTGTATACGGACAATCTCCCCCAGACTGCTAATTTTTAGGCAATATTTTTATCCTGCCCAAAGAGGATTACTCTTTGGGTTATTTCATGTGTTTGAAGCTTTTCTCTATACCACTAGAGACAGGATAGAGATCCTTGCTCCAGATTGAAAATATAACGCTAACAATAATATATTAAGCTTGTAGGGTGCCTGAATTTCAATGACTCTGGGCAGCTCACAACCATCAAACAAAGAAAAAAACCCAGTAACATCAGTAAAAAATAAAAGATGGCATACACAATAAAGGTCTTCCCAGCTGTTCTCAACAACAGGGTGGGTTCCAAATTGGAGCCAAAAATAATGTGGCCACAAACTAATAACAAAATTGTAGTTCGATTTTGTTCTTTGATCCAAAGCACAAACTGATATTTCCTTGTAACAGTACCTTTTCTGGGTCTCATGGTTTTTTCCCTAACTTGCTGGCTCCTCCCCCACCCAATAATTAACTTATTTTGAAATTTATTTATATTGTGCTATGTTCCCTCCCCTTTGAGGTATAAAATTATATTTTAAAATGATACACGCAAAAGATTATAATTTTTGTGAATTATAATGATTTTAGGGGCTTGTCAAGTTTTTAACTGTAATTGCTATGACAACTTCTCCCACAGATAGAGACATTTATGGCAAAAGCTCAGCACAGGATAGAAGGGGATTTATGGAAGAAGTTTGATCAAAAATGATGAGAACAGAAGCATGCTACTTGTTAATACGATTGCTATCTCTGTACCTGGGATTTTGCTGCTTCTGCATTCAGTATTTAATAATAACTTGGAATGTTTTAAGACTGGACATTCATCCTCATTAAAGAGAAAGCTTGAAATGCTCCATGTGAAACATTATAGAAGAAATCTCTTTTTTTGGAAACTATATACATTAAGATAAATTTATCATAATTTTATATTCCCCCAACCCTGAAGCCCCAAGGTGGTTAAGAAAGATTTTTTTTCAATCATGACTAAGATTACATTACTGACACAGACATATGTGGATGATTGAACAGTTTATTGGTTTTAAATATTGTCTACTATGGTTTATATTTGTTCTGTATGTTTCTGTTCTCTTTCTCCTTCTTAACAAGCATCTGGGAGGGGCTGACCTCTGAGTCATTACACTGATGTGGATGTTACTGGATTATGGGATCTTTTATATCAGTTTTCCATGTTTTCTAAGTGAGGCTTGTATCATCTGAACTGTGCGTGATCACCATCCAATTTGCTTAGCTTTGGGTCTGGTTCATGTTTTCTTTGATGTTGTTCATTGGCCCTGTCACTTTGTAGGTAGCTTTCTCCATGGCAGTCTGAAGCAAAGTGATGTAGTGTCATTCTGCATACAGGTTAAAACTATCTTAGTCTATGTCGGAGGCTGATGAACCTGAGTTTTTTCTTTTCCTTATGAATTGTATTGCTGCTTTATGGATTGTGTTTCCTGGGACTTTAAGAGAGCAAAGGACTACACCTGTACCTGAGTAAAAGGAACAGAATTCCCAACCCTTAAAGGTAAGGGCTTGGAAAAGAACTATGATAATTCTACCTTATTGTTGGAAAAGGTGGGCATTTAAAAAAAACACTGGGAAAAAGGGAAATCTATACATTTGTAATGTATTGTCACTTTTCAGTTATATTTATAACATTGTCACTTATAAATACATCGTTAGGCATAGATCAGTAGATTAGTTGTACATATGAGGGTTAACACATTAGAAGTGTATATTTTGTATAATAAACGTTGCAATCCCAAAGGTGCTTTTTCAAGAGGCAACTGGACATTTGTTTTTCTTTGAAGACATTTTGCTTCTCATCCAAGAAGCTTCTTCAACTCTGGTAGGTAAGTAAACATTGCATTAATATCAAAGGAAAATGATCAGCTTCCTATTCTTTGATTTGTGCTATAATTTAACTGCAACCCTTTTACAGTGTATAGTTTTGCATTTCATCCTTGGTCATATATTATTCACTGCGCCTCAGTCTGATAGTTTCATTCTTGAGACAATTGTATAGAGAGACATTTATATCATAGGCACCACATTAGGAAAATATCAAGTTAGGTCTGCTTTTAACAATGACCCTGCCCAGATCTTGATTAGAAAACTGGTAAGATCAGTAGTCAGAAGATGTGGATGTTTGTTTAACTGAAACAGTTTTGCACTGCAACACTTCTGTTTTCTGTTACTCCACCAGCAACCCAAGATTTTTGAATGGATTAACCTGCTCTATTTAAATCCCACTGAAATAACAGATAGCAGACCATGATCCATTGTGAAAATATTGCTTTGTAGGCATTTTCAGGACATACGAATAGGCAGTGTTCATATGACATCTGTGTATGTCTGAGAGAGTGCCAATGTGCTGTAGTTATTAAGAGGCTGGAATAAGAATGAGATCCAAATTGTAATCCTTCCTTAAGCACAGAAGGCATCTGGGTGGCTTTGAGCCAATCACTTTCTCTCAGTCCCAGACTGGGGTATTGAAAAACATCTGTTTGCCAACCTATCCTAGACCTGTAATCTATAACCTTCCAGTGAATAGGTTTTTCTTTCTGCAATTCACTGTTTAAATAGATGTTACATTAAACCAGAAAAAATAGCCAAAGTTGAAACCAAACAAGCTTAGCATGTTGTACAAGGATAGTTGGCAACTCTTTAACTGACCTGGTTAAGGAATTTGTATAATTATAGCAAAAAAAATTGTTTAAGCATTACCTTATTGTTTAAAGCAGAAAATAACTGGAAAGATAACAAACTCTAGGAATCAGGAATGAGAGGAAAAGAATTCCCCACAATTACAATAACAGTATATTATATCAGTCCAGAAATAGGGAGATATTTTCTGCAAGTCAAATCAATAAAAACATTAGCAAATCCTGGATATGTTAATCAATTGGAAGACCAAAATGCATAGGGGCAAGTGTCATTTGCTTTTTCTTTCTTCCCTGTATTTCTGGGTGTGTGAATAGGCTATCTGTTTTCAGAGAATTGGAGTCCTGGTTGAAAAGAATACATTACCATGGCTGAATAGACAACCTCTGCTTCCAAAAGTAGCATCTTCATTATTTGGCCCTCAGGTGTGTTTGTGTTTATGATTTTATTGCCTTTCTGATGATAGTAAAATAATATTTATTTTCACATGTTTCAAGTTGCCATATTTAGTGAACTTTAATTCCAAATTACTTTTCCTGCAATCCATCCTTTATCAGGCTGCAAGAGAAGTGGACTGTTTTCTGGAGGTATTTTTATCTGAGATCAAGAACATAAATGAACTTTGAATTCAGCAAGCTAAACAGATATATGAAAAGAGAGAGGCTCTCTGTCTCTGACACTTCTAACACTACGCTGGATCTCACTTATCACTATCCAATGCAATGCATATCAAAATGAGCCACACTTCATAATGAATGGCTTTTCTATTGCAGGCATATTTCTATCTCAGGGGCTTTGCTCAAGAGGCAAATCCATTAGGTTGTGAAGTAACGATGTTTTCTTTGGATTCTGTCAAGGTGTCACTATGGTTACAAGCAGTAACAGCTTTGTCTTGCACATTTCTTAAGGCAGACAGGAGTGAGAATGTGAAACTGCTGGCAGTTCGGCAGCCAAGGCTGTGTAGATGTCAAGGCTCTGTTTATATAGGAAAGCCAGAAGAAGGTAAAAAGAGTGGTTGGCTGAAAAACATCTTTAATCCTTCAGGCCAACATGAAATATCCAAGGATATGTTCCTAATCTTATTTAGAATGGTGAGGATGTTCTGAATGGGAGGGGAGAAAAAAATTGTTTAGTAATATATGTTTCTTGATTAGCAGGCAGTTTGGAAATATAAGGAGACTAGATAAAGTTAAAACCTCAACTTTTATTTTTTTTATCCTGCCTGTATTATTTTTATAAATAACTCAAGGCAGAGAATGTACCTAATACTCCTTACTCTTATTTTCAATACAACAACCCTATGCGATGAGTTGGACTGAGATAGTGTGACTAGCCCAGAGTCACCCAGCTGGCTTTCATGCCTAAGGCAAGACTAGAAATCACAGTCTCCTGGTTTTTAGCCTGGTGCATTAATCACTAGACCAGATTGGCTCTACCTGCAATAAAGATTTAATGATTAAGTGACCTTTCCCTTCTAAAAGATGATGTTGCTGCAGATAGTCTTTACCTGTTGAAAAAGCGTGCTTGGGACCCACTACTGTAGTATAATTTTTAGGTGATAGATTGGCCATGGAACCGATGAGGAAGAAGAATGAAATATAATGTGCAGCACCTATAGAATTTGAAATATCATTGGAAACAAAAAAAATAAATTAATAATTAAAGACAGAACCCAATGAGAGGTGTGTCAAGAGGAATTGACTATCCAGAACTCTGATCAGCTTTGCATGATAAAAAGCAACATTGTTTTTAGTATAATTTTGCATTTGCTTAAAAACAGAAGTAGTGAAAAGGGTACATTTAAGGTAATTGTGAGCACAATCTACAATAGTGATTCATGCCTTCACGCTACTGCATAGAAATATGTACTTTTCAATGAGAAACATGGTATGCAATTAAGTTGATTGGATATAATAATATGCAACGTACTGCAGCAATGTGAATCTCCATTATAAAAACCAAATATGTGATTTACCAGCTAGCTAGCTGGAATAGGCAGTGTACATTTAGAAAGAAATAAAAATCTAAAAAATATATTCTGCATAACCCTATCTCATACAGCTGTGATTTGGAAGAAATGTTTTAGATCTCTCACTTACTATGTACTCTTTGTAAATCTTTAATAACCTAATATTTTCCAGCTGCCATGTGAGCTCTCTCCTACCCCATGATACTGTTTTAAAGATTCCATACATTAAAGCTAAATTTTCAAGTTGAACTGGAAGCCTGAAAAAAGTCAACCTTCTTTATTGAATTACAGAGAGATGCTGTACAGGAAACTGTACTTCCCAATCATTTTTAAAACAAGCACAGGGATACCATTTTATCAATAAGTATCTTTACAGGTGCCCTGAATGGACTGATGCATGATCGGCTGTGCTGTATAAATTTAAGTCCATATTCCTTAAACTGCCTTTTAATCAATAAATTAATTAATGTCAGAAGACTTTGGCATGACATGCTTTGATATAATTGAATAATCTCATGCCACTTATTTATTTTCACCTCTTTGTGGGACATGGTTCACAAAAATAACCCATAGAGTCAACATGATTTTTGTTTTGAGAAATTAAATTGCTTTTTAAAAGTCAAACTTGAATGAGATGCTGCAAAATGTTGGAAGCAGCTTTTTCAGGATACTTTTTATTTAGCAGCATCATACTTGGGGGTCTACACAAAAGTCCCCCAAACAGATGGCTTTTCCATTCTAATAGACCTTGGAAAAACTTTTAGAACAATGTTTGCTTCTCTTCATCCACTATATCTGTAAGATAATCTACATAAACATTTGGAAAAAATAAGAAATTTTCAAAATGTTTTTCTAATACAAAGAGGAATCACAAATCTTTCTTGGAATTCTTGTGAAACTAATGTTGACAGTGGTTTCTATAAACACTGTAGTTTCAGAAATTATAGGGAGGCTGGAAAAGGATTAGAACTGGGAATAGACATGAACACTTAAGGAATGCTGGGTGAGACAATTGACAGCTTATGTTATAAACAGCAAGTTACTGTAGATCAGATGGGAGGAAGTTTGAGAAAAATTGCAAATTGAAGAGGCTCTACCTTAATTAGCTTCCCATAAATGAGAAATTCCTCATACATTTTTCTGTACTAATCCCAATATTATATGTACTTTTTGCTTCCTTGATATTGCCAGATGCATGGAGTTTGACATATGGGCCTAAATGGCACTACAGTAAAGATGTGCACATCTGAGTAGTGATAATGTCAAATACCTGTGATAATACACTGTAACAACAGAGGCCTTATAACTATATATAGGCTTTCGTGCAAACTGAATCCTGACAGAGGCTTACTGGAATCCCATGTGAATATGATTCAACATTAACTACAGTATTTTCTTTAGTGCTGGGGTCTTACTATATACTGTGCAGATAGTTATTGGCATGCAATATGAGGTGGGTGGAATATATTACTGCTGTTTTTCAGGTGAAGATTAACAGTACTTGCAATAACCAAGCAGAAGAATGAGAATTTTGTTGGAGAAGAATTCTACTGCATTATCTATTTTCCCAAAAGCCCTGAAGCAGAGTATAAAGATGAGAAAATATAAGAAAATGTGAAGTTCCGATTGGGAAATTTTAGTGAAAAACAGTTCCTCTTTGCAGTGAAAAAAAGTTCCTCTTTAGTGAAAAACAGTTCCTTTGTGCACCATTTCTGATCTCCACCAGGTTGGCAACTGTAGCTTTTATAAATGATCTCAAATATTTGAGGAGTCAGGCAAAAGATAAATTCCAGGAACAGAGAAACCAGAGTATTTCAGAACTATACCACACAGTTCTGGAAATAATCTAGAATACATGAATGAGGTGAGGGGGAAATCAACCTGTTTTGATAAATTTACAAAAGATGACCAATTGACTGGAACATTATCTTTTTGCTACCTCCAGATAGCATTCTCAATATACATCAGACCAGAACATTTAACTTTTTTCCTGAAATCACAGAGCATGAGTATATATATTTTTTCCTGTTTTCTTGAACAGGTAGCTGTCATTCTTCAGGGGAGGAGATCATAAATGAATATATCTGGTGAAGTATAACACCAAGCAGTTAATTTCATTCTTTTGGACAAGAAGGTAGGGAAGGAGAAAAGATTTTGAGGTAAAGAAGTTGGCAGTTGGCAAGCATGATTAATGGAAGAACAGAGAGGAGGAACCCTATTATTACTCCCATAAGAAAAGATGTATGGTAAGAGCTTCAAATCAGCTCCATTTTACATGCATGCAGTTGAAAGAGTTAAACAAATTCCTGAATCAAGAACACCTAACTACCAAACTCGAAAAGTTAGAGATTAGCTTTTCTTTCTGTGAATAAGTAATACTAATTTTAATTTCTTTCATTAAACTGGGACTTGCTTCACACCAGTAATAGCATCTCAGAAATGTTTTTTTAATCAAATTCTGATCAAATTAGCTTCTGCCAATTAATTTTAATATGCTTCACTGAGTGATTGATCACAAAATTATTCTTTATTTGTCAACACATTGCTATTTTCCTCCGTTTATCTCCTCATTATTTTGAGATCAAGTTTTTCTCTCTCCAAATGCCAGCTTTGAATTTTCTACTTTGACATAGTGGAAATCTGATATTTTCTCTCTGTACCCATTAATATATATATAGATAGCTATATAACTGAACATTATCCACATATTGATGATACCTCTCTCTAAGGTGACAGATGAGCTCACCCAGTGGTTTCAGGTAGATATTAAATCATCAGAAAGAACCTAGTCCTGTGACACCCCACAAAGTAGAAACCAAAGGCAGGACCTCTCCTTCCCAATCATCATTGATGAACATTGATTATGAAGGAACCACCACAGTATCATGCCTTGCATTTCCAATCCCCTAAGTCAATCCAGAATGATACCATAGTATTGAAAGCTCTCAAGAGGTCAAGTAGGGCAAGGATAAGATATACAACCCCTATCCTGCCCATGGCAGAGGTCATCCAAAACACAACCAATGCTGTTTCTGCCCCCTACTCAGGTCTCAGTCCAGACTGAAAAGGATCCACTTCCTCCAAGGTCCTCTGAAGTTGTTGCACAACCATCTTCTCTACTACCTTCTCAAAAAGGGGAGGTGAAAAAGAGGACAAAAATTATCCAGCATAATGGGATCCAGCGATGGGTTCCTGAGAAAGAGGAGAATCAAAGCCTAATGGCAAAAATAATCCTATGTTGATTGCATTCATTCATTCATTCATTCATTCATTCATTCATTCTTATTCCATCTTTATTATTTTATAAACAACTCAAGGTGGCGAACATACATAATACCTCTTCCTGTTCCCACAACAACCCTGTGAACTGGATTGGGGAGAGAGAGAGAGAGAGAGAGAGGGAGGGAGGGAGGGAGGGAGGGAGGGAGAGGAGAGATAGAGAGATAGAGAGAGAGAGAGAGAGAGAGAGAGAGAGAGCCTGCCCCAAAAACACCCAGCTGGCTTTCATGCCTAAGGCAGGACTAGAACTCACAGTCTCCTGGTTTCTAAGCGAGACCTAATCACTACACCAAACTGGCTCCCAGTAGCTTAAAAAAAAGCTTGCATGGACATACTCATATAGTCACAAGAAGTTACACTTTATCATTTGTTGTTGCTGTAATAAAATAAAATAAAATGAATTTATATTGAGCTTCCAAATTACAGTGTTGTGAACTGAAGCTTCTTCCCTTCATCTTCCCTTCCCTTTCTTTATTTAGTATTTTATTTATTTAGTCTTTTCTTTTTATACTGTACTGTTATATACTCTTATTTATTAGTAAAACATCACATACAATTGTATTTCAATTGTATCTTTGATCACATCAGTGGGGGGGGGCAACTTTTTGTCTTTGGATTTTTGGGAAGGTTGCAGACCAAAACAAAAATAAAAAAAATTAAATACAGTATTAAAGAGTAAAATAAACCAAAGGCAAAAACAACATCTATAGAGAATAAAAATTGGAAGTATGTGTATATGAATGTGTAGATATATACTGTATATACATGATTTTAAAGAGAAATATAATCCATGTTCAATATTTCTATCCATAATATTTATACAAAAGAGAATAATTATCAGATAATTTGTTATCAATGCAACTGATACTGTGAATAATTGTTTTTCACCATACAGTTTTCAAAGTTCATTGTTGCATTAATTTTACCTAGCATAATTTCCCACATTTTTAAATGTCACTGATCCAGTGAAAGATCACTGCTTCATTAACACTACCTGTCTGCAGCTAAGAAAAGAAACTATATCAGTTTTCTTTATGTGGCATTAATTTATATGTCCTAGGAATTGGTTGGGAACCAATAGCATGATTCATTATGAAAGTACATTGGTTATTTCCCCAATTTCTAAATAACCTTTTCATACAATTGACAGACTAATTTCACATAGCCACCTAAAATGTTTCAAATGTATAACACCACAATTCTAGAAATGTTACATTTTGTATAATTTAATTTTACCAGAATGTAGCATCCACTATGCCATAGTAGAAGGTGGCAACTGATCAACTTTGACTGGGCTCAGAAACTAAACAGACTCATGACTCAAGTCCAAGTATTTGGATTGGGAACCACTACAAATTTCAAGGACGGAAGGCTAACCTGAGAAGTTTGGGGGAGGGGAGAGAATGGAGAAGCCAATGGTAAAGCTTGCCAAAATAATTACATGTTACCATGTAGTCATCAAGAATTACTGTTTGTGTATACTTTTGCAAAATATATTCACCGGTAAGAGGACTTCCACAACTAATTCAGTCCCTAATTCCATAGATCCTCTGTCTTTCCATAGTGAACAAATGTATCCTTAACTTTGAAAATAAATTTTTGGGAGATGGAGAATTGGAGCAATTTAGACTAAGAAACCTCCAAGTTCACTGCACTGCATTGAGTTATTTTATATCCAAATGTAGAAAAAATATCTTTGCAGGATCCAATCTGAATCGGTCACTGGGACCAAAGGTTTATTCCTTCAAGCTTTTGAACTAATGTTGGATCCTATCCTCAGGGAACTTTTCATTACCCAGAATGTGTGTACTGGGCTGTTCTATGCGTAGTATTTGTGTGGTACCTGGTTGTGTGTGGCTTTTAGTTAGTCTCAGGCTTCATTCATTTCTGTGGCTATTTTTGTCCCTTCTCAGCCAACAATCTTGTTTGATTGTTGGCTGCAGGGACAAATTGAATATATGTCCTTGTTCATTGCAATGTGAGGCTACCAATGAGTTTGGGTCTCCTTTTCTAACCACCTGCTCATTTTCTTATAATCTGATGGTTAGCTTCCTCCCTATCTGTACTACATAGTCATAGAGGAAATCCATGCAGAGTATCCAGTAACTGGCAGCACAAGGAAACAACAATCAATGAGGCACCACATAAATATTATGCATAGAACAGCCCAGTGCACACATTCTGGAGAGTGAGAAGTTCCCTGAGGATGGGCTCCAGCAAGAATCTGAAAGCTTGGAAGAATAAATCTCTGGTCCCAGTGACCAACTCAGATTGGATCCTGCAACATTATTCTGGAATATGTATATTTGCCTATATTTGTGAGAAAAATCTTTAGTATTCAGAAAACCAAATACTGGCAATGGGACTGATAGCATTTGTAACAAAAACAGTTTAGAAATAGTTATTGCAACTGCAGCTATTTTGCCTAGCACTATTCATGACAGATGTTGCTATGACTTCAGTTGCATTTTAATCTTGCATTACATTCTTCTACTTCTACTTCCACATATTTTGTACTAAATTTCTATAATGACCAAACAAAATAAGACTATTGGCACATTTTTTGATCTGAAAAAAAATACCATATCTGGTTAATTGCTGCTTATTCCAGTGAGCTTAGATAATTAATTGTAGAAAATATTTTATGATGAAATCCCACTTTCAATATAATTTTTATAAGAAACTTACTTTCTTCATTATCAGCTGATTTAAAAATACAAAGGTATTAAGGTGAGTGAAATTTTTGAATATTGGGCAAGTACATTACATTTAACATCTGAAAGATGAGAAGGTTATCGAACTGGCAGTCAATCTTCCTTAAAGAAATGTGCCATCTGACAGAAGTAGACTCTGCCTAAAGCACACTAAGCATCCTGGTGAAATGGTGAATTGCTTTGTTTGGCAGAATACAGCTGATCTGTCACATTCAATCATTTTACATGACAGAATGGAATGGAATAGAATAGAATAGAATAGAATAGAATAGAATAGAATAGAATAGAATAGAATAGAATAGAATAGAACTGGAAGTGATCTTGGAGGTCTTCTAGTCCAGCCCCCTCTCCAGCCCCCTATACCATTTCAGACAAGTGGCTGTCCAGTCTCTTCTTAAAAATCTCCAATGGTGAAGCACCCACAAATTCTGGAGGCAAGCTATTCCACTGGTTAATTGTTCTCACTGGTAGGAAGTTTCTCTTTAATTCCAGGTTGCTTCTCTCCTTGATTAGTTTCCATCCATTGTTTCTTGTCCTGCCCTCTGGTGCTTTGGAAAATAAATTGATGCTCTCTTCTTTGTGGCAGCACCTTAAATACTGAAATACTGCTGTTCTGTCACCTCTAGTCCTTCTTTTCTCTAGACTAGCCAAATTCAAATCCTGAAAATGTTCTTCATATGTTTTAGTCTCCATGTCTTTAATTGTCTTCGATACTCTTCTCTGCACTTTTTCCAAAATCTCAATATCTTTTTTGTAGTGTGGTGACCAAAACTGGATGCAGTATTCCAGGTGTCTTAAGTTTTATAAAGCAGTACTAATACTTCATGTGATTTTGATTCTATGCCTTTGTTTATACAACCAAGGATTGTATTAGCTTTTTTGGCTGCTGCTGCACACTGCTGGCTCATATTTAAGTGATTTAAGGGACTTTGGAGCATCAGTGTGGCTTTGACCATAGTGCATATTATTCTAAGCTTGCTGGTGGATAGAAGAAAGGAAATACCGTGATGCTTTCTTTTTATTCAGTCATACATACATACATACATACATACATACATACATACATACAGCATGTACATGTTTATGCATACCCTGCCTATTTTGTTTACATTTCTTCCACCTTGGAAAATTGCATCCTAATTATGATGGCGTATGAATACAGAAGGATAATCGCATATTAGTTCAGGAAATACAATTTTGTTGAAATTAACATACAAAATTAAGGGAGAAATTACTTCTCAGTTTAGTTTAATTTTGTTTCTGTTTTTAGTTCTCGGGGTTTCAAAAAAGAGGTAGATCTTTGTTGCTAGGGACTTTCTACATACAGGTGTGGGCCTAGGGTGAGCAATCAAAACAATAACAAATAAGAAATCCTAATTCCTTTAAAAATATTCTTGGGAAATATCAAATGATATTTATGCTAATCATTGTCCTACAGGAAAGTCATATTACATTGTGTACTTCGATCATTTCGTACTCTGGATCTTGAGATCAAACAGCAGAATGTTTAGTGCTGAAGAAGAAAGTTGCAATATTTTATTGTCTATACTTTTGTGAATTCCCATTAAAATGCCTTTTAAAACTTGTTTGAAATCAATGTCTGCTTGCAACTTTTTTGCAGAAGTTACATTGTAAAGCCATGTAGCAGGTTTTTAGTTATATACTATAATCATATTTGTTTTATAATCAGATGGGAGATAGCCAGGATTGGATAGACCCAATGCCAATGAGAATAATAATAATAATAATAATAATAATAATAATAATAGTATCAAACATCAAAAACATCTACCAGACTATCCCATCTCCTTTACATGGATGATCTGAAGCTGTATGGAAAAACATCATCTGAAATAGAATCGCTGCTCAACACTGTCCATATATATAGCCAAGATATTGTAATGGAGTTTGGCTTGGACAAATGTGCCACACTTACTATCAAACAAGGAAAAATAGTGAAAACTGAAGGAATCAAGATGCCCCACGAAAATAACATTAAGAGTCTGGATGAGGAAGAGTACTACAAATACTTGGGTATCCTTCAAGCTGACAACATCAAGCACACTGAAGTCAAGAAAAAGATTAGAGGTGAATACATCAAGAGAGTGAAGAAGATCTTAAAGTCCAAACTCAATGGAGGAAATACCATAAAGGCAATCAACACCTGGGCAATCCCAGTCATTAGGTACACAGCTGGAATAGTGGACTGGACTCAAGCAGAACTAAAAGCAATGGATAGGCAGACCAGAAAAATAATGACAATGAATCATGCCCTTCATCCACGCAGTGACATTGATAGACTTTATCTACCAAGGCAAATAGGTGGGCGTGGAATGCTACAAGTACATCAGATGGTTGAAGAAGAAAAAATGGCTTTGGAAGAATATCTGAAGAACAATGATGAAGATGCACTGAAATTAGTATATCAGGAAGGCTTACTGACTACTGGAGAGACCAAACTGGCCTACAAGAAAGACCAAATGAAGAACAGAATAGAGGCATGGGAAGACAAAGCACTACATGGCCAATACATGAAAAAAATAGCTGGGAAAGCAGATAATAATAAAACCTGGCAATGGCTAAGAGCAGGAAAATTGAAGAAAGAGACCGAGGGACTAATTCTGGCTGCACAAGACCAAGCCTTAAGGACAAATGCATACAAAGTCAAAATTGAGAAGACAGCAACAGACAGTAAGTGCCGCCTATGCAAAGAAGCTGAAGAAACAGTGGACCACTTGGTAAGCTGTTGCAAGAAGATTGCACAGACTGATTACAAGCAGCGGCATGACAAAGTAGCAACGATGGTGCATTGGAAGATCTGCAAAAAATATCATTTGCCTGTAAGCAAAAACTGGTGGGATCATAAAATAGAGAAAGTCATAGAAAATGATAAAATTAAACTGCTCTGGGACTTCAGAATTCAAACAGACAAGCACCTGCAACATAACACCCCAGACTTAACAATTGTCGATAAGAAAGACAAAAAAGTCTGGATAGTGGACGTGGCAGTGCCGGGGGTTAGCAGAATAGAAGAGAAAGAACTGGAGAAGATAACAAAATACAAAGACCTACAAATAGAAATAGAAAGACTGTGGCAAAAGCAAGCAAGGGTAGTACCAATAGTAATAGGCTCCTTGGGTGCAATCCCAAAACAACTGGAGCACCACTTGAACACCATTGGCATTGACAAATTCGCTATTAGTCAATTGCAAAAGGCGGCCTTATTAGGAACTGCTTCCATCCTGCGACGATACCTGTAATACCATCAAACATCCACATCTGCCTATCCCAGGTCCTGGGTAAGGACTCGATAGGTAGACAAAATGCCAAATCCAGTCTGAACATCTGGCTGACTGTGCGATAATCCATAGTAGTAGTAGTAGTAGTAGTAGTAGTACATTTTTTTATTTGGAACTAGGCTCAGTTGCAGATCTATATCTTCACTATTTGTCAATAGACATTATATTCTTAGATCAGTACAAGCAGAATGGTAAAAGAAAAATAAACAGTTGATCCCATTTACTCACCAGATCAAAGTTAAAATGCATGAAAAGTGCCAAATCTCTATGTCCAATAGCTGGCTAGATTACAAGAAGCAATGGAAAACATTCAGAAGTGGATGGGCTCCATCATAGTTAAAAGAGAATAAGGCCAAAATTAGTATCATATATATTAAGTATATATAGTATTCTTATAACACTTAGAAGAATGGAACAATAAAAAAAATCAATGTATTTAAGTAGTGCTACGGTCAGTAAAGGTTCACCAAATTTTGCAAACAGCTGGATAATATCTTGTAACATGATGCAGGACTATCACTGTTTAATAGAAATTGGGTATAGTTTGAGCCTGGTCTATGAAGGTAGCCACTAATCAGGGGATAAATCAATTTAGCTCTTATATCTCTATAAAATAGGCAATGGAGGATACCATGTTCCTGAGTTTCTACCTGTCCTGTGTCACAGAGACAAAGGGTTTTAACCACCTTTTACAGTACATTTTTATATTTATAGTATATATGTTTTTTATATTTTTATATTTGTCTTCATAAACAACAATAGTTAGTGCTTGGCATTTTGCCAACATAAAAGCTTTTGCCTCTGTTTAGATTGCTAAACAGATGGCTCAAAATTGTACTTCACTGAATGCTTAGGTTTTCAAACATTATGATCTATAATACCCACGTGTCTTTAAAAAGCCAGACATCTGAACACAATGAACACAATGAGAATTCTTCATTTTTGTGAAAGGTCCTTACTATTTCCCATATAATGCTTTGATTTCTCTAGGTTGTTAAAGGGAGAACAGGCTCTTACAGCAAACTAAACTGTGTTGATTTTGCTACATAAAACTAAAAGAAAATGCAGTTAGAAAATAGGGAGAGAAATATCCACTTTTCTGTTAACCTGAATCCATTTTGCATACTATAAAAGAGCAATAAATGGACATAAAAGCCATAAAGAATATAAGCAACTCTTCCTTTTATAGGTTACTTTAGGAAGAAGATTTTATTGCTATAAAAGAAGGAAGAAAGATTGATTTTTGTTTTTCCCAGTACATAATTGCTTTTGCAGTAAAAAAAACAAAAAACACTTGGTATATTGATGTAATAATTATATTCTGGATTACATATCTCTTTCCTCCATAAATTTCCCATCACTAATTCTATAAACAAAATTATCAAAGTTATCAAAACACAATTCATAGCAAAGAGCTTTTTTAGCTTCCTCCATATGGAGTGTTTATGTGTGTGTGTGTATGTGTGTGTGTGTCTATACACAAACACACATGAATACATATGCTGCATATACACACACACACATACACACAATTCTTTTACATTTTTGTAGAATAGAAAATTAGATACCAGATAATACTTTTTAGTGTTTTTAATTCAGTTATGCAATCCTCCAGTTTCAAACTTGGAGTAGTATAGTCCAGGAAACGAGTCCAGAAAATGTGGTGTCATCCAAGAACAAGTCAATTATGTATGTAAACAAGGTATGGATTTCTGAATGGTCAGATGGAAAAAAAATTATGGTGCAATAAACAATAGAATGCTTTCATCTGAATATATCATTTGCCCTGATTTAATTATGTGTCAGAGGTTATATTCGTCCAATGAAAGAATGCATATTCCAAATATGAAATCCTGGAGACAAATAGCAAAACAAGCCAAAATCTTCCTATCTTGCCTAGAAATACTAGAACCATTTGGGGATATGTTGCTGAAAACAGAATGGTGGGGTAGACTGATTTTGAACTTATCCAATAAAGAAATGATGGGAGGGAGATATATGAACTAAGACACAGAGCTGAAATCTGGAAGACTCAAAGGATGAAGAGGAATTACAGCAGGGTTATCAGCCTGAGGGGATTCAGCTGGAAGAGTCACAGACTGGGAAAAGCACCATTTCCATCAACCAGGAAAGGTAACTATTGCTGGCCTCAGATGACAAAGAGGCAGGATTAGCTCTCTCTCTCTCTCTCTCTCTCTCTCTCTCTCTCTCTCTCTCTCTCTCTCTCTCTCTCTCTCTCTCTCTCTCTCTCTCTCTCTCTCTCTCTCTCACACACACACACACACACACACACACACACACACACACACACACACAGAGTGAACTGCAGCAAAGTCAGTAGGGCTAAACAAAGGTGATCAGCAGGATTACTGGCTAAAAAGAAGCTTGCCCACCCAAGAAACAAATCCAGATCAACTAGCCTCTCTATATGGGGAACCATATGCCTCACAGATCCATTGGTGACAATTCATCATTTACCTCACCACTATATTTCTCAACTCCTTAGCCTGCCTTCTCAAGTAGTGACTCTGGACCTTCAAATTAGTTTGACCCTCTCATAGCTTATTTATGATTTGAATTCTCACTTGCCTCTAATTTAAGCTGAGTTTTGTGGGCTAGATATTTTGGGCATAAGGGGCTACGATTATTTGTTCAACTCTTTTTGACATTAGAGTTCTGTTAGAAAATCTTTTTAATAAAGATACAAGACTAACCATATGTTTGTGATTACTATGGGTTAGGACAGGACAATCAGAACTATTTGGGGGTATGTTGCTGAAAACAAAATGCTGGTTTGGACTGATCTTGAACTTATCCAGGGAAGGAATGATGAGTGATAAATGCATACTGAAATCTGGTAATAAAAAAAAACAGCACTCCTTTGTTGTTCTCACGCTATATTCACTCTGCAACAAAGAGGGATCCTATCTAGACATTAATGTAAATTTAAATAATTTTAAATTCTAACATTTAAACACTGAACATAGAAGAAGCATTCTGTGATCCCCACCATGTGTTGATAGGGAAGATCTGAAATGAAAACCACATGAATACACTTGCAATCCAGAGAAACTGGGAACTTAATTATCATGTGCTTAGAATACAAACATGTATTAAAATGAATATCATTACAGGAGAGATATGGTTGGAGAATTTGTCACTATCTTCCCTGAATACATAATAGTTAGAAGATATGCTTGGTTTGGCAATGTCATGTCATAATTCTGCTTTCCTTCATCCTATTTTAGTCTTGGTTGAACATGATTTGTATGGTGAGTTTTGGTACTCAGTAAGTAGAGGCAGACAAGCCTTCTTTATGATTCTAACTTCCCTCCCATCTTAGTGCCTCCTACACAACATTCCAAAAGAGGAGCACGACCATTGCAAAGATTCACTTCTGGGTAACTTCCAGATGAGAAAAATCTCCCCTTTCTGCCTAATTTGTGGCTTTCAAGATAGTCTGTTAACTCCACATCTTAAATATGATTTAGTAGTTATTAAATGGTGCACATAATCCTGGCTGCCACATTCTGCTTCAGCTGTATTTTCCTTAGCAAATAACTCCCAAGAAGATCCTTGAAGATGATACTACTTAAATGGCTAGTAATATTTATGTCCTCAGTCTGTAATATAGTTTTCAACATAAGCTGGAAATCCTCTCTTCCCATTTCCAGAGGCTTGATAGGGCAGAACTGTTTGCAGAAATTCTGGCAGAAGCCAAGTCGTTATAGTGATTAATTGATAATGAAAGATAAAGTGAGGAAGACTTATATATTATTTAAATAATGCATTTAGCTTAACAATGAAGAGGAACAATGAGGAACAATAACAGTTCCCAGATGCATCAAAGCCTAAAAGGAATGAGGGGCAATGAATGGTTTAGATCAGAGGTCCCCAACCTTTTGGGCACCAGGGACAGGTTCTGTGGAAAGACGTTTTACCGTGGACTGGAGGGTACGTGGTTTTGTGTGCTGCCTAGGGCTTTGCTTGTTTGTGTGGACCAGTTGCTGGCATGCCACGGCCCCGTACTGGTCCACGGACCAGGGATTGGGGACCTCCCGGTTTAGACTAATAAAGAAAAAATAGAGTAGCAAAAAGTATTGTGATCATATTGAGGGAAGAAAAATCTAGGTGGAATAAAAATATGTTTATTTGATAGCACAAGATCCCAAAAGAAGCAGTTAGGAACCTATACTTGTTACACTTGAATTGCCAGCATGTTGGTAAGCATATTGTTTAGAAAAATCTTACATACTGATAGTCAGCATTTTTAGAAGGATGAAACACAGATATATCATTTTCAGTTTACCCATAGACAAGCATAACTTACTGATTATTTAATACAAGAATATGATTTGAAATTGGCCTATTTGCTGAGAGTAAGGCATAGTTGAAATGTGTCATTTACCTCTTTCCTGACTAAAATGATAAATCCTCCTATGTTCTTAATATTTGTGAAGCTGGGTAAATACTTGTCCCCAGATACCTCCCCAAAAAAATCACAATTGATGAATCTTGTGATGATTCACTGTGAAAAAAGTTGATGTAATACAAATATTTTGCAAATTTCAAATCCTGGGCATGTGTTAACAGTCTGCCATTGTTCCCCATGCTCTTGTTACTGAGACAGAGAAGAAAAATCTCTGCCTGGCATAAGTCTATTCTTGTCATTAGGCTACTCATCAAATGTCCCTTGATGGCCTTACAGAGGGAATATATTTTTTGATTGACATCCTGCCATGACAAATCAACCGCATCATGTCAGTTTGAGAACCCAAGGCATCATGCAGGTCTCCTAGCGGGGGGTTTCATCATGCTCAAGGCCTTGTGGTGTTTGAACAGACCATTGTGCCTGCAGTGTTAGACCTGAGCAGTTGTGTAAAAACTATTAGTTGAAAATAAGCAAAAGGCATTAGCACTGAACATCAAATTGCCACTGAGCAACTATTTCAGTGGGCCTGTATTACTAACTGCAGGCTTGATATGCAGATCATGACAAATAATTGTAACTAATACAATAAATTAGTGGACATTTATTGGACGATGGACACATGCATGAATCCTGAAGCATATGGCCAAATTCATGGAAATCCTGAGCCAATCAGAGTTTCTGTTCACAGGGAAAAAAAATCCAAGAAGTGACATCATCATGCATATACAATGTCTGTACACACTAGCCCCAAAATCATACGTGATAAAAGACACAACTAGTATCTGCCTCAAAATGTAAGTGAATGTGGTTAGTAGATAACATGTTCACTTTTACACAATCAGGTGCCATTCCAAAACTGTATAGCCATAATGTGAAAATTATCACCTATATATATATCTAGCATATCTAGAAATCTGTACGTATGTTGTGCAAATTCAACTACAGGTAATCCTTAAATTGTGATCATAATGGAGCCTGCCCATTACTATCATGATAGTCATGATAGTTGTAAAACAAGTCACTCATGTGACCAAGCAGATTCACAAAATTCTTTGTGCTGGTCATTAAGGAGTACCACAGTTATTAAATGAACCCACTGTTCTCTATGGGGCACTTTTGCCAAAAACTGAAAGTAAATGCCAGGTTTGGACAAAAACATTGTAAATTTTGGTAATGTGGTAATGAGTTCAACCATTTTTAATGACTTCAATAAGCACATGCAAATTATGCATGCCAGATTTCCAAGAGATGGTGACATTAGTAGCAGAGCAGAATGTTGTCAATAACACTGAGTTTCAGATCAAACTGGTCTAATGCAAGTGACATTAGTTGGTAAGATATGGGTTACGTGTTACTATAGGTGTAGTGTGTTATATTAAAGCACACGCATATACACAAAAGTTGTGTCACAGGCATCCTGATTCAGTTCTGAGGATTCAATAGACATTTAGCATGAGAATACAAATTATTTTAGGTTCTTTTTTAAACAACAGACACCAGAGCAAGCAAGCTTCTTTGTTTTCAACATTTTTAAGTTTCAGTTTTCCAACTATATTTCTTAGTAAGTGATAGCAAGGGTTAGTTACATGAGGCAGGTCATTTCTACTGTCCTTTCTTCATCTCTACCCAAGACCTGATCTTTAAACTTGCTTTTCAAACAGCGTTTTTTTCTTCTCAGATACAGAAATCTGCAGATTATGATGTGATCTTAATTTATGCATGCATTGCTTTATTTCTAACTCTGCCTACTTTCTAATTTCAGAGTTAAGGCCTTACAGAAAAGAGTGGCAATTTCAGCTTTTCAATCTGGCAGCTTTTCTCTGGTTGATAAATCTTTGATCTTTTTTTTTTCTTCTGTCATTTTCTGACATCCCACTATGCCTTCTGCATCAGTTAGCAATGTCCCTCAGTACTGCTCTAGTCACCAATAATTATCTTCCACAGTGGAACTCTGCCCAATCCAACTCAGTTCTAGCAACTCTCATTGTTCTTACTGAAACCATTAATCTATCTTCAACAGCCATTGCTGCCTGCTCTGACTTCGTTGCCAATTCTTCATCTACAGCTAGCATCTATATGACAATAACATTTCTTCTGGCCCACTAGAAGAAATGCTAAACTGATCGAGTTAAACCAGACATTCAGAAGACTGAATTCCTACTCAAGCAGATCAGTAGACAAATCAATAGAGCCGAATCAATTCCCAAGGAGGAATTATTAAAAGACAGACCATAGAAACAGAACAACATGTTGCCACTTACAGCTTATGGCTCAAACCTTTCAAACTGATTATTAATAAGCAAGGGCCCGCACTGAGTGGCAGGCCCATACCTATATACAGACAACCACCCAACCTGAAGTAGATTTGCACCACCAATACAAAACAATAAAACAGTGATACTGACATGAATGCCAGGCTCTGCAAAAAAAAAAAAAAAAAAAAAATCCAGATGTTTACTTTGCCCCCCCCATATCTATGCCAACAGCACTTCACCAGCCCAACAAAAACACATACAAGAGTAGAAGCACTTTCACATGCTTTTCTGTCAATGTGATATAAGCCATCATCTACCAGCAATGTCTCTCTGAACTTTGTAGTACAAAAGGCACAAACATACATATGTATGTATGTATGTATGTTTATTTGTTTATCAAATTTCTACACCGCCCATCTCACCTAAGTGGTTTACAACAACATCATAAAATAATAAAAAGTGTGATTAAAGCACAATTAAAACAAAATTAAAATTTACAAGGTAAAAAGTAAAAAGGTAAAAAGTTAACAAGACTAAAAAGTTCACACACACACACACACACACACACACACACACAAATATACACACAAGTTTGACATCAGGACTCAAATCAAGGACAAAATAAGAGCATTTCAATCTTCCTGATCCTCCTTGGTAGATCTCAAAATAACTCCATGGTGGATCCCAATAACTGTTTTAGAAAAGTACAGCTTTAATAGCATCATCAAAAAAGATATTATTGAACTCACAATTGAATGTTAAAAATGCAAACTCAGAAGATCTCAACAAAGCATAATGGAATTTTAACACAATTGTTACATAAATTATTTCATCTGCATAACAAATCTAGCTTTTCCTCCCACTTTTCCCCCACCTCACCCCAATTTAAATCCACCATTGGATTAATCTACTCCACTTGTATTCATTTATCAAAATGTCTCTGGAATTCATCAAGCATATCATTTATTTCTTCTTTTTAATTTGGTATTGGAATCATTGCTTTATTTTATTAAACACAGGTGTTTGGGACATAATGAAAGCTACAGTGGAATGCAAATTTTTATATGCTAATCTATTATATCTCATCAATAATTGTATTTCCTCACCAAAATAGTATGATGTTGGTAATTTATCAGATTATTCATTAACAGAATTAATATTAAATACTTCCTATAATCTCTATTATTTCTATAATGTTGTAATAATTGATTTCATTTATTGCTGGATTTCTTTTAAATATCCTGGAATAATTATGCCAAAGAATTAAGTTTCTTTTTAGAACTCATAAAAGATTATATAAATCAAATTTACATTAATTTACACATGAGCTCAAATTGTCCTAGTTTTTTCCTATTTTCTTGTTTAACTTTTGATTTTGATTTTTCCATAAAGCTTAAACAACAATACAATCATGCTAATATCTAATCAACATTTAAATTAACAGAATCTCTTTCATAAGGTGGAAAAAATCTGTGAATGATTGTTCCACCCATTTTATAAAAGTGAATCATTAATACAGATATATTTAAGTACTATCTGGAAAAAAACATGACAGTTTATTGTAGCAAGTTCTAATGTTATAGCGTGATTATCTTGGCATATACATTCACCACATCACTTAAAATGGCTTCCCCTTATATTCGGATATATGAGGATTATATTTCTACCAGGCTATGTTATGCATAGAAGGTTTAGTCCAAAAGGAAGGGAATTCAATTCTAATTTCTGCAACTGCAGTCAATGTTATGTTAAAAAGATGTTAAAGAGATAGTTCTGGCTGCAGGGAATAGCTGTTGGCTGTTGGCTGCTGTATGGAACTGTCCCACTGCTCAGGTAAAATTAACATCTTGCTAGGGAAGGAGGAAGTGTGCCCACTGTGAAGAAATCAATATAATGAAAACATTCTATGGTGCATTGTTATCAACGTGCCTCCTATCACCTTTTTTCAAATTATTTGGAGATATCATTAATATGAAATTCTCCTAAAGATAAGGGTAAATCCAGTGGTGGGATTCAGCCAGTTCGCACCAGTTTGGAAGAACCGGTAGCTAATGTTTCGTTGCCCAGGCCCAGAATGGACTTCCAGAAGTGGCATCCACACAGAGAACCAGTTGTTCACATATTTGAATCCCACCACTGGGTAAATCTAAGCTCTTTCTTTCTTGGTGAACTGGGATCCAGCTCATTGCCTGTAGCTATACAAGATGGCATAGAAACTTGACATGTATTTGCCAGCTGTGGTTGCCACAGAATCTGGCAAGAAGCTGATTTAATCTATAATTTTTGAAACAGTAACACTTTTAGTTCAAATAATACTGTGGCTACATACTGTGCATGTTTAATTATATATCCAGAGGGTATAGGACAGGGGTGGCGAACCTATGGCACGCACGCCAGAGGTGGCACTCAAAGCCCTCTTTGTGGGCACAGGCGCTGTTGTCCCAGCCCTGCCTCCCCCCGCAACCCCCTCCTCACCAGCAGCCTGCCCGGAGGAGAGGCTCCCTCAGGCGTGGCCCATGGGGAGCAGCACAGCCAAGCACATGGCAGCCGGGCAGCAGGGGCAAGATTCTGCCCTCGCACCCCATCATGTGCAGATGATGCTGTGGGTTGTGGGCAGAGGTCGTAGCCACCATGATGCTGCAAGGCTGCCTGGGCAATCTGTAGTGAGTAGCACTGTGGGTGGGTGGAGCGGGGGAGAGCAGGGGGCAGAGTGGGGGGCAGAGCAAGGGCAGGCTGGGGGCAGGCTGGTTTTTGGGCACTCGGTCTCTAAAAGGACGATCTTATTTGGATCTTTGGATCTTTATATTGAGGAGAAACAGCAACTTATCTGAAGTCTTTTAACCACAAGGCAATCCTTTTTTACTTCACTCTCCTTTGGAACTTAGAAAAGAGAAATTTATTGTTATTTGTTAGTTTTTCCCAAGAGTGAAATAACTAGACAAGAAATTTTAATAAAGAAAATTTGGAGATGAGGATATTTGCTTACCCTCTTCCTTCAGGGCAGTAATGTTAATCTCCCTCACAGGAATATTGAATGATTACCATAATGATGTACATGATGTAATTTGAATATTCAGCATTTACTGTGAGCAGTGGTAGCACTGTACTATGAAATGAATAGGCAATATATTTCGTTTTGCAGAAAGAATATGCATCATAGAAATTCCATTGCTAATATTTCACCAATAACTTGGTTCTGCATTTTGACTTCTATATTTTTTAAAATAAGTTTCAGAATCTTAAGGGAAAAAAGAAATCATTCCTGTAGATACCTGCCCTGAATATTACAAATGATTGTGTGGAAGTTGATGTTGTTAATCATAATAACTGAATGAAGTTGTGGAAGCAGAGGATTTTATCTGATAACATTTCTTTTATTGAAAAAGTTAGGATTTAGATAATCATGTGGAAGAATAGGGACAATATTTCTGTTGTGTGCTAGGAAAAGCAGAACATGATATGGGTGAGCATAATGCTCCCAGTATAATTGTGTAATGTTTCATTTCATTTTACTTGAGATTTTCTATTTGCCCTGTTTTTAATTTTTTCTACTTTTAAACAACAATAATATAAATATATTGACTTGAGGTAAATTAATATTTGCATCACCTGAATCTGGAACTATGTTTTAATAACATTCTACTTTGAACTATTTCTATATTTAGAGTGAGAAGTTAATGATCTAGCAAATAATTTATGGATCTCTAGAACTGTTAATGCTGCATAAGAACTCGGTTTTATTATTTTCCATTTTGAAAAACATTTAATAGTACAATGTAAAACTACAACACCAACAGAAAAGGATATGGTAGTAATTATACAGTGGAAACATAATTTACCTACATTGGTGGTGATCAAAATAAACTAAAAAAAGGGGAGAATTGAAAAAAAATCCATATAATATGCATTTAATGTAATTCAATCCTTAAGTTTATCATTACATATAGGCTATATGAAAACATATTGCTTCATTTTTTCATTATTAGAACATAAAGGTTTTTTTAAAAAATAAACAACAATCTCATACCTTGAATCCATTTCTTGCTCAGGAGGATATATTTTTTTTCCTATTCATGTAAGATTATCCTCTTTGTTGAGCCCCAAAGAATCAAAGCACTGCATGAAATGATAAATTCCATGTTTGAGGAATATAACTTAACATTCCATTACATCTTATTATATTTTTTTCCCAAAATGCCATTAACATATCCTATGATTTGTAACCAAAACAAAACTATGTGAACAAGATCAAACCTATTGACAACCCTCAAACCTATTTGATGCATGTGGTTTTCTCATTGAGAAAAATCTCTCTGCAATATATGGTTGCTAAGAGGTGAAAATGACTTGATGACATCTAACCAATTAAACATTACAAGGCTTCACAAAAAAAAAATCTGATATCCAACTGTTTTAAAACATTTGAGGGATCCAGTGAACATGAAATAGCACATGCTTATGAATTTATCTCATTATTAAGTTATAAGTATGTTTTACATTTCTTAAAACATGGACCTAATGATTTTCCAAGATTGGGATTCCAATCATATATTCCACAATTATATAATAGAAAATTTCCCTATCAAGAGATGTCTGTTGAAATTGCATGCATACATTTAGTATATTTGATTCATTTTATTGTGATATATTTTGAGAAAAATATTTTCTGAAGGCTGTATAAACGATGAATCCTAATTTCTTACAGTAGGCTACAGAAATTGTAGATCTCAAATGCTGCAAAATAAACTTTTTTCAAACTGATAATGGAACTGTATAACTGTATTAATGTACAACTTCAATAAACTTTGGTAATGACACTGTATAATTATCCAAATTGGCTATGTTATCACTGGCACATAGAAACAATTTATATTCGCTATCAAGTGCCATCATATCATTAATATCTTGAAACTATCCAATTAATGAAATGAAAGGTTCAGAAACCAAATTAAAGATTAATGGAGACAAGGGGCATTGTTGATAGGTTCCATGAGATAACCTGATGCTTCAAGGAACAAATCCATTTATAATTATTGTAGCCACAGAGTGTAGATACCAAACTGTAACCTAATAGACAGAAGATGATGAAAACCCATATCTTTAGAATATATTTAAAAATACTGTCCAAACCATATCAAAAGACTTTTCAAATTCCATTGTTTAAAGCATTTGATTTCAATATATTAGGCATGATGCCCAAAATACTAATTGCCAAATGAAAATGAACAAATCCTTGTCTTTTTTTTCTTGATAAATCCAGACTGAGATGAGTAGATTATCAATGGTATTACTAATATATGGCTTGAAAATGAAATATTTCATTTTTATGGGACCCTAAAGGTTTATCAGACTAATAATGACATTAATTATCTTTATTATCAAGAAAATAAAGTACCCTTCACTATCACAATGCTCATAGTCCATTTCATTTTCATAAATAGCTACACCAGTTGCTGAGTATCAGTATGAATATTAATTAATATAGCTTTGCCCAATTCTGTTGCTGGGCCTCAGTAAAACATGTTCATCAAATATATCATGTGTTTCTTGCCACATAATATACGGTTGTAATTTTCATATCTTATTGCAATTTTGGCCAATTTAAAAATCTGAATATGTTTAGATTCATAGTTTATTATTTTAATTATAGGCAAAGTATTTCTCAAGATCAATTTCCCAATGTTTGTAGATAACTCACATTTCCATCATAATCCGAAGTTATCATTTGCCTAGAGATTGCTCTCTGAAATGTTTGTCAGAAGCCAAAGAGGCTTCTAATGCGATTTCGGCAATGGTAATGGGATGGGTTTTAAAACTTCAAAGCATTGCCCTTCAACATTTTTTCTGTCAATTATTGCTACCTATTTACTGCCCACTCATCCATCTGCCATCTCTTCAATGCATGACAGATAATCAGTACAAAAATGGATAAAAATGTCTGGGATTGGTCATTTCCAGGAGTGCCCTGGTGAACTGACAGCCTGTTGTTCACTCTTGTGAGGAAATTGCACTGAATGCTGGATCCAGGCCAGTGAAATCTCTCCAGAGGAAGAAGGGCTTGTTGAGATGATCCACATGATTCCAGACAGCTGCTGCTCGTGAGTAGACCACAGAAACTGCCATTGTGTGGGTGGCATATGTGTTGAATAGCTGGGAGCTGGGATTCTGCCAAACTCATCCTGTATAATGCATTTGATTATTAACTGTTCAAAGTTACAACAGCACTGAAAAAAGTGACCTACAACCAGTGCTCACATTTACGATTGTAACAGCATCCTCATGGTCACGTGATCAACATTCAGGAAGTTGGCAACTGGACTGAATGTATGACAGTTGCAGCATCCTATCATGATGTGATGAGTTTTTGTGACTTTCCCAGTTGGCTTCTGACCAGTAAAGTCAATGGGGGACGCTAGATTCATTTAACAACTGCAGTAATTTGTTTAACAACCATGGCAAAAAAGGTTATACAATTGGGCATAATTCATTTAACAACTGCTTTGCTTAACAATGGAAATTCTGGTTCCACCTGTGGTCATAAATTGAGGACTATCTGTACAGCAAAAATGTACTGAAACTATGGATTTCAGAAAGTTGTGGATTAAGGATCCAGACTGAGATGGAATTATAGCTTTAATTGAAATAGAAGTAATTTACTCATGAGAAAATGATGTTTGCATTGGGGATTTTATGATAAAGGCTGAACACCAGAGGAAACTAGAAGATAAAAAAGGAATGGAGCAGATCTCTATAACACCTTATTGTACATTTTGTGCCATTTTTTAATTTTTTCTTAATAAAATGGATAGAGCATAGTGTACTGAAGTTACAGTTCAAGAACAAGTTCAATAGAAATCTGAAATTACTTCGAAGGGGGAATTTAACCATGGTAAGCAATGATTTGGAAAAAGATATGGACATACAAATGGAATTGATGGGTGATTTATTCCCTAAAGGAGATGTACAACTATTGAATCATGAAATGGATTTGGATATTTTTTTTTCCTGGATATACAAAAGACTTTTGCTTTCAATGATTTATTTAGACGGGAAAAAATGTTATTAGAAATATTATTTACTGGATATATAAAAGAAATATGTTAAAATGACCATGAAAACAGATGAAAAGAAACCTAGAGGCTCTTTCTGAAAGGTGAGTTGGCTGCAGAGAGTTCTCCCATTCCATCCTAGGCAGAGGGGTTATAGGATTCAATTGCCTGCTTCCAACTGCTATTTTCATGTCATTGAGTCCCATCTCCCACTTCCTGAAAACATTTCCAATCCGAAACTACCTTTCTTCCATACTAATATATTCTTCTACACCTGTGTATGCCACCTGCTGAAGGTTCAAGGGTATATATATATTTAGGGACTATGTATGTATGTATGTATGTATGTATGTATGTATGTATCTGTATATGTATGTATATATATATATGTGTGTGTGTGTGTGTGTTTTCTGAGGTTTTCGCAGGGGTTTGTATGTAGGTCTTTGGTTATTCGGGTTTTCTCCCGCGTAAAATTGGAAGTGTCTTGGTGACGTTTCGACGAAGTCCCATTCGTCATCTTCAGGCTGGTGCTTTCAGCTTCGTGCTCCTCCATACATAAAAGCACCACAGACAGAATCAGTAAGATCCTCCATAAACACAACATCAAAACAGCATTCTGCACAAACAGAAAAATATCCACCATCCTTAGAAACCCCAAAGATAAAATTGAATTAGAAAATCAAGGAGTATACAAAATCCCATGCACCGCTTGTCCCACCACATACATCGGACAAACCAACAGAAGAATAAGTGCACGCATTGAAGAACATAAGAACTCAGTCAAAAAAGAGGAACCAACATCTTCCCTGGTCCAACACCTCAAAGCCACAGGACATGAAATTGACTTTAAAAATACCAGAACCATTGCCAAAAGTGAAACATTTTAATAACAGAATAATCAGAGAAGCCATCGAGATAGAAAAACGCCCACACAGCATGAACAAGCGAGATGATACCTCCCGCCTACCAGCCATTTGGAAACCCGCCCTTATTGACAAACGACTCCCTAACACAAAAAATGATACCAGACCCACACTCACAAAAACCACACAGGATGTCACCACCACACATCCACGCAAAAAACAAACCCAAAGCCACACCGATGACGAGGCACGACAACAAACCAGAAGCCAGACCACAGCTGCATCATTAGCCACTTTAAACCCCTCCAATCCATACATGAAGCAAACTGACACCCTCCATGAAGAGGAAGCACGACCACGAACGCGAAGCCAAAAAATAGCAAGGCAGCCCAAAATCTCAAACCCCTCTGCAACTCAGACTAACCTGAGCACAACCAAACAGAACACTCCCCCAGCCAATCAGAGCACAGCCAAGCCCCTAACCATTCAGAACACACCTCCACCCAATCAGAACACAGCCAAGCTCCCACCCAATCAGTTCATACCCCCACTGGCAGTTAAAAGGAAGAAACAGCTAAGACCACACATTGCTGCTCAAAGCACGAAGCTGAAAACACCAGCCTGAAGATGACGAATGGGACTTCGTCGAAACGTCGCCAAGACACTTCCAATTTTACGCGGGAGAAAACCCGAACAACCAAAGACCTACATATATATATATATATATATATATATATATATATATATATATATATATATATATATATATGACGATTAAAAAGGTTAAAAATGTGAACCCTAGGGATATTCATAATAAAATATAAAAATGAACACTAGGGTAATAAAAACTAAAGAAGTTTTTAATGGGTTAAAACTATAAAAGTTTTAAAAAGCGCCAAGCTTTCGCCGTCACCTGCCGGCATCCTCAGGGCTGGCGTGCCAGAGAATGAGAAGGTCTTTTTATAGGCGTGCCGAGGTTTGCACTCGGCTCCTTGATCTTGTTATGGGGCCTGATTGGTTCAGCCGTGTGTAGTTGGCCTGCGCTTTTTTTCTCTTCTTAGTTGTATTTTTATCCTCGTCCGTCTCCAGTTCTCCCAACCTCAGATTAGCTGAATGGCAATTCCAGTTATTTCGGTTGCTTTCATGTTCCGATCTCCCCTCAGGCTTGGGTGGTGGTGGACGTTCCAAGTTCCTTTCTCCGCCCCGTTCTGTCCGGTTGCTACTTTTAGAGTCCCATATATTTCCGGTCTCAATGCTTTCGGTTTTAATATGTTTATCATCCTGGTAATCCCGTAAATTGTTACGAGTCTGGTATAGCGTGGGGGGGTATTCCGCATGGTGGAGGGGTCGTCTCTTGTTTGTTGTCATGCCCAGCTGTCTCGCACGTGTCTTACTCCGAGTGCTCAATCCTGGGGGTGTGTGCACAGTCATCGGGGCGCGTCCCTCCTGGTTACCGTGTTCTTCCTTAGTTCTCCCCTTTTTTACCTTGTTGGAAGCGCTCGCGTATGTTCTATGGGAGTCCTCAGGATCGTCAGGTAGGGGGTATGACAGCTCGATCTCTCGCCCCCTACCGCTCTCCGACTTTCCTTCCTCCTCTCCAACGGTATGTAGGGGTTCATCATCAACCACCTCCCGTGGTTTGTCCTCATAGGAGCTGATCGTTCCAGCTACATGGGGAGGTTTTCTCCTCCTTTCCCGACCAGCTGCGATGTTTCTTTTGGTGTGTGGGCAGGCCATTGCGTTTGGTGATTCCTCCGCATTTTCACCTGCCGTATCTTCCCTCATCTCCTCTTTGTAGCCGGGGGTCCGGACCTTGGTTCCTGTCCCTCCCCTGATCTTCTGGGATTGCGGCAGTCCCGCGGGGATGGTCAAGGTGCCTCGCGTTTGCTTCCTTTCTTTCGAATTGCACCTGGTTCGTTGGGCGGTGCGGGTGCTACCCAGATTGTTATCAGGCCGTCGGGGGTGTTGCCACTGATTATTGGCACTCCATGATCTTAAGGCTAGATAGGATGGGCATAGGTCAATGTGCCTATTAATAGACTTACTGTCTGAGAGCCATGCCTCTCTAAGAAGGCGGCCCCCTTTGGTGTTATCATTTGCCACTACACTGACGTCACTAAAGTTAAACTTATGGCCTAGATCCACCATATGGGCCCATATTTGGGAGTGACAGTCTCTCCTTCTCACTGCTAATTCGTGCTCATGGACCCTTGTCTTAATGCGTTTAGCAGTCTCCCCAGTATAATTACATTGGCAGTCCGTACAGTCAATCCTATAGACGGCTGCTGATCTTTCGGTGCTGGGGAGCGGGTCCTTAGGGAGCATTATGGCCGCTCGCAGTGTTTGGTTGGGTCTATGGGCCACCTGTATTTTGTGTGGTGCCAGGATCCTAGCTGTGGCTTCCGATACGTTATGGATATAGGGGGGGGGGGCAATACGTGTGGTGGCTTGAGGCACGGATTCTTGAGATGCAGGGTTACTCCGGAGTCCAGGTGGTCTCCTGAACTGATTAATGATTTTAACCGGGTAGCCGTTGCCTCTACATGTTCGGAAGAGGGGGTTTCTCTCTTCTTTTTGGCTTTGACGGTGCTGCAGTGTGTCTCCACTCGTTTGAATAGCGTCCTGACACAACTGGCTTTATGGGCCATCGGGTGATTACTCCTAAAGTGGAGAATCCTCTCTGTACACGTTGGTTTTCGGTATACCCTGGTAGCTAGACATCCATCCACCTGGCGCTGCACTAGTACATCCAAAAATGCTAGACTGCCCTGATCTTCTTCCTCCATGGTGAATTGGATGTCCGGGTATACCGAATTCAGGATGCCCATAAATTCAGTTTTGTGTCTTTTCTTAATGACCGCAAACGTATCGTCCACATAGCGGGCCCAAAATTTTGGTTGGTATTGGGCCATCGCTCTGTGTTCCAGCTGCTGGAGTACCATCTCTGCAACCACACTAGAGATCGGCGACCCCATAGGTGTTCCTTTAATTTGCTCATATATAACCCCCTGGAAGGTGAAGTAGGTGTTAAGACATATTTCCATGAGCTTTACCAAGTCCTCCGTTTGAAGGGGGTCCTGGTGTTGCCCATGGTCTCCTTGGTTAAGCCGGTCTCTTAGGACCTCAACCACAAGTTTCTGCGGGATGGACGTAAATAAAGAAACTACGTCAAAGGAGACCATGAGCTCATCCTCTTCTACCTTCAGGGTTTTTATTCTATTGAGGAGTTCTTCTGCCGATCTTACGGTGGTGTCGCTGTTACTTGCCAAGTGGCCGATGCGAACGCTCAGCCACTTGGCAAGTTCAGAGATGGGGGTACCCCTAAATGCTACAATGGGGCGGAGGGGGACATTGGGCTTATGTATCTTAAGTAAGCCATAGAATCTAGCGAGTGCTGAGTCACCAGGGCGGATCCTTCTCAGCACTTCTTCCCCCATCCTCCCCTTACGTTTGAGGTCATCAAGGAGCTTGTTAGTACGGGTTCTCAAAGTGGTGGAGGGATCTTTACTAACCACTCTATAGGCAGCACCGTCTTGGAGTAAATCCAATGCCTTTCTTACGTATGCCTCTTTGTCTAAAACGACAGTTGCCCTCCCCTTATCGGCTGGGAGGATGACAATGGTGTCATCTTTTCTAAGTTGGCTTAAAGCCACCCTTTCCTCTGCCGATAAAACTTGTTGGTGTCTGTGGCTCATAATTAGGCTCGTGACCTGTTGCCTGATTACATTCTTGGTTTCCTCTCCTATCCCAGTATGGTGTAGGGCGGGCTCTAATGCCGCCACAAAGTCCAGTGTATCCGCATCATTAAGGTTGTGTCCTGCATCTCATTGCAGTAGGGATAACTGTGGCTGGCTTAACACCCTTGAAGATAGGTTGTGCACCACCCCAGGTAAATTGTTATTACAAGACTCACGTAATGAATTCAGCCTTTTAAGGAATGTTCTTGTCATGTGTTGAGTCGTCCGGGCCATGACTTGCCGAATATGCTGGTTTAGCATATTGAAATGCTGATGGTTTAATTCTGTATTACAGGAGTCTCGATAGCCTTGGATGTCTCTCTTTAAATTGCCTATTCTTCTGTGTTGGTCATTAATTAACGCATATAGTGTGCGTCGTTGGAATTGACGGGCGGCCTGCCAGCATTCCAAGGAGTCTACCGTTGGTTTTCTTCTTAACGAGGTTGGTGTTAGGTTCTCCTTGATACAGCGGTGGAGGAACGCCAGCTTGCAATAATTAGTTGAGATACGCCGTGCTGCCCTTTCCCATTTTCTGGCTCTGAGCAAGACTGCTCTACTATATTCACGATTAAAAAGGTTAAAAATGTGAACCCTAGGGATATTCATAATAAAATATAAAAATGAACACTAGGGTAATAAAAACGAAAGAAGTTTTTAATGGGTTAAAACTATAAAAGTTTTAAAAAGCGCCAAGCTTTCGCCGTCACCTGCCGGCATCCTCAGGGCTGGCGTGCCAGAGAATGAGAAGGTCTTTTTATAGGCGTGCCGAGGTTTGCACTCGGCTCCTTGATCTTGTTATGGGGCCTGATTGGTTCAGCCATGTGTAGTTCAGGAGACCACCTGGACTCCGGAGTAACCCTGCATCTCAAGAATCCGTGCCTCAAGCCACCACACGTATTGCCCTCCCCTATATCCATAACGGATCGGAAGCCACAGCTAGGATCCTGGCACCACACAAAATACAGGTGGCCCATAGACCCAACCAAACACTGCGAGCGGCCATAATGCGCCCTAAGGACCCGCTCCCCAGCACCGAAAGATCAGCAGCCGTCTATAGGATTGACTGTATGGACTGCCAATGTAATTATACTGGGGAGACTGCTAAACGCATTAAGACCAGGGTCCATGAGCACGAATTAGCAGTGAGAAGGAGAGACTGTCACTCCCAAATCTGGGCCCATATGGTGGATCTAGGCCATAAGTTTAACTTTAGTGACGTCAGTGTATTGGCGAACGATAACACCAAAGGGGGCCGCCTCCTCAGAGAGGCATGGCTCTCAGACAGTAAGTCTATTAATAGGCACATTGACCTATGCCCATCCTATCTAGCCTTAAGATCATGGAGTGCTAATAATCAGCGGCAACACCCCCGACGACCTTATAACAATCTGGGTAGCACCTGCACTGCCCAACGAACCAGGCGCAATTCGAAAGAAGGGAAACAAATGCGAGGCACCTCGACCATCCCCGCGGGACTGCCGCAATCCCAGAAGATCAGGGGAGGGACAGGAACCAAGGTCCAGACCCCCGGCTACAAAGAGGAGATGAGGGAAGATACGGCAGGTGGAAATGCGGATGAATCACCAAACGCAATAGCCTGCCCACACACCAAAAGAAACATCGTAGCTGGTCGGAAAAGGAGGAGAAGACCCCCCCACGCAGTTGGAACGATCAGCTCCTACGAGGACAAACCACGGGAGGTGGTGGATGATGACCCCCTACATACTGTTAGAGAGGAGGAAGGAAAACCGGAGAGCGACAAGGGGCGAGAGATCGAGCTGTCATACCCCCTACCTGACGATCCTGAGGACTCCCATAGAACATACGCGAGTGCTTTCAACAAGGTAAAAAAGGGGAGAACTGAAGAAGAACACTGTAACCAGGAGGGACGCGTCTCGATGGCTGTGCACACACCCCCAGGATTGAGCACTCGGAGTAAGACACGCGCGAGACAGCTGGGCATGACAACGAACAAGAGACGATCCCTCCACCATGCGGAATACCCTCCCACGCTATACCAGACTCGTAACAATTTATGGGACTATCAGGATGATAAACATATTAAAACCGAAAGCATTGAGACCGGAAATATATGGGACTCTAAACATAACAACCGGACAGAACGGGGTGGAGAAAGGAACTTGGATTGTCCACCATCACCTAAGCCTGAGGGGAGATCGGAACATGAAAGCAACCGAAATAACTGGAATTGCCATTCAGCTAATCTGAGGTTGGGAGAACTGGAGACGGACGAGGATAAAAATACAACTAAGAAGAGAAAAAAAGCGCAGGCCAACTACACACGGCTGAACCAATCAGGCCCCATAACAAGATCAAGGAGCCGAGTGCAAACCTCGGCACGCCTATAAAAAGACCTTCTCATTCTCTGGCACGCCAGCCCTGAGGATGCCGGCAGGTGACGGCGAAAGCTTGGCGCTTTTTAAAACTTTTATAGTTTTAACCCATTAAAAACTTCTTTAGTTTTTATTACCATAGTGTTCATTTTTATATTTTATTATATATATATATATATATATATATATATATATATATATATATATATATATATATATATATATATATATATATTCTAACCCTAAAGAGATCCTTGTTTCTGAGCTGCATCACTAGTCTAGGCAGTTCCTTTCAGTCTCTTTAATAATCAGTCTAGATTATTTGAGGACTCAAATAATAGTATGTCCTTCTCTGCTTTCAAGGGCATCAATATGTCAGACTTCTTTTCTCTTCATACACTGACATGAGGGAGCAGGAACTACGCTGAAAACAACCTCCCATAGTTTTCTGAAAGAGTAAATTCTCTCTAGATCCTTTCCTAGACACCATAACCATCTCTCTCAATTTCAAAAGATACAGTGAAAACAGAATTATATGACAGTTCCCTAAGTGCTCAAACCTTACACATCAATTGGGTAATAGAGGTGGGCAGGTGAAGAGTCTGAAACAGTAGAGCCTTACCTAAGGCATTTGTCTCAATCCAGGAAAAAAGTCTTGGAAATTGTGGACCAGAGAACTTAACTGCAGCATTTTTTAGTATAGACTAAACAGGCACCTTATTTTCTAAGTCAGGGAAAGAGTTTCTCCCTCCTCCCCCACTTATTTTTATTTTGTATAAGCAGACACAGACACACTGAAAAAGGAAGAGGGGGCTAGGTCTGTCCTTAACAAAATTCATACTATTCTTCATTATTTTGCACTACAGGTAGTCCTCGCTTAATGACTGTTTCTTCAGCATTGCAATGGTGTTGAATGAAGGGACTTATAAAATGTGTCCAAAGTATATAGCCACTTCAGCATTCCTGCAGTTATATGATAAAAAATTGGGCTCTTGGCAGTCTGCCCACCCTTATGTCAGTAGGGCTGCTGCAACTTCCCCCACCCATGTATCTCTCCCATAAACATCTATGCCTGTAAACACCTAAGAATCTCCAATGGTGCAATGTGAAACAGCCACTCCCTCACAGGAAGGGCCAAATATCTAGAAAGCCCCAGTTCAGTTTCATTCAATGAGGGCAGCCAAGGTAGTCTCCATCTCTCCCAGCATCTCTGGGATGGGAAGGCAGGAAGCAAGCAGGCCAAAGGGGTGGGACAGCCGTTAAAGCTGCTCCAATATGAGCCTTCCCTGACACATGGCGACAGCAACCAAACTGCCTCCATTATTGGTCTCCCTTATGAACACCTTGGTGAGATAGGTGGTATAAAAGTCTGGTAATAAAAGAAACAAACAAACATTGGGACACTTAGCCTAGCCTTTGCCCATCCCCCCACGTGACTTGTGGATGCACCTTCCTCCTTTCTGTGATGTTTGTGTTGTGATTCAGTGCCAGCCTGTGCTCCCAACAGCTGAGTCGGAGGAATCTGAGGAGGAGGTGGAGGAGGCATTTGAAGGGCCATCAGAGCCAGAGGGAGGCTCTGAGGTACAGGACTCACAGTTGGATGCAGAGCCTGGGCCCTCCAGTCGTGTTTCTGATGAAGCTCAGCTGGGTGAGGAGCATGAATCAGACTTGGAAGAATCACAACAGATGGACTTGCTAATTGACGCACTCAGGCGGCATCAATTAGCCAGAGTAAGGCAACATAGGTCAATGAAGCACCTCCAAAGTAAGAAGAAACAGCAAGGGGAGGCACCGCCTTAGGACTGCTAATTAAAGAGAGGAGGTGTGGGTGGTGCTGGTTGCTGAAGGCAACCGTTTGAAAACCGCGTCTTGGAATCTTGATCTGTGACTTCTCTTGTGATTTCTTGTTTGTTTTTCATCGTGCTCTTTTGGACTCTTTTGACAGGTTTGTCTACAATATTAAAAGGGGTTTTTGTTTTTGTTTGCAAGTCTCCAGCCTATTGCAGCAGCAGGGGTTTGGTCCTTGTGAAGTTAACAAGGACAGCAATAGGCTGGAACAGAACAGTTTGAGACATGAGTGTGCTTGTACATGCCTCTGCCCTCTCCTTTTTATGTCTAAGGTATTGCAAAGGAGGAGGAAAAGGGATCTGGGAGGAAAGGGATTTTCACTCTTCTTTTCCAAAAAGTCCTATGAAGAAAAGGGGAGCAAAGAATAAGGTGGAGTTTTTCAACCAGAGTCCAAGCCTCCTCCTCTGTTTCCCAGCAAGGAAAGAAAGGAATATTTCAAGTTTTTTTGGGAAGGAATAAGGGAGAATTGCTTTCCTCCTGGAGCATATTTATTTTTAGCTTCTCCATCCATTCTTACTATCTCCCTCTGCTTCTCTCCTATGTATACTCCAACAATTTTTTCTATCTTTGTAACTGGCAGCTCATTGTACAGTGGGGCCAACTGGGGACCCACCATCCAAAGTCCCTAGCAAATGTAGCCAGGAAGGACCCAGGCCCTGGAGTGGAGCAGGTGGAGGTATAACCCTTACCATGGTGGTGGGGGAACAGGCAAAGGCTGGGGTGAGCATTTCCACGATGTTAATGAAGAAAGCCTCTGATGGGGGCAATTCAATTTCTGTCATTGTGCATCAGGAAAGGCTTGGACTGGACTGGCTTTAATAGCTATCCCATTCCTGTGATCTCTTTGCTTCCTGCCTTCCCATCCCAGAGTTGCTGCAAGTGGTGCATGCTGGTCTCAGCTTCCCCAACCCTTGAGCAACCCTTTCTGAGCATTTGTTCTTTATACGGGGCATGGTTGCTTTACAGGGCATGATGCCTTTTGCCACATTGGGACCACTGAGGCTTCCAAGGATTGCATTTGCTTAACGACTGCAAGCAGGAGTGCTGGGATTAGGGTTTTAGAGTGAAACAGTCACGCGACACCTTGTTTAATGACTGCTTCACTCAACAACCGAAATTCCAGTCCCAGTTGTGATTGTTGAGCGAGCACTACTTATACCCAGAAGCAAACTCAAGATTTACATTCTTTTGGGATAATTCCAAATATGAATGAGGCCTCAGTCAAACATCTAAGGGGTCAGATTACATACTGTAAATCCCAATCTGCTGCATAATAGAAACTGTCTAGCAAAACCAGTTGAGGTTTGATCTGCTCTCCTCATACCTCTACATCCTGTTCTTCACCCACATAGTAAATAATTGAAACTGGGTTTGAGCAAGATGAAGCTTCTACTGTGCTTGAATCTTGGAAATATTCTCCAGGTTTTGGTGATCCAAAAGTAAAATGTAATCAGTGAAATCAAATTTATGGACACTTTGAATTTCAGACATATCCAATCTTCTGCACCAAGAAGGGTAGGGGAGAGAGAGAAGAAGATGATAATCTCTTTAAAAAGTCACATTTTAAAAGCTTTCACTAAACAATTTCATGTGATTGACTACACACGAAAAGACATGAACTTTCGGTTCATTGGCCTTCCACAAGGGAATAGCATTTCCTTTTGTATTAAAGCAGCACACATGATTTTAAAAAGAGAGTGGGCTCTTGAAAATATATTGAGTTTGTCTAACATTATCATTTGTTCGTTTCTGCAAATGTATGTTAACATGTTCCAAAACCCTTCTTATTTTTTCCTTCCTAATAAACTAATAGCTAAGGCCCTAAAAAGCATCTTTATTTACATAAACATTAAAAGGTTCAACTTTCCTGGGATGATACCCATTGTAAGGGAAAAAATGTACTTGAGAGACAAGCTCTCTCCTACCTGGTGTATAAAAATAGCATGGAGAAAGCATATTATTTATGCAGACAAAATTTAAATTATTATTATCTGTATGTAAATGACAGAAGAAATTTGCAATTCTCATGGGACCGTATTCTTCACAAAATCCCCTAATTTCTATCCACTTCAAGGTGAGTAGAATGTTTTGTAGGTGATGTAATTGTGAATATTTTTTTCTTTTTCCCCACTAACCCCGCCTCCTTCAATGAAATACATCATGCTAGGTATGGTCAGTAGTTGGGGATATTTTTTCTATCTTCTCATCTGACTGACTTCCTTCTAGTTGCATTTTCTTCCTGTGCCAGATCACCTTGGAAACCATGTTAGGTAGTATAGTTTCCATGGTGACCTGGCATGAGAAGAAGAATATGGCCAAAGAAGTCAAAAGGTTGAGGGGATATGTAGGAGCTGATTGCAACAACTGAAATGTATTTGAGAGAGAGGGGGGGAGAGGGGGGGAGGGAGAGAGAGAGCAAGAGAAAGAGAGAGAGAGAGACTATTCTCAGCCACTGTATCAATAATATAAGATATACTATTTCCAAGGTACACCAGAAGTCACAACAAATCCTTTAAATCTATCTCAATATTTAGTCACACACATACGTATACTCAAGACCCAATGAATTATTTGCAAGAAAAGAACCAAGTTTACAGAATAACAGAGTTGGAAGGGATCTTGGAGGTCTTCTAGTCCAACCCCCTACTCAGGCAGGAAACCCTATACCATTTTGGACAAATGGTTATCCAATCTCTTCTTTAAAAATTTCAGTGTTGGAGCATTCACAACTTTTGGAGGTAAGTTGTTTTACTGATTAATTATTCTAATAGTCAGGAAATCTAAGAAGAAATTAGGTTGCTTCTCTCCTTGATTGTCTCCATCCATTGCTTCTTGTCCTGCCTTCAGGTGGTTTGGAGAATAGCTTGACTCCCTCTTCTTTGTGGCAACCCCTGAGATATTAGAACACTGCTATCATGTCACCCCTCATCCTTCTCTTCATTAAACTAGACATACCCAATTCCAGCAACCGTTCCTTATATGTTTTAGGCTCCAGTCCCCTAAACAACTTTGTTACTCTTCTCTGTACTCTTTCTAGAGTCGCAACATCTTTTTTACATCATGGTGACCAAAACTGGATGCAGTATTCCAAGTGTGGCCTTACCAAGGCATTATAAAGTGGTATTAACACTTCACATGATCTGTTAATGCAGCCTAGAACTGTGTTGGCTTTTTTAGCAGCTGCAGCACACTGCTGGGTCACATTTAAGTTATTGTCCACTAGGACTCGAAGATCCCTCTCACAATTACTACTATTGAGCCAGGTACTACCTATACTATACCTATGCATTTGGTTTTTCTTGCCTAAATGTAGAACTTTACTTTTTTCACCACTGAATTTCATTTTGTTAGATAGCACCCAATGTTCAACTCTGTCAAGGTCCTTCTGTATCTTAAGCCTATCTTTTGCAGTGTTGACTATTCCTGCCAGCTTGGTGTCATCTGCAAATTTGATGAGTTCCCCATTTATCCTCTCATCCAAATCTTGATGAAGATGTTGAAGAGTACTGGGCCTAAAACAGAGCCTTGGGGTACCCCACTGTATACTTCCCTTCATGTAGATGCAGTTCTGTTGAGGACTACCTGTTGAGTACTGTTGATTAGCCAGTTATTAAACCATCTGGAGGTAACACTGTCTAATCCACAATTTTCTATCTTATCAAGTAGTAGTGGTCTACTTTATTAAATGCTTTACTGAAGTCCATTATATCCACAGCATTCCTCTGGTCCACTAATGTTTTCACTTTGTCAAAGAATGCAATAAGATTGGTCTGGCATGATCTGTTTTTGACAAACCCATGTTGGCTTTTGGTTATGACTTTGTTTGCCTCTAGGTGTTCACTGATTTGTTGCTTATCTTTTTCAGAATCTTTCCAGGTATTGAGGTCAGGCTAATAGATCTGTAATTTCCTGAATTTATTTTTTCCATTTTTTGAAGATGGGAAATACATCAGCTCTTTTCCAGTCCTCTGGTAGTTCCCCGGTGCTCCAGGATCTTTGAAAGTTATAGTTCAGAGTTCTAAGATCATGTCTGCCAGTTCTTTCAGAATCTTGGGGTGTAATCCATCTAGTCCTGGTGATTTGAACTTGTCTAGGGTGGACTGGTGCTCATTTACCATTTTCTTGCCTATTTTATCTTGTATTACTAATCTGTTTTTTTTTTACGATATTGTTTTTGATAGGTTAGACTGTTTTTTCCTTTTGTGTAAAGACGGATGCAAAAAAGTCAAGTTAAGCAGTTCTGCTTTCTTCCTATTGCTTGTCACCTTCTTGCCATTTTCTCCCATTAATGGACCAATCATTTCCTTGACTTTTTTCTTCTTTTTTACATATTGAAAGAAGCTTTTTTTGTTATTTTTGACTTTTGTCGCAAGCCTTAGTTCATTTTAACCTTAGCTTTCCTCACTTCATCTTTGCAAGCTTGGGATATTTACTGATATTCTGCCTTAGTTCTACTTTTTATACTTGTCCTTTTTGTCTTTCAATTTATCAGAGAGTTCTTTATGCAGCCATGCTGGTTTCTTTTGAGACCTGTTATTTTTCTTCCTTGTTGGTATTGTACTAGATTGGGCTTTTATAATATCACTTTTCAAAGTTCCACAAGCTTCTTGGGTTGTTTTCCTTTGAGGATTCTCATCCAAACTCTCTCTAAGTTTATTGAAATTAGCTCTCTTAAAGTCCAAGAGTCTAGTTTGACTTTGTTCTATTGTTTGTGCTTGCTTAGTGTTGAATTCCAGTATTGCATGATCATTCCTGCCCCAAAGTTCTTGTAGCTTCAATACCTTCTATCATTTCATCTCTGTTAATGAGAAGTCCAACATGGCTGATCCACTAGTTCCTTCTCTACCTTTTAAGAGACAAAATTGTTTGCTAGGTTTGTCAGGAACCTGTTTGATCTTCCACTTGGTGCAGAGATTGTCTCCCAGTTGATGCTAGAGTAGATAAAGTCCCCCATTACTATTGTGATGTGCTTCCTATGTTAACTGATTAGCAAAAAGTTCATCTATTTCCTGTGTTTGGTTGGGTGGCCTATAGTACACACCTATGTATAGTATACACCTATGGCAATGTCATTTTCCCACCTTTTATAATGACCCAAATGCATTCAAGACAGTTTTCATCATTGTTGTGCTCTTTTTTCTGTAGATACAGAACATAATTTGAAATACATATACTATAATTCTACTGAGGCTGTGCAGGATAATATGAAAATCAGTTTTTAGAGATCAAGCAAAAAGGTCTCAAATGTTCCATGGTTCTTTAAATGAGAAGAGGTGATTATTTGATTAAATTAGGAATCACAAATTGTTCACGCTATGGGATGGAAATTGAACCCAGCCAGAATCCATTCTTTACTCCACTCAGATGGAGGCTCTCAGATCTTTTTCACGAGAAGAGACAAAAGAGAGCAATATGGGTATTTCTGGCTGGAAAGAGCAGAACAAAGTAAGTTGAATAAAATGTTTTTCTTTGTATCTATTGTTGGCTCCCTGGGATAAAAAAAAAAGTTTCAATAAACAGGTCCTTCAATTTCAACAGTTTTATGACTACTGTTTCTCTAAAGAACTGTCACAAAACCTTTTAGCATTATAACTGAGTAATATGGTAAAAGAATTTCAAAATGGAAATGAATGGAGCTGAATTGCTGGTTTCCAGTAATCACCAGGACAAATGCAGGGTTAAATATTTAATAGGGAATTATTATGTGCCACTCAGCGATCACAAATTTCAGGCTGTCAGTATTTTTCTCCTAAAAAAAGTACCCATCTTAGCCTTAAGCAAAACCGACTTGGCCTTGTCAATCAATTTACATAACTGCTGGGTAAACCATCTAAGAGACTCCTTAAATTCATCAACAAGAGTGCTGGCATTGGTAGAAGAGTACTTATGAATGGATTTCATTTATAAAAGAAATGTTGATTTCTGCCTTGCTTTTGATCAATGTCCTCAGGCTAATCCATCAATAAACCTATTGAATTTCATTGAATTTACTCCTGTATAAGCTGCGTACCATTGAACTGCTGGTCTAGAATTCATAAACTTCCACATTTTTGTCTCAGCTATAATTACTTTTAGTAATGAAAATAATCACTATTATAAGGATCACCTATAATAGTTATAAAGATAACAATTACAAAACCATAATAAAAATATTTTTTGTCATTGAATAAAAAAATCATTTGATATCATTCTGTGTGCAAGGGATTAGGACATAAGTTTAGGTCACATATAACCAAAAGGCTTATTCACACAATAGGCTAAATTTTAATGTAGTTTGATTTCGGTTTTGCAAATTCCATCAAACTAGCCAATTGTGATTCCCAGACCATGTTGTCTGAAACATAGTTTCAGGTCCTGGCTTCAGCAAAGAGAGAAAACGTTCATGCAATTGACCAGCAAAGTGCAGGCATGATGTAAGTGCTATGGACTAGTGCAGGCTACTCAAGAAGTGATTATTGTACATCTATATTTTGGTATGGGGATATTATTCTAATCTTTAAAATGTACCATATAAACAGTTTGTCATTCCCACAGAATATTTTCTTTTAAGGAAGGCTAAGCAGCCTGATGCCCTCCAGAAGTTTTCAACATAAATAACACCTTACCTGGGTTGATGGGAGTTGAAGTCTAAAATGCCTGGAGGACATTAGCTTCACTTTCTAATCATACTAGGGAGCCAGCTAGGCTAAATCCAAGACAGCTGTAGTGATTTATGCAAGGTTGAAGAGCCACTATGGTATAGAGGTTAAAGAATTAATTTCAAATGGATAGATTTAAGTTTCAATTCCTGATCAGTCATTAAATCTATTATTTAGCTTTTTTATTAATTATAATATCACAGACTTTCCTAATTAAAAGAATTCTTCTTGTGAGGCTAAAATAGTTGGAGTGACATACAATGTCTTGAGATCCAGCTGAATATAAATATAACTAATATATGTATATCTCAAAAACAGAAAAGGAGGAGAAAGGAGGTCTGACTCCCCTCAAATTTCTTCCACTAAATAAAGATTGTCTTGATAATTGGGTACCTTCAAAATATACATAAAACCTACTTAGTGACTAGGAAATGTTGCTATTCAGTTAGCCTATCTAATAGAATTCTTGTGAGGATATAATGCAGGGGTAGTCAACCTTTTTATACCTACCGCCCACTTTTGTATCTCTGTTAGTAGTAAAATTTTCTAACCGCCCATCAGTTCCACAGTAATGGTGATTTATAAAGTAGGGAAGTGACTTTACTTTATAAAATTTATAAAGCAGAGTTATAGCAAGTTAAAGCATATAATAATTACTTACCAAATACTTTATGTCGGACTTTTGCTAAGTTTGGCAGAATAAATCTTTATAAAACAACTTACTGTAGTTAAATCTATCTTTTTATTTATACTTTGCATACATAGAAGCATGAAGTCTGATGAAATTACATTTAATTAATTAAATTATTAATGAGATCCCTGAGGCTGAGGCTGTGAAACTAAATACTGGATATCTGGCTCAATTTTTGTAAGGAACAAACGAAGGTCTCCTCTTTCAGAAATATTCAGGCAGTTTCTTTCTTTGGTCATAATATGATTAATAGCACTAAAGCCTGATTCCACAAGATATGAGGTAGGGAAAGGTATCAATAAACTGAATATCATTTTCCACATATTTGGATATAAGACAGGCATTTTTTTTACTTTGCTATAGGTTTTCATATCCACCACTATCGAATTTATGTTTACTTTCTTTATCATATCTAATTTCTAACAGTTCTTCTTGGCAAGTTGTATCAGCCTCTTCAATATTTGTGGTAAAAGGATGTTTCATCCAGTCATACACCTTCAATTTCAAAATATCTTCAAATTGTTTTTCTATGTCCAATTTAAGTTAGTTGAGGTGGCTACTGAATCTGTCAATATCCTCTGGAGTTACATCATCTTTTATAGATGATAATTCAGGAAACTGATGCAATTCTCTCTTCAATAGATTATAACAAAGTAGTTCAAGTTTGTCAATAAATAATGACACAATACTTTGGCAACTTATAAGAGTTTTATTAGCTCCTTGAAGCTGCAAATTGACATCATGAAATCTCTTGAAAATATCTGCCAAATAAAAGGCATCATTCTTTATCGTTTTAACTGTTGACACAGATTGGTCTCATTATTACTTTCAAAAAATTGTATGACACTATCATATAATGCTACAAAACGAACCAAAGATGTACCCTTTGACAGCCACTGAACTTCTGTGTGCAAAAGTAACCTAATAAAATCTTCATTATTGTCCTGGCAAATTTGTCGAAACATTCTATCATTTTTTGCATTGGATTTGATCTTGTTTATGGCTCGAATTATTATAGTTAATGATGAATGGAGACTTGTACTTAGATGTTTTCCTACAAGATGTTGTCTGTGCACCACACAATGAATACATAAAACATTTGGCACTTCTTCCTTCAAATAAGCAACAAATCCACGATAGCGACCTACCATTGATGGTGCTCCATCAGTAGCGCATGCAACAATATTATTCAAAGTAATATTATTTTTTGTAAAGTATGATTTCACAGTACTAAATATAGATAATCCTCTTGTATCTGTAATGAGATTTATTGCAAATAGCATTTCTTCTCGTAATGTATTGTTTTCATCAAAATAACGTACCTATGCTATCAATAAAGCATTATTATCTGCAGTGGTAGACTCATCCGATTGCTTGGAAAATGAAGAGTTTTGGAGAATACGTATCAGTTTTTTTTCAACATTAACTGCCATTTCTTCAATTCGTCGCTTTACTGTGCTATCACTTAGGGGCAAGTTTTTAAAATTTCAGGTGTATCCTGATGCATTACCGTTGAGATAAATTCTTTTATAGAGGATATTATTACAGTTTCTCCAATATTATAGCTTTTACCACTTTTTGCAATTAATTGTGAAATGCGATAAGTGGCAGTTAATCTATCTTCGTTCGCTGCATGTTGTTTCTTAAAATGATGCAACGATTGTTGAACGATTTTTAATTCTTTTATATATTTCCTGAAAATATTCAATGGGCTTGTCCTTATCATTTGGATGCTTTGTAGAAAGATGTTCTCGCAATCGACTTGGCTTCATTGCCTCATTGGATAATGTTTTATGACACAATAAACACATTGGATGTTGTTTATTTACAACAGATTCTATGAAACCCATCTTCAGATACTCTGGCAAATAGCCACGAGCGTATTTCTTTTTTTGAGACATGGACTCACAATATTTTGTTTGAAGCTGTAGGCACGTGCTCACTCTCACAAATCTAACTGCATACTGACCAGTGCGACCGCAAACAAAAGAGCCTGCACTGTGTATCGTCGTCTGCGCATGCCTCTCACGCATCGTGGATTGGGTTTGGGGGGGTGCCGACTACCAGCTCTGCTTGTCTGTTACAGCTGGGTGGTGTGGGGGGAGATGCGCGAGCTATTCTGAGACAAGGCTCTTTTGTGTGCAGTCGCACTATAGAGCCATTTAGTTTCACTAACATAACGTGAACTAAACTTATGCGCGATACAAATAGTATATTTTCAGAAATTTCAATTGTCACGGGGAATTTTATGAAAACCTAATGAAAATGTTTTTAAATAATGCTATGAAATTTTTTTAAAAAGTCAATTAAATTAAAAAAAAGGAAAGTGCTTCAGTATTGGACAAAACCCCTACCGCCCACCACGAAAGCTGGAACGCCCACTAGTGGGCTGTAGGGACCAGGTTGACTACCATTGATATAATGTATGACATTTATACTGTTCTGAAGTAGATAAAATGGAAATCATTATTTTGGAAATGTCTACTAATCTGATTATTGACACTTCAGAATTAGATCTATTCATCCATGTTATTGCATTTATGCTTCTTTATTTACTTGTATTAGAAGCATTTAAAAGAACAAGAACCAGAATCTTCTATATTTTCAGCTGGATGACCTAAGAACCAGATCTGGAACCCCAGAAGCACTTTTGGAATCCTGTTTTGATGAGGTGGAGAAAACAATGTTTCATGCTTATGGTTCCATTATTAAGGAATGGATTTTCTCTATATATCAGGCTTACTCCCTAATCCAATGGCCTTCCCCAAAGCATTAAAAATTGAGTCATTTCTCAGATTCTTTTACAGCTGAATATTGTATGGATAATTGAGGTTTAATGCTGAGATTTTATCATGTTATTAATGTGAGAGGGCTGTCGCAATGTAAATTAGAATGTTTGAGTTTTAGGATATTATTGGTTACTATTTGTTAATGTATTACCATTAATGTTTTCATGTTGTTATGTTAAGGTCTACTGCTTTAGATTTCCCAGCAGTTTGTGGATTTTTTTCTGTATTTTGTGCAGAGTTGGTAGTTTAATAAACAAATAAATGGCTTGCTTCACATAAGCATACTGAGTCTTGGTATTGTCTTTATGTCTTTAAAAATAATATTTTGTTGGTCTCTTTGTATGTGAAATAAGATGGTTTATCCAGGTACTTGAGCATTTAAAAATATGTTCAGATTGTGTATTTTTCTTTATATATTTTATGGGAAGGTATAATAAAGGTAATGTCAGCTGCCACCTACCTCTCGCATGTGCTTCAATACCATGCAGTCACAGTCTGCCATGAGAGAAGCTGCATCCCCCCTCCCCCCCCCCGTGACGTTACTTGCTGTATCTCCCCGGAATGCTATTTCAACATCACCTGTCTGGGAGAAGAACACAGCTACATACCAACCTACAGTTGAAGTGATCATCTTGCTTGAACCTGATTGGTCAAGAGGTAGCTAAGAAAGGGAAAAGTTGAAGTTAGGGATTTTAGTGTGCAATTCTCAGTTCTGGCTGTGCACTGATGCAATGCACTTGATTTCTAATAAAACTATAACTTTCTCAACAAGGATTGTTTCTATTTTGAGGTTTAAGTTGCAGCAAGTCTGACAGGTATATTCAGCATGTACATTCATTGCAGGATCCCAGGTTGCTGTTTTTCTCCCTCTAAAACTGATTTCTAGATAAATAAATCTTCACCATCTGCATTTTAAAGTGCTTTGGGGAATGAATGTTTTCTAAACAATTTTAACTGACTAAAAGAAGGTGGTGATATATATCGGTGAGTAATGGTCCTGCGCCTATTTTGATAAAGTTATTTGAAAAAAATACATATGGCATTGTATCTGATTGAGTTAAAGATCTGATATGTACAAAGACTCTCAAAATACTAGGAAGCAATATTAGAGCTAAAAAGAAATCTGCATGTCAGCAGGACAAAAACATTCAGACAGTAGCCAGCAATAATATTAGATAATATGTCCATAAACTCTTTATGAGTTGTACTGTAAACATTTGTGGGGGGAAATGGAAAATTGGAATAAAAGAATTGAGCAAAAGAGTTGAGCAAATAAAAATAAAAATTGCAAACTGCATTGAGGTTTGTAAAACAACAACAAGAACGTTAGAAGGGTTTACAAAAAAGTAATGTTTAAATAATGTAGATCCATCTACTACATACTGTAGTAGGATGCAGTTACCAAAATGGAAACGAGTGCTTTAAAAATAGATTTCTGTCCTTAGAATTTGAGAACAGTTTCAAATGAATAATACTGCTGGCATTAGTAAAATATTACATGAGTAAGAAATGGCACACACTATCTTATTAGGCTGAGGGAAAATAGTATGTTAGTGATAAGGTATTATAAGGCCAAGACATTTCATGAACCATTTCTGCATGAGGAGAAAAAGTAGTTGCCAGCAGGAGTGTGTACTCCTGCAAGATCACCCTTGCTGCTAAGATTGAAAGGAACACAAACTTACAAATAAATGACACTGGGGGTTGTGTAGGTGGAGCCCTGCTGACATGAAGAAAGCTCAGAGTCCCTTGGAGTCAATACATTTAAACAGAGAAACAAACCACTTGGGTAAAGCAACTTCCAAATCATATCTGCAAAAAGGCAATAGGAAATGGTATTGACACAGCTGAAGGTGTTGATGATGACACTTCCCCAAGATAGAAAATATTAGTCTGGAAAACATTGTAGTTTCATGAGGAACTGTGGAGATGATATTGCCAAATAAATAAGTGAATCTGGTCACTGATGGTGCCATAACATTCTTTTATTTTATGAAGATTCCTACAACTGGAATGTGATATGTGAGTGGCATGAACCAAGGATTTTAACTGTTTAAAAAACAGATGTTTGAAAAATAATATTAAGGTATTTATGTACAAATAATTTTGATGGATTAGAATCGGCCACTTTGGATGATTGCATGATGTCCATACCTAACAATGGAAAGACAGTAATGCTGAAAATAATATTTCTAAGCTTTAACTTAATAAGCAATAAAGACATATGGATTAGGATTAGAGAATATACATTTAACATGAAAATCATACAACTCTATTTGTCTACTATATAGACGTTATAAAAAATGACAACGAATGCTGTGGCAAATTGCAATTATTTCTAACTGCAACATCTAGAAAGGTAGTGCTACTAATGGGTAAATGACATGAAAAAACTGAATAAATGAATGTATTTAGAATCATATGAAGCTTTGGATTAGATGTAAGCAACAGACTAATAGAATTTTGCAAAATTTTGTTTATTGCCTACATCTGCTTAAGAAATGTATATATGGTCTGTTCAGAAACATCATTAGATTGAGACAGAATCAAACAAATTACAATTTCAGATATGTAGATGGCAGTGCTTTGCTAGCTTAAAGTAAAGAATACTTAGGAAGCTCATTATGAAGGTGAAAATTTCACGTTAATTTTAAATATCAAGACAAATGCGATTTTCAGGTATCATATTTGATGCATTTACATTTGACTGAAAACAAGTGAAGACACTAGACAATTTTGTTTTCTTGGGTTCAAGTAAAGATGTGTATTATGTTGCGAAGTAATGATCTATGGAAGCAAATTATTTTGAATTGGGGATTTTGAGATGGTTACAAAGAATGTCAGGTATTTCAAGAAAGAGCAATCAGTTCATTCTAGATGCAATAAAGTCTCACTATTCCTTTGAAGCAATAATTAATAAGCAGATACATGTGATGTGAATGGATAATGTATAAGAAGAGAATTGTGTATGGCAAGATTAACAACAGATAGTTCTCTGAAAGACATTTGAGCAACACTTTTAATTGTTACCTATTGTACTCCAATACAGTATTGGAATACAATAGGTAACAACTAAAAGTGTTGCTCAAATGTCTTTCAGAGAACTATCTGTTGTTACTGAAGACAGGTTGGATAGGCAAGCATTTTACCCAAGCAGTTACCAAGAGTTGAGTCAAGAGCACTCAAATAATAGTTAAGCAATAATAAAGCATAACATTGCTGCAAATTTTGTTCAGCCACTGGCTATTGATTGCTCACATTTCTGTAATACACATATGACACAAAGCACTTTTCCTTTTTTCCCTCCCCCCCTTTTTTTCTTATATATATTTCTAGTATGATTACAGTCTCTGGTCAGATCTGGTCATACCATACTGACTGTTAGGGCAACTGAGGAATGTTACATTGATGAAAAAATTAACTTTTTTCTTTAGACCCTTCATTGCCTGTGCATACATATGTCACAGCCAATAGCCATGTAAAAATATCTCTCTACTTCTAGCTATCAAAATCCATCAGATCAAATAATCCGGAAGAGGATAACTGCTTCACTTGACAGATCACAATAGCATTTTTAATTTTTAACATGTTGAAGTAGGTAGGACAAATTTAATGGTTTGGAGGGTTTTTTTGCAATTTGAAAGTAGAGTAGTTTTCAGTTTAGGAGACAACTTTGTTGACTGTCATGACTGTAAATGTTGTTGCTTTTTTAAAAAATATGGCCCCTCCAATTGTGCCTCCTGACATATGTAATAGCTTTGCTATGCTTCAACATGGTCGCTTGAGAAATGCTTGCAGTGTCAGTGCTGGTTAAACAAGATTTCTAAGGCTAATTGATCACTTCACTCATATCTTTTTCTTTTCATCATATTTAATTAGTGACAATTACATTTATAAACTGACTTCACGAGAAATCATTTCTGGAATTTAATGGACAGAACACTAATCTTCCAATCAATGATATTTTATCTGAGGTTACATGCAAATCATCTCTCTATGACCATACAAAGTTGAATAAACCTATTATCTTGGAAATGTTTATTGGTAACTTCTAAAGATAGCTACTGCATACCCAAGTCACCCCTTAATATGCAGGGGTTTCATTATGGATTCTTATTTTTTGTCACACTAGGGCAGGGGTAGGCAATCTTGGCTCTTTTATGACTCATGGACTTCAATTCCCAGAATCTCTGAGCCAGCTTGACTGGCTCAGGAATTCTGGGAGTTGAAGTCCACGAGTACATCATGTACAAAGTTGCAAAAAAAGTAAAATAAAAATATTGGTAAGCAGAAAAATTACAATAAGCATTTAAAAACCAAAGTAGGCCAAATTAAATTTACAATTAAATTTACAATTTAATTTCAAAAGTTAGCAAGAAGAGAATAGAAATTGGTTCTGTTTCTTTGTTTGTGTCACCTTTCCAGTGATGGCATATGAATGCTATCAATTATATTAATCTACCTTCTGTTAATAAGTTAATTAAATTGTACAATCTACCTTCTGTTAATAGCTAAAATCTACCTTCTGTTAATAAGTCAATTAAATTTATACTTGTCCAATCAGCTGATAGGAAACCCAGTATGGGCCACATATACATTTGTAAAAAAAACCCACAAATATTCATGGAAAATATTATATTTCCATATGACTAGCTGTGGTTTTTTTTTCCTTTTTTTAAGTCAAATCAAATAATTGACAGTCATAAGGTCAGAAAAATATTCAATATTAAAATATTAAAACTCAGTTATCTTTGCTAGTATTGACTATTTATTAAAAACCTATTTTGATTTTTAAGAACCGTTTGTCAAGAGATGCTGCTCCCTAAGGGAATTGGCAGCACATCAAATCTTAATAAGCAATGTTTATTATTCTGGGAAAATGAAAGAATTGGTTGTCAGCAATGGAAATTCTCAGGAGACTCTTCAACATTCCTTTACTCCAGCAAGTCCATTGCCTTCAAAGACACTACTCCACTGAAAAGTATCTGAATAATATTTCGCACTCATAATAGCACAAGACGATTCACAGATGCATGCAATGAATTCTAATTTTCAGTGCGCATAGCCAGCAGCTTTGGGAATTATACAAAGTTAACTGTGGGGGGAAATGCTAAACCTATTGAACTTTGAGAAGGGCAAAAATCGACATTTAAGTTACAAATGTTTCTAATTTCCAGTGTACTATATATTTTTAAACTCTCCATCTTACTTTATTAGTGTTTCAGCTTCACTGGAGTAGTTCATTACAACAACTAACTCTTGTTTTAACTATTTGGTAAGTGTAGATTGCTGTCCTTAAGCCACATTCAAAGCAGCAAAAACTGCCTTTCCAGGAGTGACCCTACAGGTCTATGGTTTTTGTGGGAATTAAAATGTATTTTGATTAGTAGAACAAGAAACCTCTGTTGCTCATGTCCAGGTAATAGTAATATTTACAGATGTGCCACATGTTATAGAATTGCAGTGCAGAGACTTAGCTTTCTTTTGTATATGAAAGAAATCAGCATTAGCAACGTTTGTGACTGGTTGAAAATATAAACGAGCTGCAACTAAATTCCAGGAAGGTATAGCCATTATTGATTTAAAGATTTCATGTTAGCTGAGTGAGAAAACACCTGATCCTGATCTGCAACCAAATCAGAGATTTGAGCGTGTTCCAGTTTGACCTGGATAACTCTGGGTCCAATCTGGCATCCAAATAAAGGATGAGATGTATAAAAGTACACATTAAAAAAAAGTATGGGTAGACCTTGTTTAGCCACCAAAATTGGACCTATCTTGCACATACTGCATTAGGATTCTGCAGGCATTTCAAAATGCTAGTTTTAACTTCCAAGGTCATAACTGATTTGTTAGCTAGGTACTTGAAAGAGTACGTACTCAGTAGTAGGTCCTATTCCAACTCAATTTTCATTTAGCAGATTAATTGTAATTGGATAAATCATGAAACATCAAATGCTATCAGTATAAACCCAGTCATTTCCTATCCAGAGTTGAACTGCAACAGACATCCAAGATAGAGATATACTTTACATAGCCAAAAAGAAAATGTTTATAATATCATGATTGTATCTGTCATAGTCCCTGAGTTTTAGTTTCTTTTTATTACACTGTGTGGTTAGCGCCAGTAACAATTTGGCAGAAATAGCAATATTTTCTCAGATGAAATCACAATATAATTTATCCAGCAAAGCCTACTGTCTGGCACTCAATTGGGAATGGAGAAAATTGTTCCAAAGAGGACAAGGCAGTGATAAACATGATAGCACATGCTGTTAGATGTGCCAAAAGCTTCCTGTAGTAGCAGCTTGTCTCCATCTGTTAAGAAGTATTGAGTGTTCTGGATCCTACTGTAAAAGCTCAATAGCATCAGGTTCAGCTCAAGATATTTTGCTGATGAAAAAGAGAGATGGCTCCCACCTTCGTCCATCAACTATATCAATTATATTAATACAGTATAATCTATCAGCTGCAACTTTAATGAAATTAATGTGAACTGCATGCTGATACAGTATTCTTATACCATTCCCCATACTTTTCAATACATTTTGTGTAAGGAAGAAATTACGCTTGTTTTATATACCTGCTCAATAACATTCTACAATTCTGAGTCTACTCCAGTCTAAATCATCCCTGTATGCTTTTTGATTTTTCCAAATGAGCATCAAGATTGAAAGATTTGGATCTCTGAAATCTTTTGGTCTGGCATGGAGGCATTGAAAAAGTAAGTGATCTAGTGTGATGATCTAGTTTCACACACCTAACAAAGTTGTGCTAGGTGAATCATGCAGTGACAGAGGATATTAATGGTTAAGGAGAGCATGGTTGATAGTAATTATATATTCAATTTATAATGGTTGGCTGTTTAGATAAAGAGAACAGGGAACAGTTTAATGAAGGAAGCCTAGAGGAAATTACCAGAGAGTGAGGAATCTGTATTTTCTCCAGGGATTGGGACTATATATTTCTAGCCCAGCAGAAATGTATATATGAATTTTGGGGTATGTATGGAGAATACACAATGTGCAGATGAGTAGTAGTATCCACAGGTAGTCCTTGTTTACTGAAGGTAATTGGGACCAGGAACTCTACTGCTAAATAACACAGACATAAGATGTGAAATCAAATGACCACTGTGACTTATGGCAGCAATTCTGACTTTAAGTTCATGATAATATTGGATTTGGGGGTTTGTTAGTGATTTAGTTGCTGAACTAGAAAAAAATCAAGTTAATAAACTGTTCATGGCACATTATCTAAGGTAAAAAGCTATGAGCAAAGTATGCAAGTTTCAGTTAAACCAACTAATATAAGACCAGTAATGTCCAGTTGAGAAACATTATTTCTATTCCAGAAGAAATGAAAAGTACAGATTCTCATAATGCTTCAAGTTTAGTGACACCTGATTAGATATTCATCTAATAACTGAATACCTCTGTTCATTATTTTTAGCTTTATTTGGGAGATTCTGTGGAACGTAAGTGAAATGTAATAATTTAAAATCAACTGGTCCACAAAATTATTCAACAAAGTATGTCCAATAATAGTGATCATCCAACAATATTATATATCATGTACCAGATGTAATGTTAAACAATCAGAAAACATCAATCATTAAGTGGAAAGAGAATGAAGTCATGCATATAGAGGACATCTGGCAAGATTGATTACCTTTTTGTTACTCATTGCTTTGTCAAATATATCCACCAGTTACTTAAAAGAGACTTCTTCAAAGATTTGAAAGATACTAGAGAAAGAATAATACAAAAATCATACAGGCCATCTGATAAAAGATGCCACCATTCAAATGAAGGTTCAGTTTTCCATCTATTATTGTTGTTGGTCAATAATCATGGAATTTGATTCAATGCCCTTCAAAGCCAGCTATTTTCCAGGACTCCTAATACCATGCCTGCTTTAATGTTAGATGGAATGAGAAAACTGACAGAAATACTGAGCATCAAAGGCTTTCTTGAGGAAAGAAGAATTAATGTGCAGTCTGATTCAGTTCTAGCTTTGCAATAAGTGCATTATCATCAATACAAGATGTAGGTAACTAGTAACCAACATAATGCTTTTGCAGTCTGCAAGAGGAACATTTGTCTAGAAACAGCTTCCTTAACAAATTCACTTAATGCTATTTCAGATTGTGCAGCTTATTCTTGGCAATGTATTTCTTTGGGGATTGAAAAATGTTATTATTTTTAGAATAAGAATTCACAAGGGTATGGTAGACATCAACTCCCACGAGCATGAATAGACTTGTTTCCCTTCTTGCAACATTAGCTTAAAGCTATGCTTAAAACTACAAAAGCTATGACAAAGCTCAGGGAATATCTTACCCAGTGAGGCATTCTAGTACATAAGTTTGATCTTTCAAATCAAAACACAAAACTACACTGAAATTTACATTTTACCAAAGATCTTGACACAATTCTTCATTTTTTTTAAAAAAAAGAGCAAAATACAAGTGATTTTTTCCCAGACTACTTGAAAGAGGGGGAGGTGTTCTAGAATTTATTAATCTGGGAACAAGGAATTAGGTAGTATAAGGAAAGAATATAATGCTTGATCTATATAGCTCTATCTTTGGAAAACTCAATATTGTGTTTGCTGGAAAGCTACCTGGATAAGGCCCTACATCGTACTGGGAGTGGCACTTATATCATTGCCTGTGAGTCACTTCTGGGAGAAATGTATATACACAACCAAAAGTTTTCCTTTGTTATTTGAACTTTCTTCCTACCATTATATCTACTTGTCTCAAAGTATTTGGATATAAAGATGGAGTCTTAAATTACTGTTAATGGTAACTGATAACTCTGAGAAATCCTGACCCAATTTATGTGGAGGTAGGAGAAGGTTGTGGACCAAGAACTGAGGAGTACACTTGTAGCACAATTTGCTTAGCACAGGACACAATGATGATGATGGGGAGAAGGCTGGACCAGACAACTGAAATGATGAGAAGAAGCACAAGAAAAATATAAGATAAGTTCTAAAGTGGAACATGAGAACAGGTTGGGTTTCTATACAACCTCAAAAGGTTATCTTTCTTGAACTCTAGACTGAATTTCTAGAGTAATGAGGGAAAAGAAGTGCAACTCAAGGGAATTATTAGAGCTGTAAGAGTGATGGGTTCGTGACAGCAGTAGGATGATCAAGAAAAGTAAAAAGGATATTGCCCTTGGCCTTGTTCATCATCATCCTTTTTTGGTGAGCTTAATGACTACAATGAAATTGATAGTTAGGAGAAATAATAAATTGATGAAGAATTTAAAAAATCATAGGGAAGAACACAAGGTGCAAATGGAGAAGAGGACTCAAAAGATAAACAGAGTAATTGATTGATTGCATGATGCTAAATGGTGTGAACAGACATTCCACTTTCTCTACCTATTAAAAAAGAACATTTGATATACTTCACAACTTGGTTTCTTAATGTTCACGAAATATAGATTTTTAAAAGATGACATCAAGTTGCTGAAAGTCTCCCAAATGATCACCTTCGACAATGCAAAGCTGTTCTCTCTTATGATAGAAATCCCATTAAATGACAAATTGCCTCCTTGTTCCCTCTCATCTAATGTGTTTGGCAAATATCATTTGACAACACTGTAACTTACCTTGTGGCGGCGATATGACTTAGTAAAAAGTATATTGCAGGCAATACAGAGACCATATCAAGTTTGCTGAAGTGCACATTTTCTAAAAACTAACATTACAACAGGAATGCCAACACAATAATAACATTTTTATACATTTGTCAGTACTTGGCTTCTCTTTTACAGGAGAGGCTGTGCAGCCATAGATACTGTAGACTTCATTTTCTTTAAGCACGGCAGGTGAAAAATTGAATCATTTTTGTCACTATGCTTGCACCAAGTGTAGGCAACTTTCCTTTTCATGAGACAGTTTTGCAAGGCAATTTATCCCTTTAATTACTGAAAAAAATTAAAGATAGGTAAACATAATATATCCCTGTACCATTTGTGAATTCCTAATTGACAGGTGATGTTTTTAGATCCAGCTGTTACTTGGCAATCTAGAGACAGCAGAGCCCAGAGCCCCTATAATTTTATACCTGTTTATACCTATGTAACTGCTATTACTGATTTTTACTGATGTTTAAACTACTGTTTAAATATGCATGCCTCTAATTTGGTTAGGTTTTCAGGTGCCCTTGTACATCAAAGTGTCCAGAGCTTAGGCAGCAATGAACAAATATTCAGTTTTGAAATTAGGTCTTAAGGCACTTTGCATAAATCCCTGAACCATTTGGCATGCACAGAAATCACTTTTAAAAAAATCAAATTGGAAATGAGAATTTTATTTTTATCTATAGTGATATAATTAAAATTACAATTTTGGTTATAAAGAAGGTTGCAAGCTGCTGCCACATGCCAAGAGGACTTTCTCTCATCTCTGGGGGCTGACTGAATGAGCTGCCTGCTAGAGGAACTGAACACTTGCAAGAGGGTACAGAAATGGAGCTCAAATCCTGAAGACCTGCACTCCACTGAAGTTTCCTTGCATGCATTGATGGGAGCTGAAATCCTTTGGCAGGCAGCTCTTTCAGCCAGCTCCCAGATATGAGAGGGACCAAAATCCAAGCAGAGAGTGGAGAGGCAATATGGTAAAGTAGAGAGCAAAGGAGAGATTAATCAGGCTTTTGTATAAGCCCTAGGAGGAGCTTCTTCATCCTTTTTTATCAGAGAAATTTCTAGCTCCAGCTGCCAGTCATCCTAAAATTTCAAAGTTGCAGAAAGGTACCAACCTGCATCTTATGCCCCAAGACAGGCAACCAAGGGCCAAACTTTCCTGCAGTAAGCTTGAAACAAGCATCAGCCTATGCTACAGATCTACCACATATGGTTGTGCCCATGTGGTCTTTCATCATTTATCTGTTTGGAAATAGTTTTAGGTTGCATTGTAGAAATGATACTCTTGAAGAAGGAAATAGCCATTGTTTCTCTTCTGGTCTGAATCACCTGAGACAGAAGCTGAAGAAGCAGCTCAGCCTGTAGCTTCAAATGAGCAAATGACAACTCAGATATTCAGATACTGAAGGGCCAGATTCTGGCAGGTCTCTTAGCTTCAGAGCAGATCTGCAGCTATGAAGGGCTGAACAAAAGTGTCCCTGAGAGGAGAGGGCAACCACACCCCTAATCAAGCACTCCAGTATCTGCAGCTATGTAAGATCAATATCCAAGACCCGGCATTTCCATTGCAAACAACTCCCTGACTCCAGACCTACATGCTTGTCCCTCTCACCCCTTGACCTCCATTCGGACCCTCAACTTGACATTCAGACCATCTTGTGGGATTCTTTGGCTCTAGACCCCTGACCTGTTACTGTTAACTCTCATAGCTGTGACTGCACTTCTTTCCTGTTTGCACATCACTAATAGTATAAGCTATGGACTCTGTCTTAAATGTTTTCCAGCTGATTATTTACCTGATTCCTGCCTATTATTAGGAATGTTGTGACATGGCAATAAAATCTTTCAAACCTATATTTGCCTAACTGTTTTGCATTGGCTGGCACACATGATGCCTTCATAAAGCAGCAACATTAATATTTAAGGATGTGGGTTATAAATTCAGATTAAAGTAATCAAACTCTAGCCCAGAGGATATAAAATAGTTACAGTTAAGAATAGACTGTTTGTACTCATCTAAATGTCCTCAATGACATACAAATGAGAAAAGCTTCCTTTTTTATATATAGTTACTGTAAAATGAAAGCAATCAGTTGGTACCCAATCCCCTTTTCAGATGCTTTTGGAAAAAAAATCTGCCTTTTTCAAAATTGTGGAAGAGCCAAGAGTATTCACAATTGTCATAGATTAACAGAATAGTCCTTGGATATAGGTTGTCCCAGGAGTAGGACTTTTTCTCTTTGGGCATTTTTTTAGGGCTATAATGTCGAATTCTTGCTAATGTGTGAAATTTAGGATGTTACCTCATTGTGAGCAGTGCAGTTAAGCACGTAAACATAAGATTTTAATAGAACAAACCCAAAAGATTTATTTAACTTTTTTGAGACTGAGAACCCTGATTTAAGAGACTTTTATGTACAACTGAATCTGCACTGCATTTTTTAATCATCTCTTCTCATCATTAAGTGTCCCCCAAATAGTCCTCCCAACTTCCAACTAGCTTCTCTCAAAATCCTTCCTCTTCTCTTTAAAGAAAGGTTGGAGAATTTTATCCCCTTAGCCATAGAGTTCCTTACATGCCATGAATTTTAAATAAACAATCCCCCTGTATCAATGATTAAACAGCTCAGATGTCAGAAAAAGCTCTCAAATTACCTTAAACTAAGAATCTTCAAGCGCTGAGTAACTGAGAAAGCAAATGGAGGCACCAATAAAATCACTTTAGCAGAGAGAGACTTCATGCTGGTCATGCTCAGCATCCTTATGCTGGTATTTGTGACATCAGAAGGCAGAACTCAAATAAAAATTCCGGAAGTCTGAGGCCAAGATCTTAAGTAATACACACTGAGAGGTTTCACCTGACTTCCATTGAGAATTAGCTCTTTTATTCTATAAGCAGCAGTATTTGAAGGGCATCATTCTTCTTCCTCATCTGTTGTTTCTCTGGAAGACATTTGGCAGTAAGCAGAGTAATGACTGGTAATAAATCCTGATTTTATGAAAATGGCTTAGACATTCCAGCTTTTCCCAAAAAAATGCAGAAGAAAAAAAATTGTTTAGCAGATAAATGTGTCTTTTTCAGAATGAGCCTTGTAACTTTTAAAATTCTGGTTATTTTTCTTAGTAAGTAATACTTTTGGCTGGCACAGTTTTGTCAAAGTGAAGCATGTGGGTGCCAGATAGAGAGACAGTCACTGTTGGAGGCTAATCATGTTGCAAACTCTGTTTTCTTGTCTAGCATGGTGCCTATTTTTTAAAACAAACAATAGATGAAACACTATTCCCAAAATACCTGTTGTTCTTAAATCATCCTCTTGACTTCCAGACTTATTATTTTAATTTTCCTTGGGGTACTGCATGTAAGTTTTCATTGTATGTGAAAAATCAAGTCATCAGAGGCATTAATGGAAAAGTACATCTCTAAATATGTATTCAAAGGAATACAGAATCGACAGTCAACTCATTGCAACTTTAATAATTTTATCACTACTAAAAAAGATATGTTAATATGTTTCCATGGCAAATAGCATTTTATAGATTGTTTTACTTACTGTGCAATTATTTACTGTATTTATTAATTAATTTTAATTAGGTGCATTTGGAAATATCTATAGAAAAGGTGGAATAATTTGCCAAGGGCCACTTAATAAGATTTACAATTCTCCCATTCAAAATTAATATTTAGCACTACAGTATCTGACCCTGGATACTCTACAACTGGATTAAAATGAAGTAATATAGATTTATTACTATTCTTAACATTAAGAATAGCATACCATGTTGATATGAGGATGCCATACTGTAATATCGTTCTAGTAAAAGTGTTTTATCAGCTTCTCAGAAGATCAAGAAATGGTAGGACATTTTGGTGGGTGGTGCTGCAATTGTTCAACAGCTTTTTCTCATCATACAAATATTGGTTAATAAATAATCATACCAAAAGACTTGGGCACAAAGTAGCCAAACTTTGCAGTTCCTGATTTTAGATGGAGAGGTCAAACTCACACCTTTCACAGGAAAGACTCAGCAATGTTTTGTTGCTGAAAGGCACAGCTCATTGGAACGCTCTCTCTTTTCGATCAGAATAGCTTCCTTCAATTTTAATTCATCTGCAACTGATCGAGGGTTCCTTATAATGGCCTAAATTTGTCGTTTAGGATAATTGCTTGACTAAGTGAAAAAAAAAGGAAAAAAAAGCATTTAACTAATTCTAACATTCTCTTCTGGTCTTGTTATTGGACTTCATTGGTTTTGTTTGCTTTTGCTTTTGTTTGCTTTTGTTGTTGTCAGGTACTTATTCATATTTCATTCTGGCCACATCTGATAATAGCACAATTCTATCCCAGATTCTTTTGCTGCCATCAAATAATCTGAAACTGATTTCTAACCATACATTATTCTTATGTAACAAACTAAAAACATTCTTCTCAAATCCCTTGGGGTTTATCTCACTCAGGTTTATTTATGAAGGAGTACATCATACATGTATCTTGGATTTGATATAGATATTGAGAGCTGATTTTCATTTCCGCCCAAGGATACTAAGTAAATTTCAAGTTCTTAGCATTCAAAATACAGTAGTATTATAAAATGGAAATCTAGCACATAATCATATTTGTTCATTACTTTAAAGAATGCTTTTGGTTGGAGGGTAGGTTTTGTTTTTGTTTTTTGTTTTTCGACTTTCAGTCTAGGGTGCAACTGTCGGTGTGTCATATTCTGTATTTCAGTGTGACATCACAAAATAAATGGGGAACACGAGAAAATTCCACCATTATATAACTTAATCTTTGGACAGCAATTTTCTGAAATGGTATAAATAAGATAATGAGTCACTCTAGATTTGAAGTGGGGATGTGTAATTAAGCATCTGTTAATTATAACTTTGTTAATTTAAAACTCTCTTCCAAGTTTTTATATTCATAATTTATTTATTTAACCTGCACGATATTCCTGATATTATGCAATGCTTCACGCTTTTAATCTTTGTAGATGTTTACACAGCAGTACAATTCATGCTTTGGTTCAGTAGCTAATGTATAATATCCCTTTAGAGAGAAAAGAAATTCACCAAACTTTAATTGCTGCTGGCTATAAAAATTTATACATATAATCTGCCTGCCATCCCTAAGTAATTCTAGTCATCATTACACCTCAAGCTTCCCTCAAAATTGTGCAAATATTTTGCTAGAGTAGGACTAGCACTGATTTTCCACTGATTTGCGTTAGACAGAGTAATTGAAACTCTAAAGTTATGCAAAGTTTGCTATGAGGATTTTACTGGCTTCAGAGCTTCTTTCAGAATTTCCTATATGTTTGTTTGTCCAGTGATTAGAAGAAGCTATAAAAGATATCAGTGTTCTTCTCTATTTCATGTTTCATATGGTTGAAAGCTGTACCCTATCACAAAACCATATTTTAGGGCTGAGCTCTACTGATACTTGGCTTCCTTTAAGTTTATGATGAAAAAGCATCCACTTTTTCATCATAAATGTGTATTAAAACCCGAGGGGAAGCTGTATGTTGTTTGCTTGTTTATAGTTCTGTTCAGAACTTTTCCTTCCCATTTCCCTGGGTACCCTGTGCACTTGTGCAAAAGATAGAAGTTTTATAAAATGATTTTCCATGCAATTTTCTGTTGATTAGTGCTGGTGTACTTGGAATGAATTTTCCTTTGTGGAAAGTCAAAGCAAGGCCAGCCATGACTGGGTTATTCCAAATATTTGCTAATTTCAATATTTGCTTCAAAATTTGCATATTCCATGCAGCTGAACAAATTGTAACACCTGTTACCTTTATGTGTTGACGTTATTTAGTAGTGTTTTTTTTTTTTATTCCTTGGATTGCAACAGAGACTTGATATCATCAATGATTCTGGTTATCCAAATTATTTTTCTTACCTGTATCCTGACCTATGTTATGATATCTTCAAAAAGATCATGTGGACTATCAATTAAAATTAAAATGTACTAAGAATGAATAAATGGAGGACAATGAAATTAAAAAAGAAAGCCCTTGTTATCTGGGGAAATAACTATAGAAAAAAGAAGACATTCATTTGAGGTGACAATAAATTGCTAAAACCTCTTCTTCATATATATCTGTAAGAACTTAAGTCAATTATTTCAGATCAACCCTAATGCCTCATTTTAATTTTATTTTGATTTGTTTGGGCTCCAAGGTTAAGTAGAGTTGAATGTGGTTCAGGGGCATCCACAACCGCGTAGAAAAAGTGAAGACAATTCAGTGCAATTGAAGCCCTGGCTGTTTTTTCACACACAAATCACACACAAATGAGCAAGACATGAGGCTTCAGTCCCAAAACTCTTTTGAACTGGTTAGAACTTGGATAGGGATGGAGGCTAAACTGGAAAGACAAAAAAATCAGTGGCAAAATCCTTCTATATTTTTGCTAAAAAAAGATTCATGGACACATCCATGAAGTCAGTAGGACTAGAATGCAATTTGAAGACTTTTTTTTTCTATCACACAGTGATATTTTCCTGTAAAAGAGAATGTAAAAGAGAATATGAGAGACAAATGGCTGGATCAGACACACAAAGAGAAATACATTCAGGCGAAGAAAACAGAAACATAAGCTCACTAAGGAGCTGTAGCTGTTTGAGTACTTCTCTGTAGTAGATATAAAGCCCTGCGGGTAACTGGTAATTCTTAAATGAATGGCCTGCTGGCTAGCCAAGGATTGAGTCAAAGTTTTTGAAAGATGTTTTTCTGGTGAAAGTGTTTACTCAAAGGCAGACAATGTTCTATCATTAGAGCTTTGCCAGTTGATCACAGCTGCTGGCGTTCTTTTTATTAACAGGTTTGAAAATAGGCTAAAAAGTTGGGAAACTATTGTTTTAAATATGTTATAAATATAACATCATCTTCTTACAATAAAGGGGAAGGGAATGAGATTTAGAAAAAGAAAGTTAGACATTTCTTTGCCGAGAAGACTCAAGAATCAAGGAAAGAGAACATTAATTCCAATGTCCAAAAAGTAAAATTGGCAGTGAAAATAGAGATAGATGTGACAGATTATAAAATTTCTTCCTAGTGTTGCTTGGGCTCAGTGGTATAACCTTATTTATACCTATCTTCCTAGGTTGTTGGCTCATATTCATGTTTTCTAACTTTGGGAGATAAGTCTTAGCCTTGTGTAACTTGAAGCAGCTGATCTATTATCTAAGATTTTCCTGTCTAGAATAGAATAGAATAATTTGACCCCCCTCTTCTTTGTGGCAGCCTCTCAAATACTGCTATCATGTCACCCCTATTTCTTCTTTTCTTTAGACTAGCCAAACCCAAGTCCTGCAGCTGTTCTTCATATGTTCTTCCAGACCTTGGATCATTTTAGTTGCTCTTCTCTGAACTTTTCCAAGGTCTCAACATCTTTTTTATAGCATGGTGACCAAAATTGGTTGCAGTATTCCAGGTGTGGTCTCACTAGGGTTTTATAAAGTGGTATTAATGCTTCATGTGAACTTGATTCTATGCCTCTGTTTCTACAACCCAGTATTGCATTAGCTTTTTTGGATGCTGCGGCACATTGCTGGCTCATAGTCAAGTGATCGTCCACTAGGATGCCAAGGTCCCTCTCACAGTTACTGTTTTTAACTCAGGTCTCACCTAATCTGTACTTATATCTTTGATTTTTCCTGCCTAAATGTAAAACTTTGCTTTTCTCCACATTAAAACTAATTTTGTTGGATAGGGCCCATTTGTCAAGATCTTTTTGAATCATGAGCTTGTTGGCTATTCCTGCCAGTTTAGTGTCATCTGCAAATTTGATGAGTTCCCCCTCTATTCCCTCATCCAAGTCATTGAGAGTACTAGGCCTAAAATTTGTGGTACCCCACTGCTTACTTCTCTCCATGTGGATGTAGTACCATTGAGGACGGTTTGTCAGCCAGCTACAAATCCATATAGTGGTGATGTTGTCTATTCCACCTTTTTCTAGCTTAGCAAGCAGTAAATTGTGGTCTACTTTGTCAAATGCCTTACTGAAATCTAAGTATACTACATCCACAGCGTTTCACTGGTCTACTAATTTGGTCACTTTATCAAAGAATGAAATAAGATTGGTTTGGCATGATTTGTTTTTAACAACCCATGTTGACTACCATTTTATAACTTTGTTTGCTTCTAGTTGTTTGCAGATCTGTCTTTTGATTATCTTTTCCAGGATCTTCCCAGATTACTATTGTCCTAGAACTGCAATTAGCACTCCTCACTACATAAATAACTAGATCACTCCTTGTTTGAATAAGGCTCCTCGTTGTTCATGGCCTTTACTGTCCATGGGACTGATTAAAATGATCGACTTCAGAAGTCAGATAGATCCTTATAATCTGTGGCATAAGCTTGGGGAATTTTCTAAGAATCTGGAAACCTGGAACCATTTCTTTGAAGTTTATTCCTGGGTAAGAATGATTTCCTCTTCTGCCCATTTAGAGTCCCAGTGAATGGAGTTATCCTTCTATTCAAGAACTGAGAGTGGCAGTTTGACTACCTCACCTTCATTCATCTGAAGGAATAGACACATCCATCTTGAAACTTGGGGAGAGAGGGGCAGAGACCCCAGAAAGGGAGTTGGTAAGCTTCTGCTGATGTCTGTGACACTTCATCTCCTAATTCAGGGGTGTCAAACTGCCGGCCTGTGGGCCGGATGCATCATGCTGAAACCGTGCCCACCCCATTGCCAGCAATGGAAAAAAAGTCACAATACATCATGACACGTCACGTGACATTGCGAGTTTGACACCCTTGTCCTAATTCATCCTCCACACAAATTATACAGCCATCTCCCTCCCTCTGTTAATCCTCTTTTCAGCTTCCACCAAACTAGCTCCTCAGCAGTGTCATAACTCTTTTTCACCACCCTCTTTTCTTATAGCAAAGAAAAGGCAACATGATGAACAGCATAGTAGTTCAACAGTGTATGGGAATTGCTAGATTGCACATTTAGATTCTTTTATTCTGATGGAATTCTAGATTGCCAACATTTATACCTCTAGAGTGTTTCCAAATCACAACTTTTATCTACATGCAGTCCCAATTTCAACAACTCAGTCCTGCTCACAATCTCTCTCTTTTTCACTCTCTTATGTATATCTTCCTGCTGTTACTGCAAATGATGATCAGAAAAGGACCAATTCATTCCTCCATGAAAGGCCCACAAGAGGCATGATGACTAGTCTTTTTTTTCAGGCTCAGCACCCAACTGCTTCCTCTCCAGTTTTGCCTTCCAAATTTACCTCTTGTTCTAAAAGATTCAGATTTTTTATTTCAAGCAAGGAGGGACTAGTTGTCACTGCTTATGGGTGACAAAAAGCATTTCTCCCTTATGAAGATGTTGATTCTAGGTCGGTACTAGTCTGGTGGATGAATTGGCCAGATGGAAGCCTCAACTTTTAGTCTATCATCCACAACAAATAGAGAGGACTTCTTTCTTAAACATATCCACTTATTCTAGAAATCATTTACTTTGGGATTTACTGATTCTCCATGTTCCCCAATCTTCACTAATATATCATCCTCTAATTACACATCAGACCTTACATACATGACTGTAAAATTCAGGTATTTCTACAAGATAACTGTTAAGTGGGTTCCCCCCCCCAAACTATGGGTTAAAAAAAGAAAGAGTGAATGAGTCAAATGTTTAGTCAACAGGAGCTGTTGAGGAATTTGGCTAATTGTCCCAATGTCTCATTCAGAGTTTAATGTAGCCACAATTGCTGAGTGTAGGCTAGAGTTTTAGAAATGCCTTTCATGGAACCGGTGATGATATTTATTTGACAGTGTTTCTCCTTGCAAGGATCATTGCACTAGTTTGATTTTTGCTTTCTTCTTTTTAGCTCTTCTGAATGGCAAGAGTTGCCCTGACCACTTTTCCCCCTCAAATTCGTTTTGTGCACCCAGGCCTAGTTATGAAGAAATGATGTACATCAAATCTCAAGACCCTATGGTGCCTGTGACTACACCCTGAATATATGGTCTTCTGTCTTTTCATCAAATGCAGCCACAATTGCAAAATTTTAGTTAGACAAGTAGATCATCACAAGTCTGAGAAAAGATCCTTAGTTTCACACTACCTCTGAGTCACATCTCATAACACTTTAAATGCCAGTGCTGGTTCTTCATTCCCCTGCATGCTGGATGTATTAGTATTTAAGCAGAATGCTTGCTATTTTCTTTTCTCCTGATGGATTGCTTGCAGTAATGGTTTAATCTGGAAAAGAACCTGCTCTCTGTAACTGTTTTTTTTTTCTTTTTCTTTTCATTTCTCCTTTTAAGTGACAATGATACTGCAGAATCTTCTTTAGCCCTTTTGTGATCTCTCTAGCTTATTGGTTTAGAAAGCATAGTGATGGAATGAGAAGGCTAAACAAAAGAAATATCTATATTCATAAATGAAAGAAAGCACGATGATTCCACATGTGCATTCCTGCAAGTATAAAGCATTTCTCACTTCAATGCTTTTAGTTGTGTGATTGGATAATGAATATCCCCATCCTGATCTAGTCTACAAATTAATATTTTCCACAGTGACTTACACAATTGACTCTTACAAGATATGGCGATAACCACTATGTCAACACTGCAAATACTATATATTCTTGCTTTGACAATATGCAGAACTGTCTGGTATTTTTAGAGTTAATGAAGAGCAGAAGAGGTTAAAGGGAAAGAGAGAGGAAGGAAAACTTTGACCTTCATACTAATTGGATAACCTGATATATGACAGCTAATTTGGGGGAGGGAACATGCTGATAATTTAATTGCTCATGGGAAGAGAATTTAGATCTTGGCATACCTCTGTTATGCCTGTGCCGACATTTTGTAACAATAAATGATTTTTAGGAAAATATGCCTGGAAGTTGATTGAAGTGTTTCATTAGCCGGAACCATAACACACTAACTTAATTATTTTTATTTTTAAAAAATATATTAGATAAATAGTTTTGTGTTTAATATAAGTTTTCCTTTGAATTCCCAGGGAAAACCAGAAGGATTGGTTTTTATCTTCATGACATATTTATAAGATTTTCCAAATAATCTGTCTGGTTCATGTTACAAAGGGAGAGAGACCTTATCAAGGTCCATCAGCATTGTCCATATTGGGCTAAATTTTCTACCCTTTCAAAGTCAGGAGATAGGCAGCACAATGAACAAACTTTGCCACTTCCTACTATGAGTTGCCTTCCTCTACTGTTAAATTAAAAACAGGGCATTTGTACATAGCCATAAAGAGATTTGGATAAATTGTGTTGGTCATGCAGGTATTGAAAAAATTATACCTGCCAAACCTGTTTTTGGAATTATTGTAAAAATCATACAAACATTAACTTCATTTATATCTTATTTCCCTAACCAAAAAAAGAAGATGACGAATGGGACTTCGTCGAAACGTCGCCAAGACACTTCCAATTTTACGTGGGAGAAAACCCGAATAACCAAAGACCTATGTAGGATGGGGGAGTGATGCAGCTGTGGTCTGGCTTCTGGTTTGTGGTCATGCCTCGTCATCGGTGTGGCTTTGGGTTTGTTTTTTGAGTGGATGTGTGGTGGTGACATCCTGTGTGGTTTTTGTGAGTGTGGGTCTGGTATCATTTTTTGTGTTAGGGAGTCGTTTGTCAATAAGGGCGGGTTTCCAAATGGCTGGTAGGCGGGAGGTATCATCTCGCTTGTTCATGCTGTGTGGGCATTTTTCTATCTCGATGGCTTCTCTGATTATTCTGTTGTTAAAATGTTCACTTTTGGCAATGGTTCTGGTATTTTTAAAGTCAATTTCATGTCCTGTGGCTTTGAGGTGTTGGACCAGGGAAGATGTTGGTTCCTCTTTTTTGACTGAGTTCTTATGTTCTTCAATGCGTGCACTTATTCTTCTGTTGGTTTGTCCGATGTATGTGGTGGGACAAGTGGTGCATGGGATTTCGTATACTCCTTGATTTTCTAATTCAATTTTATCTTTGGGGTTTCTAAGGATGGTGGATATTTTTCTGTTTGTGCAGAATGCTGTTTTGATGTTGTGTTTATGGAGGATCTTACTGATTCTGTCTGTGGTGCCTTTTATGTATGGGAGGAGGGCTTTGCCGTTTTCTTGTTCTTCGTCTTGGATTTTAGTGGGGGTTTCTTTTTGGATTAGGTTTGTAATCTTATTTCTTTGGAATCCATTGGATGTTAGTACATTGGTGAGAGTGTGTAGTTCGGTTTTTAGGTGTTGTTCGTCAGCTAAGCGTTTTGTTCTGGAGATGAGTGTCTTGGCTACAGAGTTGATCTGTGCTGGGTGGTGGTGTGAGAGAGTGTGCAGATAGCGGTTTGTGTGTGTTTTCTTCTGGTAGATGGTGTGTCCTAGGGAGCCATTGGATTTCTTGTAGACTAAGACATCCAGGAAGGGAAGTTGGTTGTTAGCTTCTGTTTCCATGGTGAACTGTATTTTGGGGTGTAGGCTGTTGAGGTGTGTGAGGAAGTTGTCCAGTTTTTCTTTCCCATGTGGCCAGATTATGAAGGTGTCGTCTACATATATGAGCCAGAGTTTGGGTTTGTGATCCGATTTTTCTAGAGCTTGAGTTTCAAAGTGTTCCATGTAGAGGTTGGCAATGACAGGTGAGAGGGGTGATCCCATGGGTGCTCCTTCTGTTTGTTTGTATTTTTGTCCATTATAGATGAAGTATGTGTTGGATAGGCAGTGGTTGGTCAGATCTAAGATGTGTTTGGGGGGGTTATATTTGTTTTGGATAGCTGTCAAGGCTTCTTTGATAGGCACTTGGGTGAAGAGGGATATGACATCGAAGCTCACGAGTAGGTCGCTGGGCTGTAAGTTTTGTTTCTTTATGATCTCTATAAACTGGAATGAGTTTTTTTACGTGTGAGGTGATGGATTCTGCATAGGGCTGTAGTTGTTTGGCGAGAAATTTGGCTAGGTTTTGTAGAGGTGAGCCTATGGAGCTGACTATAGGTCTGAGTGGGGTTCCTTCTTTGTGTATCTTGGGGAGACCATAGAGTTTGGGGCATCTGGATGATTTCTCTCTGGGAATGATTCTTTGCTGGATCTCTTCGCTAATGGGGGAGGCTTTTATTTTGGATCTGGTGGTTTTTTCCAGGTAGGTGGTGGGATCTGTATTTAGGGGTTTGTATGTGGAGTCTTGGAGTAGGTTGGTTAATTTGGTTTGGTAGTCAGATGTGTTCATAACCACCGTGGCGTTGCCCTTGTCTGCTGGTAGGATTATTATGCTGGTGTCTTCTTTCAGGTTACGTAGTGCTGTCTGTTCCTCTTTGGGTAAGTTGCTTTTGGGTGGCTTGCTGGTGCAGAGGATGTTGGTGATTTCGAGTCTGATTCTGTTAGCGTCGTCGGGGTTGATTTTGGTCAGGCTGGTTTCAACTCCACATATAATGGTTTCAGTGGGGATGTGTTTGGGAGCGACTGCAAAGTTGAATCCTTTGGAAAGGACATTGGTTTCGGCTTTGGTGAGGATCCTATCTGAGATGTTATGCACTGTTTGTTTCATGTGTGGCTGTGAGGGAGGAGGGGTTTGTTTCTGGCGTTCTTGTAGTCTTCGGAGTTTGTTGGTGTGTGTATCTGTCTTGAGGGTGGTCTGTGTTTCGGCTCTCCAGACGGCAAGTTGTTTGGATTTGTCCCAAAGTGCGGGGTGGATCTTGTTGCTGAGTTTGAGGTGGAATGTGAGGAGATCTTTGTTAATTCGGTCTAGGAGGAATCTTTTTGTGTAAAGTTCATTTCTGATTAGGGCCAATTCTGTTCTTTTCAGGATCCGTTTGGTGGCTGCAGAGTTGGAGTGGAATTTCAGTTGGAAACATGTGGGGATTAGATTTTGATCTCGGCAGTTGCGTAGGAATGTGAGGTCGCATAAAATGGAAGCTCTTTGGACTTCAAGTTTTTCATAGGTCCTGGTCAGATGGTGGATTTCCTCCCCGTAGAGGTTCGATATTTTTTTTCTGAGGTTTTCGCGTGTGTATACACACACACACACACACACACACACACACACACACACACACACACAAAGTATTAATACCACTTTACAATGTCTTAGTAAGGCCACACTTGGAATACTGCGTCCAGTTTTGGTCATCATGATTAAAAAAGATGCTGAGACTCTAGAAAGAGTACAGAGAAGATCAACAAAGATGATTAGGGATCTGGAGACTAAAACATATAAAGAACGGTTGCTGGAATTGGGTATGTCTAGTTTAATGAAGAGAAGGACGATGGGGACATGATAGCAGTGTTCCAATATCTTAGGGGCTGCCACAAAGAAGAGGGAGTCAAGCTATTTTCCAAAGTGCCTGAAGGCAGGACAAGAAGCAATGGGTGGAAACTAACCAAAGAGAGAAGCAACCTAGAACTAAGGAGAAACTTCCTGACAGTTAGAACAATTAACCAGTGGAACAACCTGCCTCCAGAAGTGGTGAATGTTCCAACACTGGAAGTTTTTAAGAAGAGACTGGACAGCCATTTGTTCGAAATGGTATAGGGTTCTTGCCTGAGCAGGGGGTTGGACTCGATGACCTCCAAGGTCCCTTCCAACTTTATTACTATTATTATTATTATTATTATTATTATTATTATTATTATTATTATTATTTAATATAGCACCTTCCATGAAATGGCACTTTGTAGAGGGACATAAGTAAAAGATTGAACTTCCCCATGGAACTCACTATCTAATGAAATGAATTGGAGAAAGCCACAGAATTGGGGTGACTGGATGTCCCTCTTGTTCTTGTTTTCCAGCCTCTTCTGGAATAAAACCACATTACAAGTTCAGACCATTTTCTAGTGTGATGGCTGTTTTTATGCTTATTTTAAAGAAGCCAATTTTGTTTCCCTTTTGAAGCTGATAGAAAAGGGTAATTATCTGTGAACAGCAAATGTTCTATGATCAGTTGTTGGTGGGAGAGAAAAGGTTAGTCAAGAAGAGAGAAAAAAAATGCATTCTCTGTTGTTTCATATCTGTATATTTTCAATGTTTTATGGGAAGAGACTGCTTTTTAAAAGACACAGGCACACATATAACCAGACACCTAGTGAGTTATAATGTGAAGTGTTTCTATCACTGTTTGGTCAATATAAAATGAACTTCTAGCAAACTGTAGGATAAATGACTGGATTTCTTTTCAAGTAGGCCTATTAAAAATAAATGGCATACATTTTAACAACTGCAGTGTTAACTGGATTCCTGTCTTATGTAAAGCATTGGATTTTGGGAGGGGGGGGGATGTTTATTTGTAAAATTTTTGAAAAATTTCAATAAAAAAAAAAAGCATTGGATTTTCAAGCTTCTTTAAAGATGTGGTTTGATATAGAGCCTAGCTCTAAAGCATTGTTGTTGTTTTTTAAAAAAAGAAATAATATATTTATCAAAAAGGAAAACAAGCTTACACAAAGAAAGCTTACACATAAAAAAATGCCTGTTGCTTCCGTGACATTTTCAAAAACCCTCCCTTTTAAAAGACAAATTACTATAATTGTTTCATAGTGTTTTAGATATCTGATTCTTGAAATCTGATTGGCTAAGTAGATGTAATTTCCCTGCCACTACTTAAGAAGCTGTTCAGAAAATCTTCTCCAAATACCAAGAACAGGTGTGGTTTTACTGATGGATTTCAAATATACCTTGAGTCACTTAAGAAGGTATTTTTCATGCAGATAATCATGAGCAGGAATCTGAATCCTTAAAGCCACACAATTTTCCATATATTGTCAAGAGAAACTCACTTATATCTAGCCTGATTTATCTACCATTGTTCTAAAATAATTTGATATAACTGCATGCAACATACTATAGTCATATTTTTTATCACTCTCAAAGTTTTCTATCAATATTTTTCAAGTCAGTGTGAAAAACTAGACAGATTATTTGGAAGATTATCATTTATTTTGCTGATCCACGCCTACCTTGACAATTCTAGAGATAAAGGATTCAGAAGTAGCATATGCCTATTCCAAAGTTGGCATGGCTGATAGATATAATACTACCCGAAACACATACTACTGTGGAAAATCATAGCAGTCTGAGATGAGATATTATTAATATGTAGATGACAGCAGGCCTTCTTTTTTATTGAACTGTAGTTATCTCAGCCGGAAGAAAAGGTTTTATATGGACAGGATGGAATAACTTGTAATTATTCCTAATAAGACAGATTCTGTGGATGGAAAATTCAACTTCGTTAGATGACAGCATACCATCTAATCTAGACAGAACTGCACTCTCAGAGTGAAACTTAGTACCTAAGGCCTTGAAAGGAGGCCAATATGCATCTTGCCCTTGCTCTTTTTGGGATTCACATATACTATCAGAAGGTATAATAAGGTTCATTTTAGTGCAAATATAAATTTCTGTAGAATTTGGGGTCCTATTTTGTTGGGCTACCACACCTGTTAGAGAACTGTACATACTGAATGCCTCTACAATCATCTTCATGCTTACTTCTATTTTTCAGTATGTTGGATTTTGTACCCAGATTCACTTGAATGTTTGGTTACTTGGTATAGGGATGCTGTATCCAAATGATCATGGGAGGCAGCAAAGAGTTAGCATTTTCTGTGTCCCTTTGCTGCCATCTCATAGTCTTCTAAATATTTGCAACTCAAATAGCCTTGGCATTAATTTTAAATTCTATTCTATTGTTGTGTTTTGTAATTAGACATTTCCTTTGCCATTTAATGCATGAGTCATACATTTTTTAAATAAACAGAAAAAACTCCTTTCTAGTTGTTGAGGACTTTAGAGTCAGCCTCCAAAGAGTGCTTTAGAGTGCATGAGACCACAAAAACAGCACCCATAGGCAACCCGAACAATGCCACTATATCTTTTTGTGGGATAGTGAGATTGCTTTAAGGTATTGTAGGCAAGAGCTATTTTTGTGTTCCAAATTGTACATGAAATACTGAACTCTGGAATTAAATCTAAAGACTTCACAGTCCACTTTCTTTTTAAGAATACAGAGAAATCTTCAAACACTCTTGTGATTTTTCAGGGTATTTTTTTTTTCTCCAGCGAGCAAGAGTTTTTTCTGATATTTTGTTCAATCCAGTAAATATAAATATTGGGAAATGTGCTTTACTAGGTTTAGTAGCATCAATTATTTTTATAAGATACATAGGAATGCAGTAGTACTGATTTTATTATTAATTTATTACATTAAATTAAAATATACTAAATTCAATTGATTGTAATATATTAAATTAATTGCATTAAGATTGCTTTTGCATTATCCTTTAGAAGAACCAAAAAAATTAAACCATATAAAAACATTAGTGACTTTGGAGTTTTAAACAAAGATTCTTCAGATAAGAGTGAAGAATTATGTATCTATAATGGTTTCTGGTGTATCAACTGCCCCAGTATTTAAACTTCACACTTTAGGCTGTCATTGTATTCAGCCATGAGAGGTTAGAATGACAAGGTCAGCCTACATACTTCTAGTGCTCTCCTTTTGAAATGTCACAACATCTTGCCATTATTCAAACTATGCTTGAAATAATTCATTTTCCATTTGAATTATTTTAGTTCTCTTTTGCTGATACTTGGGCTTCCAAAGGCAGGCAAGCCACCTTGATATTGTTTTAATTTTTTAAAAACGTGTGATTTATTCTAATTTTCACCATCTGCCAAATTTTTGCTATAATTTAAGCAGTAGCAAAATTAACTTTAATCTGCAGGTTCTTTGTTTTGCAAAGATCTGATGCAAAGATGAGCTACTTATTCTGAGTGAGGAAAAAAAAACCCTCCATTTTTTTTAATTAGTAAGTATGTTGAGCATTCCTTTGGGGTAGGACAATGCAAAACTCTATAGGCACTGGCATCTGTTGGAGGGTAGAGGGAGCCAGTGGCAAAATGTGTATGAAAACATGCAACTATGGCAGTTTACATATTTGAGCCACATATTTAGATGCAAATATATAATGGCAGAATTTAAGTCATCAATATATGTGCATCATTTTGGCAGTGTGTGGTTTGTTGTCATTCTTGAAGAAATAAAAATAACATGGTATATTGATAATAATTATGATTAGATTTTAGGGATTGTTTTTATTGGTTCATAAAATTGGTTTTAAATTTTTTTACTGTTTGTTCATAATCTTGATATAATGGGCATTCTGGAAAGAATTCCTGTTTGCAAACTAAAAAGAAAAAGAACTCCTTTCCAATATAAGAATTATTTGATATACATTCTATTGTGCATTTTGAGTCAATATGTATCTAAATGAGAGTTAATTCTTTCTGCCTCTGAAGTTATATCTCTCTTCCTAAGAAGTCTTCCCTGATGAATGAGAAATGAAGGGGAAAAAATGGGGATGTTGTCAAGAAAGAAAGAAATATTAAGGAGATTTCAAGAAGTATTGTATTATATTGGGATGGAAAAGTAATCTTTCCTTCCCCTGTTTTCCTCTTAAAATTAGTGGTAGATAGTTTTCTAATCTGATAAACTGAGTAAACTAATGAAGGGTTCAGGAACAAAGGGAAATTGTTTAGTCTAACTGTTGCTTTCTTTCTTTTTGTAATCAACTTTTGCACCAGAGAAATTTCATGCAAGTGTGGGAAACATGTACATGAATGGGATATACTGAAGGAGGGAATAAGGGAGTGTACAGGAATGATTGATGTATTTCTTATGATGTAATGGCTCTGATGTCTGATTTTCATTGGCTTACAAAGTTTATAAAGCAATGCTACCAACTTTCTAATGTGTGGCACTTCTGGACATAACTCTGCCAGCATTCCAGATTGTTGGCCACCCAGTGCTTAATTTGATCAAATAAAGTGCTGCCTGATCAAGAAGTTTCCACTTGGGTTATCTGATTAGATTGATATGGTATCTCAAGTTCAGGTAAGGGACTGGACCTTACACTAACTTCTGCTGGTACCAAGTTAAAAGTATTCTAAGTCCTGATGAAAGCAGTAGACTTAACTTTTGAATAAAAACATTGCAGTACATAATTTTTTATCCTTGTTTGCTTTTAAGATCATGCTTCTTTCAGGCTGGAGGTATGCAATTATTCTATTATCAGGTGAAGGTAAGATATGCTAGATACAAAGGCTGAGCATCAATGCAATGCAGATTGCAAACCAGAAACAGAATGGTTGATTTTGATTGGTTTTTAACTCACTTGAAATGGGACAAAGTTGTATAACTGAGATCATTCCAAATTAAAATCCTCTAGAGTTCAGGATGTCAACAGGCAAAAAAGGCAGGAAATCAAACTATTCACTAAAAGAAGAATTTAAACATATTCTTTGCCAATTAATGCCTTTATCAGGAGGTGGAGTATTATGCTCTAGAGTTAACAATTCTGCCCTCAAAATAGAGTGGCTCTTGCAATAACCCTTTTGACATATGGCAAATCATGGATACAAGAAAAGAACTAGATGTGTATATAATTATTGTCATTGAAATTATACCCTATTATTACGCAGAATCTTTTTTGTGCATTTGCATATATATGAGGCTACTTTCTTTTCAGAAAAACCAATTATAATTTTTTATCATTCCCATACTTGTTTGATCTTCCTTAAAATTGTTTGCTTATCAGTTGTTTGCTTATTCCTCTCCCATCATTCCCCAACATATTCCAGTTTTTTTATTTTATTTAAAAACAATAATTTGAATGTTATTAGTTGTTTTTTTTTTAATTTAATGCGATTCTCTCAATTTAGTCTTTTAAGCATTATGGCCCAGTCCATTTTGCCTTACTGATAGGGAGTTGTGTGTGCTAATACATTACATAGTTCACTGGAGAAACAGAAGATGAGCAGGAAGTCTTAATCAAAGACTGACCAAGGATTATTGGGAATCCATGTCAGGATACATTCACTCAAAGAAAATAGCTCTTTGGGTCTCTTATCATACTGAAGACTAGACAGTACCTAGCATGGGATGATCAGGTGTCTTTTGATCACATCTATTAGGTAAGTAAGTAGGGACAGGTATAGATCAGTAGCAGAGTGAGATCAGCCGTGTTCCCCTCCTTCATCTAAAATTCAGGAACTGATTCATGCAGAAGTTGCTAGTATGCTCTGCAGATCACATAAAATGTGCTATGCAAATGACATAAGAACAAAATCAAAGATCTTTCTCCATTATCTCTAACCAAGCTAATACAGCAGTAATAAAAAATATTCTAGAGTGGGGAAGTGACCGATCTATCTTTTAAAATATCACATAGACATCAAAGTATCTTTGTACGCTGGCTGAGGAATTCTGGGAGTTGAAGTCCACAAGTCATAAAAGGGCCATGTTTGAAGACCCCTGATATAAGGCAAAAGCACACAAAACTAATGAGAAATTGACATATTGTTCTAGGCATGTTTATCACTAGAAGGACCATCTTGAGGTTAGTGGCTCTTCCTGCAGGTCAGGCTAATGCTAAATAAACTTTTCTCTGTAACTTTGGCTTTTTCTACTCATCGATATTCTATCAACTCATGTAAGCTGCTGCTGATTTCCCAACACACTTTTGTGGTTTTTGTGGTAGGAATAAATGTCGCTATAACATGAGCCATAATAAACAGTTTTATTAATATATTTTGATATTAAAGGTTTTACTTAATATATATTTCTTTAGGTCAACCTAGCAACTTAGATTAAATGTTAGTTATATTAATCAGTTTATAAATGCATAATATGAAATCAAATATAATTCGTGTGTGATTATATATTTTAATATTACATATGAACAGTTATCATTTTAGAATCTCATAGAATGTACAGAATTCATCACATCGGCTAGTCTTTTAAAGATAATTTTGTTGTAAATTTAGGCTATCAATGTTTAAAGAGCATAAGTTTATTGTCTTGGGATATTAAAGTATGTTATTAGCATTCTAAGCTCTGATTTCTTACTGGGCAAGACACAGCAAAGAAACAATATTCTGTCATTTTGGTATTTGTGTCTTTTTCTTTATGATATAGCTATATTTCTGTGGAAAAAATAAATAAATAAAACTTGTTATGACCAGACTCGATTTTGCAACCATTTTTACAGCAGTTGTAAAGTGAATCACATGGTTGTAAGCCTGAAACCATTCCCCAAATGGGCATTTTTTGCCAAAATGCTGAAATGCCAAAAACTGATAAAAAGCATTTCAAAGTGCTGTCACATAACTGCAGGATGCTGCAATCATTTTAAATATGAGCTAGTTGCCAAGAGCCCAAAATCCAGTCATGACCACAGGGGGAGTGGCATGATATTTTACAATGGCCAGAAATGTTTTATGAGATGTAAAGCACCCTTTCTGAGGCAGTTATAACTACACAGATGTGAAACAAATGGTTATAACCTGAGGACTACCTCTACATGAAAGACTTATATAAAGAAATCTGGATAATAATTGAATGATTAAAAACTATATTATGCAAATCAAGTATGCCAGTTGGCTTACTATTTAAGAGATTCGTCTTTGCAGAAATGAAATCTACAGATCCAAGCAAGAATCACCAAGTTACAATGTTGGGTAAAATTTAGATTTTTCAAATAGTTTCGAATAATGAACTATTTCAAATGTTTAATGGCAAGTACACCTATCAATCCAGTGCACTGATAGACATTGCATTTTAGCACTATTGAGATGGCTTTCTTTCCTTCACAAAAGATAAAAAATACAAACTTATATTTTTTCTCAACAACCCTGGGAGAGAAATCTGGAATCCAAATATATTTATTTAGTTATTTGATTATTCATCAGCAGCATTTTAAATAGTTTTTCTCAGCTCAATTTACAAAAGTTATACATAATTAAACTGTGAATTTTCTAGTTCCAGGCTTATCATTTATCCCACCTACCCACCTCAATGAGATTGAACTGCACACTTTAAGGAAAATTGTGCTCTACATGTTTGGGCAATCTATATAAAGAATCTGCTTCTGGAGCTATTCATTCTGAACTATACTAGACCTTTGTCTGAGCCTGGAACAGTTGATCAACTTCTAGACTCTAAAACCGTTTTTCAGCAGGACAATTTCAAAGGTCCAGGAAGACTCTACTTCCACAATCTAAGAAGGAAACATACTGAAGGAGTTTGATTTAACTCCATAAGGTCCAATAACCTCCTTGGGACAGCACTCAATGGAAGATCCTGATAGACCTCTGCCAAGAGTCACACTGCTGAATGAAGTCCAGTCCATGAAAAAGGTTGAAGGGAGGGAAGGGTCTGGCTTTAAATAGATGAAAGAGGTTGTAGTAAGTAAGGCTAGCAACTGAGGGGGAAAAGCAGAGCTGCCTGTCCCTTCGCAGTTCTCCCAAATAACTTCCCCTGTGGATGGAGGAAACAAGAGAAGAGAATGAGATGGCAATCGCTTTCTCTTTTTATAAGAGACTGTAAAACCTTTGGAGCAAAACTGCTTATCACAGGTAGTTTCACCTGAGAAAGATGGAAGACAAAAGTGATAGTAAGGACTAATAAAAACCAACAGAATAAGACAAAAAGATCGGAATACTGGTTTTTCAATTAGTCCGAAAAAAGGATTTGCCAAAAAGCTGATGGACCTGCTCTGACTAAATAAAGGAATGGCTCAGGAAAGTTCATGACATAAAATAAATCTACCTGCTAGGCTTAGACAAGCAATAAGATTAAAAATATGGTAGTCTAGTTTGTGGTCAGGTTGATCATGAAAACACAACTTTTATATAATACTGAACGATGTTCCCAGAATAGTTTTACTGATCATGTGCTGCCATCTTCGACATACTTTTCATTAATTTCTGCATTCTCCTCTTTTTTATTGTTATTCTTTAGAGTGTATGGCAAGATATTGCTCTATACATCTGATGAGAGAACTGCCATTCATAAAAAGTTTATGATGGGAGAAATCAATTTTCTAAACATAAAGGCTACAGTATTTGGAAGGAGGACCAAGACGGTTTGTTGGTCTTTAAAAAGACCACGATGTAAAAAAGATGTTGAGACTCTAGAAAGAGTACAGAGAAGAGCAACACAGATGATTAGGGAACTGGAGGCTAAAACATATAAGGAACGGTTGCTAGAATTGGGTATATCTAGTTTAACAAAGAGAAGGACAAGGGGGGACATGATAGCAGTGTTCCAATATCTCAGGGGCTGCCATAAAGAAGGGGGAATCAAGCTATTTTCCAAAGCACCTGAAGGCAGGACAAGAAGCAACGGGTGGAAACTAATCAAGGAGAGAAGCAACCTAGTACTAAGGAGAAACTTCCTGACAGTGAGAACAATTAATCAGTGGAACAGCCTGCCTCCAGAAGTAGTAAATGCTCCAACACTGGAAGTTTTTAAGAAGAGACTGGACAGCCATTTGTCTGAAATGGTGTAGGGTTTCTGGCCTGAGCGGGGGGTTGGACTAGATGACCTCCAAGGTCCCTTCCAACTTTACTATTATTATTATTATTATTATTATTATTATTATTATTATTAAAGTGTTGTTCTTATTTAATGAAGAATTATTTGCTTCAAGGATGAAGAACAAATGACATGCTTATACTTGCTCTTCAACAAAGAACATAACTCAGATTAAGGCAATAATATATTAAAAGGCCTGCCTGACCCTGATCCCTGAAATAAAGGGGATTCAAATACTTAACTTTGATGATGTTGCTCTTCAATTTCCTTTAAAAAATAAAGAATAATAGTAATTTTTGTGGAATGCTGTATAAAAGGGAAATTTTCACAAGATTTATAGGTGATGTATTAATGTAGCACATATGGGTTGTGTGTCCTAATACAGAGCTCCCCAACCTTTCCAGGTTGGCAGCCCGGAGGGAAAGGGAGGTGCAAGGAAATGTGGATGCGCAAATGGGCCGCTAGCTCCTTCATGGTGATGTTAGTGCAAGTGAAGGGAGTGCACATACATGTGCACACACTCAGCCAGTCCCGGTGTCCATAGGTTGGAGACCCTTGTTCTAACATCAGTACATCAGCATATTTAAGATATGGAATAAGATGACTGAGACCTTAAGTTTAATCATTTTAAAGAAATTACTTATAGAAAAGTTTGTGCTTAATCTGCCATTGCAGAAGCCTAATAATTTTAGGGGATGGTTTAAAATTGATATAACTTTAAAAAAAATTTCAGACTTAGCAGAGTTACTAAAATCAAATTCTTTATATAGGTCTGTAAGGCTTTCCAGCTACAAAAGTCAGAGTGTACATTTACATGCACAAAAAATGGAAACCCAAACACTTTTAAAAATGCCATTTAACTTGTATAATCATACAAATATTATGCTCCACTGAGTCTTGTATGAAAGAATGTTTCATCTATTCCCTTAGAGTTTTTAATCTTATAATATGAAGAAGAAATATGAAATATAAACTGAGTTAAGACAGAAAGCAACCGACTGGAATATTTGGAATAGTTTTACAGATGCTACAGTTTGTACAGTTTCTGCCCTTTGGAGGCAAATATATCCTAATTCTTAAGTACATTAAACACATGAATCTTCTTTATTACTTTTGCTATTCTTGGCCTTTGTTCCCTGAGCCCACTTCTTATTATTCTTGCCATTGTACTGACAGCAAATAAGAACTGTGCCATGAGCATCCTGTATCAGAACATCAGGGCTTTGAAACAATGAACTATGTTACACTTTCAACTTGGGAAGATACCAAGGAATTGGAGAGCGGAGGCATTTGCAGAGCTCATTTTAGACAGATGGCAATTAATAAAGCTCTGTCAGGAGAGATTAGTGGAGCAAATACACAGTCACTGCTATGGGAAGCAATTGCTTGTGTCTTTGAAGGAGGAAAGCAAGCCCCCCCCCCCAAAAAAGATACATTGGAAATAACAGGGATTGTTTAGAAGCAAAAATTGTTTCCCATAATGAATATAAAATGTATGTTTTTCACTATCCAATCTGTTTAGGTTTATGAGCCATGTTTCCAAATGAACAAATTTATTATTCTGATAAATACGTGGCTATTATTTTTCCATCACTTTTATTACCTTCTCTTGGATTTAAAACACAAAATCTAATACCATCATAGCTGGTATTCTCCCATGACCATTCCATTTCTTTCAGCCCTATATGAAGAAATGCTGAGTGCCATGGCTTAAAATGATGTATTGCTTTAAAAATTGGCAAAATATCCCAGAGATATTTGTAGGAGTAGGGTCAGACATACACAGGTAAGAATGAGCTATGTTTTTAAGGCAGACATATATGATCTTGAGGAAAATAGGCAAGAAGTGTTATATAAGCAAAAGGGACTGAAATATTCCTTAAGTCCTTGAAAACAATATAATATTCCAAAGAAAGTCAGGCAGGCTTCTCCCTGGTTCTCTAAGATATAAGAAAGATGGTAGTTAAACACAGTCAGGTATGCCAGATTCTCTTATTAAGCTATATCTCAGTATAGTTCTAGACTTCCTCTGGAGCAGCGGTTCTCAACCTGTGGGTTGCGACCCCTTTGGGGGTCAAACGACCCTTTCACAGGGGTTGCCTAAGACCATCGTAAAACACATATTTCCGATGGTCTTAGGAACTGAGACACTGCCAAAGCTGCCGCCGCCGTCTCAGGAACATGCAGTGGACGAGCCAAGGAAAGAAACTGAATGAGGAGAGGGGGCGTGCCCGCCTGCATGTTTGTGTGTGCGTTTGTGTACAGTCGCTATTTTCAACTCCCAATATTATGAAGAAAAAAAAGATTGACATGAATAAAATGTGGTGGAAGACAAGCGCTGTGTGTGTGTGTGTGTGTGTGCGTGCGCGCGCACGTGCGTGTGGTGTTAATCATATTCTTTCCCTCATCACGCGCCTTGAGCTGCAATGCCAATAACTGTCTGCTCTCAATTTGTGATGAGTGGGGCTCTTCTCTCTTTTTCCATCCCTGCTTCAAGCAAAACATTGAAAACCATATGACACCAAGAGGCGCGCGTCCTGCTGGCAAGGCTCAGGGGAAGCGCTAGGATCAGTGCCCCTTTCTGCCTGATTATTGCTTATCCGAGGCCGGGAGAGCTCAGGGGAAGCGCCAGGATCAGCGCCCCTTTCTGCCTGATAGGTGCTTCTCCAAGCCAGGAGAGCTCAGCCCCTTTCCGCCTGATCAGCGCTTCTCCGAGGCCAGGAGAGCTCAGGGGAAGTGCCAGGATCAGCACCCCTTTCTGCCTGATCGGTGTTTCTCCTAGACCGGGAGAGCTCAGGGGAAGCACCAAGATCAGCGCCCCTTTCCACCTGATTGGTGCTTCTCCGAGGCTGGGAGAGCTTGGCCCCTTTCTGCCTGATTGGTACTTCTTCCAGAGCTGATCCTGGTGCTTCTCCTGAGCCCCGAAGAAGTACCAATCTCCTGGAAAGCGGCATTGATCCCGGTGCATCTGCTGAGCCCTGAAGAAGCGCCTATCACCTGGAAAGCAATATTGATCTGGGCCAGCGCACTCACACACACACAAACACGTGTGAGCAGTTACAGCTGAAGGCGTTGCAACCTTCAACTATGGCTCCCAGTCCTCTGGCGCCTCATTGGCTCAGGCCAGCCGTCCGTCAGAATCTACATTCTGTGATTGGCTGGCTCCCTCAATGTGTCCCTCCCTTGCAGAAAGGGTTTGGCTCTTTATGCCAGCTTGCCCCCTCGTGGGGCTCCTGATACTGTAGGCCCCGCTAGCCGGGAAGGCGCACTGGAGTCCTGGCTGCCGGTAAGGTGATCGACCCATTCCTCTCCCATTGCCCACTCTGCCCGGCTCAAGCCTGGCTGGAGCAGCCTTGGTGCTTCCAAAGGTGGCCACTTCAAAGTCACACGGGCAGCCCTTGGCCATTCCCCTCCCCTCCGTGCCTCCAAATCGATCACCAATCGGAGAGAAAGAGAAGGAGGGAGGGAGGGAGGGAGGGAGGGAGGAAGGGAAGGAGGAAGAGAGGGAGGGAGAAAGAGAAAGAAAGAGGGAGAAAGAGAGGGAGAAAGAAATAGAGAGGGAGAGAGAAAGGGAGAGAGGGAGGGAGAGAAAGACAAAGAGGAAGAAAGAAAGAGAGGAAGAGAGAGGGAGAGAGAAATAAAGAGAGGGAGAGAGAAAGAGGGAAAGAAAGAGAGAGAAAGAAAGGGAAAGAGGGAGAGAGAAAGAGGAAAAGAAAGAGAGGGAAAGAAAGAAAGGGAGAGGGAGAGAGAAAGAGAGAGGGAGAGAGAGAAAGAGGGAGGGAGAGAGGGAGAGAGAAATAGAGAGAGGGAGAGAAAGAGGGAGAGAGAAAGAGAGGGAGAGAGAAAAAGAAAGGGAGATAGAGAGAGAAAGAAAGAGGGAGAGAGAAAGAGAAGGAGAGAGAAAGAGGGAGGGAAAGAGGGAGAGAGAGAGAAAGGGAGAGAGAGAGAGAGAAAGAAAGGGAGAGAGGGAGAGAGAGAAAGAGAAATAGAAGGGAAGAGAAAGGGAGAGAGAGGGAGAGAGAAAGAGAGAGGGAGAGGAAGAAAGAAAGAGGGAGTCAGAGAGGGAGAAAGAGGAAGAGAGATTAAATTAGTAACATGGTTGTTAAGTGAATCTGGTTTCCCAACTAACTTTGCTTGTCAGAAGGTTGCAAAAGGTGATCACATGATCCTGGAACAATGTGACCATCATAAATATGAATCAGTTGCCAAGCATCGAAATGTAAATCACATGACCCTGGGGATGTTGCAACGCTCATAAGTGTGAAAAATGGTCATAAGTCACTTTTTTCAGTGCCGTTGTAACTTTAAACAGTCACTAAGCAAACTGTTGTAAGTCAAGGACTACCTGTACTTTATCACTTTTTCCCATTTTTGGGGGGTCAAGTTTTTGACACCTCGCTAGGTGACTGGTGGTACTTGAATGTTGCCATATTCTAAAAGTGGTACAATCGGTGAAAAGGTTGAAAAGCCCTGATCTAAATAATATTATCAGTAGGAGTGAATCCACTGTTTTTCCAACAAGATTGGAAATACTTTTATTTTTAATGTGATGGTATAATAAATTCTAATCCAGGAACTCTCAGTTTCATTGCTTAATTTTCTTTCCATCTTACTGCTTATCTTCAAACCCAGTTTGTTTTTGTGATTAATCACTATGCTTTAATTATGTTCAATTAGTAACAATGAAAATACATCCTGCATATCAGATATTTACATTATGATTCATAACAGTAGCAAAATTACTGAAGTAGCAACAAAAATAATTTTATGGTGGGGGTCACCACAACATGAGGAACTGTATTAAAGGGTTGTGGCATTAGGAAGGTTGAGAACCACTGCTCTGGAGTCTATTTCCTATATTTGTCTCCCCTGAAGAGCTGACATCAGTCTTGCAAGTGATATAGTGAGTGCCTTCTTTCAGATTCTGCATGGAAGTACTAACTTTGTTTCCACTTGGAAACCACTTCTGCACTTTGTGCTTGGGGTAAAAAAAATGAAACATTAAGTTTAGGTTTTGCTAATTAGATAGATTTATTGTTATAGAAATGGCTAGTATATATTACTGTGTAAAGGTAAAAAGTTAAAGCTGTACATTATCTTATTCTGCAGCACTGAAAAGCGTTGGAAGTCAATGCTTTTCTTTCTTTTTTCCCTTTTTCCCCTACACTTTTTCATCTTCCCTTTTTACTCCCTTACTTTCCCTTTATTTACATTTTCCTAATTTTTTAAAAATAATAATTGCAATGAAGTAAAAAATAATATTTTTAAGGAGGTTGCTCTCCCTTCCTGAAATTGAATGATTCCAGTTTCAGGTTCATATTGGTAGCAAAGAACACCTAAAATATGGCCTTTGCCAAATCTTAGCACAGTAGAATATATGGTATTGACGGTTAGTTAAACATTAATCTATAATAATATTGTACTCCCCAGGATCATTTCCCCATGATTTATCTCTACAAGCTGAGATCATTTTTCTAGCACCAACATTTTCTACCATAAATTTACTTGGCTTTTTAAAAAAGTATTTTACAATTTGATTTTGTGATATTATCAGTTGTAAATTAAAGACAGTATAATTCACCATTCTAATAGACGTTTTAATTTTTATATTCATTTTAATTCTGATTTTAAATTTAATCATTTTTATTTAATTTTCATTATCCAGGGTTTATCCCATTATCTTATATAGTACAATAACCCCCTACCATGATGTTCCTCATCCTTATTTTTAGGGAGCAGATACGTGGCTTGGCTGCATCTATGTTGCCTAGAAATGGTGTCCTTGTTGTCATTGACTGACAATTTCAGTCATAGACTGAGCCAAACTAAAAGAAAGAACCACAGAGAGAGGTGTTAGCAGAGGAATAGATAAGGCTAAAATTCAAATTAAAAAATATAAAAGGTTGACAAGAGCCAAGAACGGAAAAACTGAAGTTATTAGGACATTCTGGTGAAGGTTCTTGAGGTATAAGAAAATAATGACAGGGAATAATCACAAGGAGAAATGCCTTTTTTACCTCTAAACAGGAAGCAGGCATACTGTAATGACTGCATAAATGATCTTTAGGCTCGGCAACCAATGTGTAAAATATATTTCAGTCTATAGAAGGAGGGAGGATGAGGGAAATATCTCAGAAGGAGCCCTCCCTAGTTTTCCAGAGAGTAAAAGGAAAGGAGGAAAGAAATACTTTCAGCCTTGCAAAATTCTGTTAATATAACCTTACAATAAAGATAGATAAATAAAGATACTCCTGAATGTACTCAGCTCTGGGAAGAAGGCAGTGGTGAACTATTTCTGAAAAACCTTGCCAAGGAAACTGCAGGGACTTGTCCAGACAGCCTGAGAATCAGACATGATTGAATGGAAGAAAAAAAAAATCTTAATAGAGATGTAAAAAACAACAATAAAGCCTTCCAATCTGTGTTGCTCTTCTTTGCATAACATGCATTCACTTAATAATAGTTAGACCACATTAAGTAGGGGCTGCTTTGTGTGTACCAGCCATTTCATAAGCTTAGAAGCCAATATAAATCCAACTTGGTTACCGATAGGGAGGTCCAAATGAATAATTACCAAATAGACAGTCTAGGTTAATGTTGACCATTTGTCTGGATCTCTTTAAAAACAAATTTATTTTAGGATTTCTATCAAAATATCACAGTGATTGATGACTGAATATTCAGTAATTTATGCCTGCTCCTGTTAACTCAGATAACTGGAATTCATTTATCAATGCCATATTGTGTGCTCTGCATCTTGGATAATTATACCTTTTACTATAGTGAACAGAGAAGAACCTGAAAGGTACTCTGGTGTACTCTTCTATTTGCTGTCTCAGGCTCACCATTAGTGGAAAAGCTAAATACATAGCTAGCTGTCTCTCAGCAGTGGTAAGAATCCTAATTAAAGTTCATGAGGCACTTGAAAGCTTTCAAAGAGAGATTCAGGAAGGGATTTCCCATTATATTTGCCAGCTAAAATTACTCTGCGAAGCTAGAGTTTGACATACTGATCTAATATTTAATTCCAACTTGACATAGATAATTTAGGACCTACCAAGTTCACCACATATGGCAGCCCTCCACATGTGGCTAACTTGGCCTGAATGGCCAAAGCTGTAAATGTTGATGAGAGGAGGCATCCAAGATCAGGAGTGATAGTAATTTGGAGTCTTGGGAAGTCACCAGTTGCTCAGGCATATTTTAGCAAGGCTTGGTATTTTTATTCTTATTTTTAATCCCCTGTGGATTTAAACTTTAAATTATTAATACAATATAGAGATAGAATTTATATTTTATTTGTTTGTTCATTAAGCTGTTGATTTATATGATACATTTAATTCAGGAGCTCAAGGCAACATATGTAGTATTTAGCCCCTACTTTTCTGCCAAACAACAACTTTGTGAGGTAAATTACGAGAGAGAAGCTGACTCAAAGATTCCTAGTAAGTTTTTCTAGCTGAGGTTAAACTAGGCATTGCTTCTTCTGGTCTAGCACCTTAATCAGTATATTTCATCCACTGTGTAATTTTAGATCTTCAGGGAGAAAATCCAAAAACTTGCAAACAGTTATGAGCAGATCTAAAATTCCTGGTGATCCTTCACATCATATTTTGACCAAAATTCCCATGAGTTGAATTGCTGGGGGAAAAAAGATCCAGCAATAACATTTGGGTATTTAAACTAAAAATGCTTTCTCAGGCTTTCCTCTCTCAAAAACAGTGACTGCATAATGAAAGGGAAACAGCAAAAGCAGGAAAAGGTCTTGAACATTTGTGACGTGTTTTGAGATTATTTCTCTGTATTAGTTTTCATTTTTTAAAAAATACAGTATGTATTGAGAGAGAGAGAAAGAGAGACGTTTCTAGTCACCTTGTATGTCTGCCTGAAGTGTTTCCTAACTCAGTTCAAAAATCAGAGAAAACTATATATTGTAGTAGAAAACCATAGTCTAAAGACACAATTAGACTACAATTGCTAGAAAATGGTAAATGGCTTCCTTTATTTAGTGGTCAGGTCATTTAGACTTTGGGAAATAAATATTGATGAGGCTTCTCACAGATATTTCAGCATCGCTTCAAGCTTAACAAGGTTTCCTCCCTGTTCAGAACTGAGAATTGTATAAGAGCTGAACTAAGAGAGATGGGTTAGTGATTGGAGGTTTCCTGAGAGATTCAATAAATTGGTTGCTACAAATAGTGGTGTCTCTATTTTATTTTATCTGCCATAATTGCATGTTATGTATGCTTGCATCAGGACTTAAACGGTGGGTGGTTTGTATCCAGTTCCATTCTAGGAATTCTAGGACTTCTAGGAATTCTCTGGCTCTCTTCCTGTATGTTGGTTTTCAATAAACCCAAGTTTCCTCATTATCATTTTATTTAGCGAGAAAAAAGTCAAGAAATGGGAGTTTGCTTTCTTTCTCAATCTCTATGGTGAACATCCTTGGGGACGTGGAATTATATATTTGATTTTATTTTAATTTAGGATGACAAATGTGTCATTGGTCTATCTGATGCATGTTTTAGTATAGAACAGTTGTGGCGAACCTATGGCACATGTGCTAGAGGCGGCACTCGGAGCCCTCTCTGTGGACATGCGTGCTGTCACCCCAGCCCCACCTCCCCCCATGGCCCCCTCCTCACCAGCAGCCCCCCCAGAGGAGAGTTTCCCATGGGCGTGGCCCACACAGAGCAGCGCAGCCAAGGACCTGGCAGCCATGCAGCAGGGACAAAACTCTGCCCTCACTCCTCATCATGTCAGATGATGCTGTGGGGTGCGGGTGGAGATCATGACCACCATGGCACTGCAGGGCTGCCTGGGTGATCTGCTGCAGTAGGTCGTGGAGGCAGTGGGTGGCCCTGCGGGTGGACATGGAATGGGGGGCCAGGTGGTTTTGGGGCACTCGGTCTCTAAAAGGTTTGCCATCACTGGTATAGAACATGGAATGGATAAATCATAAATGAATAAATAAAATTTTGGGAGGATCAATACTTTCTAGGTGTTGCATGGCTGCTTCTGCTATACTCTCTGAGATGGGGGACACTTTCTTTGCATTCAGTTTGGGCACTGTGCATAGAGAACTGCCCTTGTCCACCTATATCTAATTCATGCCATTGCATTACTGTATATCTAATCCAGTTTAAGAAGGTCCTTTGAACACACTTTGGCAATAGCTTGCAAGGTATTTACTAAGTAAAATTTATTGCAAGGTAGCTGATTTGAAATATGGCCAATTTTTAGAAATAATTATTTTTCTTTTCCTGAACTAGCTAGTATTTTACCATAGGTAATTGGAAAAATGATGATAGGGCTTTAAAAGTTTTCCATTTTTAAATTAACCAATCACTTTCACGTATAATTTTATGTACAAGCAGCCCTCAAACACAACTGGGGCCAGAATTTCAGTTGCTAAACAAGGCAGTTGTTAAGTGAGTTGCACCTGATTTTATGACTGTTTTGTCATGGTTGTTAAATGAATCACTGCAGTTATGGATTATGTGGGCATTAAGAGAATCCGGTTTCCCCCGTGGACTTTGCTGGTTGGAAACTGGCTAGAAAGGACATAAATGGAAATCACATGACCCCAGGATGCTGCAACTCTTTTAAATACATGCTAGTCGCCAAGTGCCCAAATTCTGATCACATGGGATACTGTGGTGGTCATAAATATGAGGATCAATCTTAAGTCCATTTTTTCAGTGCCCTTGTAACTTTGAACAGTCACTGAACAAATAGTTGTAAATTGAGGATTACCCATACTGAAACTGCGGTACATAAAATAATTCAGAGTTTTTTGGTATATTTTACATTTTAATAGTATCATAATGATTGGCCCAAACTATTCTAAGGTTGAAATAAAATATGTACAAACAAAAATTAATTCTATGTTTTCTGTGTCTGTCTGAACACACACAACATTTGGACAATGTCAGCGATTGAGATGTTGCAATCTGCTCATATGTTTTTATATGAAAGTGTAAAATGATCAACTGACTTATTTTAAAAGATAAAGGATGATTATATTATATATTATATTATATATTACATATTATATTAGTTTTCAATTCTTTATTTTCATGGCAGATTATTTTTGTTTTTGGCAGAACTGTGACAATAACTATTTTGTTGTTGCTTAGCAACCAACTGGTAATGTGGCTAAAGGTTTAAGGGATTGTTAAAGGCCTATGTTCTATCCTGCTGAATGATGTGAGGCACTGAACTGAAGATATTAAAATACTCGTTCCGCACTTGATGATGATTGTCATAAAATACCATTGATACAATCTCCCCATTTGCATTTTGTGCCCACACAAAGGGACCAATTCCTGCACAGAGATAACAAAATGCTTTAGTTTTCCAAAGAATTATTTTTAATGCACTTTTCAGTCAACATGGACATATAGTTGCCTTTGCCATCTAATCACTGTCTTTGTTGCTATTGTTCCTAGAAAAGGCTTGATGAATCTAGCTTTTCTTTCCATCGATTAACTTTTTAATATGAAATATATGCTCAGTGTAATAATATTTCATTGAATTGGAGCTATAGGAATTTAGAAACTAGGCAAAGAATTTTTAAAGAAACTTGTCAGTGTTTCCTAAAGTTGTCAGATTTTTTTATTGTCAGGTTACTAATACAGAATAATTTCATTCTGCAGCCGGATATTTTGCTGCCAACATATCTAAAAGCTAAAGATATTTACATACATTATCTCATAAATGCTTCTTAACCAGACATGCATATTTAATCATTTTCCCACTATATTTAGTTTTGTATTCCTGATTGATTTTGTATTATTGACTCCTGATGATTGCCTGGACAAGTCCATGCAATTTTCTTGGAAGTTGTTTATCCTTGCCTGTTTCCTAGGGCTAAGAAAGAGTAATTGATAATGTTTGTTAGTTTGTTTACAATAGGAAGCTAATCAAAATTAGACTATAATTAAGATACATATGTAATCAAAATACCTAAATAATTCTGCAGACTCAACTGTGGACTTGTAGTGAGATGAACTCTTTAGTAAAAAATAAATATATCCTCCAGTTAAATTTGTTGACTGGTTTGTTGCAATGTTCTTATCATGTTATGAAAGTGGTGATTATGATCAAAGCCCTGCCTCTTTCATAGTGAATCATGTGAATACCAAGTAATGGGACCTCAACTGCACAGCCACAATATTATCTTGATTTTTTTGACCTGCTATATACAGTAGATACTGTTAGATTTGCCACTAGCTTCTTCTAAAGTGGTTTTCATCCTACCAAAAATTCATCCTCCTTGGAATTCTCACTGATCTCTATCCAAGGAGTAAGAGCTCTATATAATTGCCAAAGATTGGGAAATGTAATGTAAAGCCATGTGATATTCTTTTTTATGTAAAAATATGCAATATACATGCTGTATTCTTTATGAACTCTGAAGTTTTGATAAATAACATAAACTTACAAGCCTCTACAAATACCCCTGTGATCTCTTGACCATCTTCAGTGTTTATATATTTATAAATACTTTCTCTTGTGGCTACTAAATTTTATGTCAGCAAAGAAAAAGGGATAGTGATTTTGTTCAGCGGTGTGTTGGTACCAGGTATTTTAAACTAATGTTGTATTCTTGAAAAGTATATAAAATTATCATCCTGTCTTAAAAAGCAGGATGTTAGCATCCAAGAGAGCGAATGGGCAGAAACAGTTGAGACTCAAATTTATCAATCCTACATTTGAACTATAATAATAAAGATATCTAAAACAATGTGAAGATAATACCCATGTTTATGTAGTGGTTAAAATTGCTCTCATTTGCTGAGTAGATGTCAGAACTTTCAATAAACACGTTCTTACAGTTAGAACAGGTATCTTCAAGAACAAGTACTTTTACTACCCAATCCATGCTTTACAGAGAAATAATCATCTAAATTCTTATCTTTTAAAGACAAGCCACGGGCTCCTAATAGACTGAGAATTTAGATACACCAGATAGCCTTTCCTACATTAAAAATAAGCTTGATCTTTAAATGTTTTAGGCAACCTCACCTCCCAGCAAAGGAAATTGAAGATGTGTTCAGATAGATGTGCAGGCAACTTTTTTTTCCCCCATCCATCCTCATTAAATAAAGCAAGGGTATGCAATTTCTTGTCGACATGTAAAGGCTGCATTCCAAAAATGAGTGGAGACACAACCTCTTTTAAGAGGAGGCTTCAGGGGTTGTAAAAGGTGAAAAGGGTACCTTGAACTCCTTCAAAGCTTATGGTAAATGTCTTAGCCTTTAAAACTCCACAAATTCATTTCTGGTAAGAAGACAAATTAGTAACAATTTGTTACTTGGCAGGAACTCTTGGGCCAATTCTTGGCAGGAACTCTGGGGCCCTAAAATGAATACTGCTTAGTTATATGTGGGTCATGACTATACTTTTTGCATACCTTGAATAGAGAAGCAAACACAAGGATATTGCATTTGCATTCATTTTAACAGCTGAACACTAATTTTATTTTAATAGGAGATTAAAATAAAATAAAATCGCTCAATTAGGAATACCCAGGGGTGTTCCACAGGAGGGTGGAGAAGTCAATATTGTAACCACAACTGCACAATCAAAGCCTCATACTTTTTGTGGTGACAAACGGGCGGTACATGTCAAAAAGGATAGGGCTTCAGATGTTGCAACCTCATTTTAAACTTTTTTGACCCTCCGTATAGACTCCCCTGGGGATACATCAGCATTAGATGGTCAAAGAATTTGGCATGACTAAATAACTCACCAAAAATGCCAACAATTGGAGAGGGTTCAAACAATCATCAATTCATTCAAAGCTAGCAGGTTACAGTGAGTCACTGGTCTATTGCACCTGAAAAAGCCATCTGTACATTATAGACATTACACAGAATGTTGTTCAGACACTTTGAGCATGCAGACATACCACCAAATAAGGAAACAATTACAACAATTTACAACTGATAAAGGAATAAGAGAACTACAAAATGTGAAAATTGTACTTGAAATACAACTTCACAGCTTTGATGTATGACTTACCCAAGGCTCTAATTCTTATTCTAACAAGCAGTCCCAGGATTTTACCAAGGGAAGAAGAGAGATAAGGAAATGCTTTGAATCAGCTGCCTCCTCTCAAGGCATGAACTGTGTAATGAGTTAGTAGGCACAGCTTGATACACTAATAAAGACTTCCATTCCTAAGGATGTTACATAAACATACAGCAGAGAATATGTTAAGAAACATATTCATAATGTTACATTCATGGATGGAACTATAAGCCTGATTATTATGCAGTTGATTTTTGTGCTGGGTTAGGTCTTATTCTAACAATTTCAACAATAATAACTTTCAGAAATTATTAGAGTCATTGGTTGAGAAGCTGCAAAGAAACTCCATGCTGTCTGGCCAGAAGAAAGACATTGAGCAATTTCTTTGCTCCACCCCCTCTTTTTCAAGGCTGGAAAAAGAAAACAGTGGAAAAGAAAGACCCTTACAGAAATGCTGAGACTGCATCTGACCTTCTACATGCACAGCTTGTTCTTGAACTAATTTGCAGGAGAGACTGCAATGACAGCTAGAATAACTTGAAGCAGTAGGTGACCATTTCCATTTATACTGTACTTGGATTCCAAGTGGCTATAGGTTTGACTTCTGTGTGCTCTATTAATTCATTCTTCAAAAGGTGAGGCCTGCTGTGTCTTCTCAAGCAGATGCTAGAAAGCTGATAACTCCTTTTTTCTTTCTTATAATAAATTAAGAAAATGTAATTGCCTGTTATAGCCTAAAAAGGAACCACTTGGGTAAGTGAAGCATAATTGCACTTTGAAGATATCCAGATGCAATATTTGATTAAATCAGAATAAATCAATTCTTTAAATTTACTTCTGGAAAGAGGCAAACGATCACTGGAGGTGAAGCTGAAGCATAAACCTTCTTGCTGAATGTTTTTAGATTTTCTTTTCTTTGAAAAGAAAATAGAGATGAGAGTCAATACATGATAAGGAATACATACCAAAAATATGAGAATGTGTCTAAAAGGTTCATGCATAAAAATAGGAGAGAGTTGCCTTATGCATAGCTCAATATGTGTTATGACACAAGAGCATTGAGGATAAACTTATAGTTTAAGTAGCAATGGAATTATCAATTTCTTTCCCAAGCCAATTCACCTTAGCTTCCCATTTGGAGTCAACCCAATCTATGGCTGAATTTCAGTGGCATTTTCTCTAATGGTGTAGACACAGGTATCCTACCAATCACTTCAATCAATGTTTAAATTATTTGTGATGTACTGCTCACTAGATTACATTCTCTGATCAGTTCTACCTGGAGAATACTGGTGATCAGCATGATACCTCCCTGATTTTCAACCAGTTTCCCTGACTGCTTATCACTCTTTTATCCTAAAGATAAGACATCATTTTTATATATAGTAGTTCTTTTGTACATTATTGGATATTGGAATATTATCATTCAACTGTGTGGCATATGCTGAAATAGAATTATTCTAAGGAATTCTATTTAGGGAAAGGTGATCCACTGGAATACATAGTAGGCTCCATATTGCCATATTATGGGCTTCCTCTGCAAGGTTCCTTTTTCTATTATTACATACATATGTACATATTGACAAATATACTTTTTATGATGTATAAATGATTTTATTATCAGAAAACTGTAGGGTATAATATAAACAGCATCTAGACAGATATCGTTGAATAATATAAAGGCATAAAGTGGGCATTTTAATCAACACTAACCTCCTGCATTTCCCTCTTTAGAGGTAGATCTGAAGGAGTCATGTACATCTTCAGAGGTCTTAATAATGCAGGGTTCCTAGCAAAAATATAAAGTGCCTTCTGGCAAATGTACTCAAAATTGCACTTCAGATTTTCAAATCAGATCAATGTCAAAAGCTTGAGGACAAAGCCTATATACATCAAGATTTTTAGGGCAAGATATCAACACACACACACACACACACACAGAGAGAGAGAGAGAGAGAGAGAGAGAGAGAGAGAGAGAGAGAGAGATGTAAAACACACAGTATTTGAACAACAAAGTAAAACTAATGGATATTGTTGTTAAAATTTATATCCCATAGATATGCACAAACTTATATATTTATATAAAGAAATAATACTATATATTTATAAAAATACTAGCTGTACCCAGCCATGCGTTGCTGTGGCTTAGTCTGGTTAAATGAAAAAGAAAGAAAAGAGAACGCGCATGTTTGTGGAAAGTTTAATTTCACAATGCGTGTGAGTATACAATATTTTTTGTTGTTCCATTGTCTGTGCAGATATAGAGATTGTCTGGTTTGCCGGCGCTGTTTTTTAAAAAAAGCATGTTTTTACCTGTCACAGGTGTGACATCTATATAATAGTAGGTATATAAAAACACGTGCATATTCGAATGCAACGTTGTGTCAAAATTTCAAAGCAATCAGTGAAGAACTTTCGGAGATTTAAGATTTTGAACAAACAAACATTTACATTTTTATTTATATAAAATAATATAGATATAGCTATACATATGGCAGGTCCCACAAGACGTCTTCTCTGCATGGTGCCCACTTTATGGAGCACCATCTATGCAGGGCGCTTGCTGCTCTCTGAGTCTACTTATTTTCTTGCAGACATTTCATTACCAAACTAGGTGATATATGTATGATGTCGGTAATTAAAGGACTCTGCAGTTCAACCCTGAGCTGCAAATATTCTCTTCTAGCTCCATCCCTTTTAATGTCTCTCAAGACCTAATTATGTTATCAGGCTTGAGACAGAGAACCCAAGACATGGGTTATCAGGCTTGAGATACAGAATCCAAGACATGCTTAGATGACTCCATTGTTGAAGTGGCCATTTTTATCAACTCTTTGCCTAGGATCTGTATATTTGTTTTTATAATATTTCTCTCTTAATCTGGATTTTTATATCTGTTTAGATGTTATTTTTATTCAATTATCACATGCTTCCCAGGGTTTTTGTGAGGTGGAAGGCTATATAAATCTGATTAATTATAATATATAAATAATATATTTGTGCTTGTCTCAATCAGGAATTTCTCTCTCCCCTGCCTCTGCCCAGTTTTCTCCTTCTTTCATATCTTTACCAGAGATGGGAAATCATCTGTTCTGTTTGTCTTTTTGATATTTTCAACTATTGATAATTCTCTTCGGGAAACATATTGCACTGGTTTTTCATTGCAGTCCCACCACTAATAATATTTACACATCAATTAATCTCATCCCTGCCACTATATATGCCCCTCCAACTGTTCCAGGTTATATGCTGTCACTTGTTACTGGTAGAACAGCTGACTTCTATCAGTGGTAGGCATATTTCCAGCAGTGTTACTTGCCCAGTACTATCCATGGGATATATGTAGTAGTTCTGTCAAATCAGTAACATTTCCCAGATGTTACTGTTACTACATCCAATTAGTGTTGCTGCTAACTATCCACAGCTGCCTACTTGGCAAAGCTTGTCTAGCAGCTGTCTTATCTAATGGGCCTCTTACCACCTGCAACCCAATAGATGCACCCAGTAGTAAAGTCCCAGGCTGGTTAATTTGTGCACCTCTGTATCAGTCACATATGATTTATCTTCCTCTATTCTAGTCTATTTAACCACTGTAGCGGTGTGTAACTTCATGTCTCAAAGAGTCTGCAGATTTCTTTCCAGTAATCCTCATGCATAGTCCATGCCACAGTATGTTTTGGAAGAAAACTGACAAAGAACATTTTGAAGGTATGCTGATGATTTGGAAACTCTGCTGAATGAGTCAAGAAAAATTCATAATTGGATAGATGAACAATACGGCTACATGTATTGTGAAAAGTCTCTCAGTACATTAATATATCAACATAATAAGGAAACTTTTATTGCCAAAAATCTGCCACCAAGTATAGCAATCATTAAAAACAATGTTCTCCTTTGAATTATGATACTTTTTTTTCTAAAAATGAGACTGAAACAGCAATCTGCATTTTTCAGCTGCTTACTTTGTATCCATTTGCAGGACTTAGTAGCAACTGACTATATTACCGGAAAATTGTTTCCATGATCTAGCAGACAAACTATAATATTTTGAAAAACTCATGGAAATGATAAAAGTTACTATGTTATCATAATCTAACAAAATTGTAGCAATACTTCTAAACAGTGACAAATTAAATAAACAGAAATAAATTAATATAAACCCATGGAACATTAATTGTATGCTTTTATTCAGATGATCACAGCAACTTCATTTCCTCTTTTTCCCTTCCAGAAACAAGCGTTCAGCCAGGTGATCTCTCTTAACAAAGGCATCCCAAAAAGATCATCTCATACCTCCGTTATTTACATTTCAGATCAAATAATATGAGAATATTAAATAATTCATGATTGTGGAATTAAACCATTAATACTTAACACCACCACTCTGAATGATCTTTAGAAACAAACATGGTACCAATATACTTCTAATAATAAGGATACAATATTCAGGTACTCCTTGACTTATAACCATTTGTTTAGTTACCATTTGAAGTTATAACGAGCATTGAAAAAATGATCATTTTTCACACTTATTACCGTTGCAGCATCCCCATGGTCACGTGATCAAAATTTGGATGCTTGGCAACTGGCATGTATTTATGATTGTTGTAGTGACCAGTTTTTGTGCCCTTCTGAGAAGCAAAGTCAAATGAAGCCAGATTCACTTAACAACCTTGTTGCTAACTTAACAGTAAAGATTAACTTAACAACAGTGGCAAGAAAGGTCATAAAATGGGGCCAAACTCATTTAACAACTTCTTGCTTAGGAAAGGACATTTTGGGCTCAATTGTGGTCCTAAGTCAAGGACTTCTTGCATCCCATAATCAACTGGGTATATATAGCCATTTCAGTTCTTGAGCAATGGGAACCTGAAAACCTGGCACTCTTTCTCCAGCAGCAACTACTATTGCTAGTTTAATTATTAATTTAACAATTGCTACCTTAACAATTCTATGCAGAAGAAAATAAATATCCTGTGCCAATTTTCAGGTGGCACTTGATTCTCACAGAGCTCTTGTTACAGCTGTTTCTTTCAACTGCTTTAAAGACCTCTTTTAAAAGAGAGCTCTACCATACCCTCCAGGAAATTTGCTTCTCCTCCTGTTCTCTCAGTATCATGGCACTCTAGCAGCCCAAACCAAATGATCAGATAGAAGAATGCCTGGGTGGATTCCAGTCTGTGATCACTTCATTACAGCCACTGCTGAAGTGCCTGAATTTATGCCTGAATCTACAGCAAATTTTGTGTTGGAAGATGATAGATCATACCCTTTAGCACATTGGTTCTCAACCTTTTTATACGGTGACCCCGGTCATAAGGGCGTGGCGTGCATGCGCGGCGGCGCCCCCGACAGAAAAAATGGCGGATCACGTTGTTTGGCGACTCCCGTAAAATGGTCGTTTGACCCCAAATGGGGTTGCGACCCACAGGTTGAGAACCGCTGCTTTAGCATCATCTCAGAAAACATGAAGTTAAGTTAAGCAATTTTAGCTCGGGCCAGGGATGATAGTAAGGCACCATTTTATGAGGCCATGCCTTTAAAGAATGCTAAGCATGCAATCTTTGAGGAGCAGTCCATTTAGCAGTTAGGAACATTGAAATGATTCCTATGAGAGTGCTGGTGGTCTGATTTTAAGAAGTAATGGGAGTAACACACTATATGCATTAATTAGTGATGATTATGTTTCATTTTTTTCTGAGAAAGAATGGTGGTTATATAAAATATACTGACTTTTCTGCATAATGCAGATCTCATTACTATAATCCAGCTTTCCCAGCATGTAATACGTTGGTGAAATCATTGTCATTTAAGGCTTGCGGCTTTCCACGTGGAATTGAACAACTGAAAGGAGCTATGAATAGGATTTGTTATTCTTTACTAAATTTAAAAACATTTTTGGGATGCTATTCTTGAACATGTAGCTTTTGTTCAAGTTAAACATGAGCAGGTATCATGATAAGAAGGGATGTTAATGTAGGGAAAATTTCATAAAAACAGTGCTATGTATGAAATCCTCTTACTACAGGCAATTGCACCTTACCTATGGAAACTATGGATCTTCAGTTGTTTCCAATTGTACGTTATTCAGTTGCTTACTTGCTAAATATGAGTTTTGTATTTCTCTAAATATTTCTGTTGCAATTGCTTGGAATGTAATTGGATATTACAATTTGTTGTTGTTGTTAATTGCGAAGTCGTGTTCGACCCATCGCGACCCCATGGACAACATTCCTCCAGGTCTTCCTGTCCTCTACCATCTTCTGGAGTCCATTTAAGTTCACACCTACTGCTTCAGTGACTCCATCCAGCCATCTCATTCTCTGTCGTCCCCTTCTTCTATTGCCCTCAATCTTTCCCAGCATTAGGCCCTTCTCCAGTGAGTCCTTCCTTCTCATTAGGTGGCCAAAGTATTTGAGTTTCAACTTCAGGATCTGGCTTTCTAAAGAGCAGTCAGGGTTGATCTCTTCTAGGACTGACCGGTTTGAACGCCTTGAAGTCCAAGGGACTCGCAGGAGTCTTCTCCAGCACCATAGTTCAAAGGCCTCAATTCTTTGGTGCTCAGCCTTTCTTATGGTCCAACTTTCTCAGCCATACATTGCAACTGGGAAAACCATGGCACTTTTGCCACTTTTGCCATACATTGCAACCATATGCACTTTTGTTGGCAGGGTGATGTCTCTGCTTTTTAGTATGCTGTCTAGATTTGCCATAGCTTTCCTCCCCAGGAGCAAGCGTGTTTTTATTTCTTGGCTGCAGTCCCCATCTGAGGTGATCTTTGAGCCCAGAAAAATAAAATCTGTCACTACCTCCATTTCTTTCCCATCTGTTTGCCAGGAATTGAGAGGGCTGGATGCCATGATTTTTGGTTTTCTTAATGTTGAGTTTCAAGCCAACTTTTGTACTCTCCTTCTTCACCCGCATCAAGAGGCTCTTTAGTTCCTCTTCACTTTCTACCATTAGAGTGGTATCATCTGCATATCTTAGGTTGTTGATATTTCTCCCCGCAATCTTAATTCCAACTTTTGATTCATCTAGCCCTGCCTTTCTCATTTACTCTTCCAGAAATGCTTTGAAAAAAATTCAAGTTCAAGGAAATAAATGGTTCCTCAGGGAAGTCCATTCATTAACATTTCTTCTAGAGCAGGGATCTTCAAACTTGGCCCTTTTATGACTTGTGGACTTCAACTCCCAGAATTCCTCAGCCATTTATGCTGGCTGAGGAATTCTGGGACTTGAAGTCCACAAGTCATAAAAGGGCCAAGTTTGAAGACTCCTGTTCTAGAGCTTCTGGACAAATGTTATACTTTTCAAAAGAAGAGACTGTTCTTATGGAGCAATAATAGAATCAGTTATAAATTCATCACTTTAATGAAAATTTGAGAAAAACAATCTTTCAAAATGCCTCTATGGAATATTAGCTACTTCTCATCCACAGAGGACAGCCAGTTTGGTTAGATGATGTGTCCTCTCTGCATGTACAGTGTATGTTCAAAAATTACTGCAGAATATTGTTTTGTAATGGATTACTTGCAGTATGAGCACTTTTAAATATTGCTATCTCAAACTGCCTCAGTCTTTCACTGAAATAATACAATCTGTCAAAATACCATATTCCACCAAGCTTAGACTGCTTATGTTATATTAATTTTGTTGTTTTAAATATAAACCTATGCATGCCCATAGCACTGCAGAATTTTGTAAACAAAACCATTAAAGAGTGACTTGGTCCAAAAAGCCTATTGTCAAAGAGATGACGAAAATCACTGGGAGATGGGTAGTCAAGTGTAGCAAGGAATAAAGATGAACAAATGCATTTAACTTGATTTAAGGATGTCTTGAGATTACACCATGGATTTTGTAATCCTGAATTGTAATTGTGTGAAATAAAACTTGTGTGTTAGAAAACTTCCATTGCTGGGGTGGAATGTTTGGCTTTTTAAATTCCACATTTTTTCTCTGCCTCCAGAATTTGTCATTTAAAAGATTTTAATCCCTTTAATTCATATATATGACTTTCCTTGCCTTTCTGCATTATTAGATTGTTAAAAATCAGGATGGAGGGAAACATATTATATGCATATGAATTACTTTAAGATTAGAATTATAAAAGAATAATAGGTTTCTGTCAGAGTCACAGAATCATAACTCCAATAATCAAAATTGTGCCTCTGTTTTTTTAAGAAAAATAATTGGAAAGTGAACATTTGATATCATTTTGAAATTTTATTAATCTATGTTTTGTGTAAATCTCCATGGAAAGCATTTCAAAAAATATATCACAAGTATTATACATGCAACTTTCTCAAATATCTGTTGCTGATTTGGGGAAGATCATTTGGGTTTGTCTAGTCTATTTGGGACAAACATAGCATTTATTTTCTACTGAAATCCTAACAATCCTAACCCTTTTACACATATTGTTAATATTGTTTTGCTGTTTACTTTCCAGTATTGTATTAACGTCCACATACACATGGAAAGCAAGTAATAGAAAAGAATTGTGCAAAATTTCCATATGTTTTTCAGTTCTGAAAACAATTAAGCTAGTTGAACTAAGAACAGAACATATGGCAGAATCCCCCAAAATAATAAAGGATTGGAATATGAATAATCCAGTTTAATTGCATCTGGAGATAAGGGTTAAGGCAGCATAGCTGGCTGAGGAATTCTGGGAGCTGAAGTCCACAAGTCTTAAAGTTGTCAAGGATGCAGACCCCTGAGTTAAGGGATTCAGTCAAATGTCCTGGGAAAAAATAATGTTTCTTTGGAACAGTTCAGAAAAAAAGGAAGTAAATGTTGAAATGAGTGAATCTCTGCATACTGGGCAATATATGAGTCATTACTCATATACTTTACATAAAATGACTCAAGTTTCTAGTTATCAACATAAATGCAATAATGTGAAAATGGGTGTTTGGGGTCAGAAAATATCTGCATCATTGTTGAAAATTAGATAATCTGAGAAAAAAAATTGATATTCATAATGGAGTTATCAGTTCATTGGGTTATTCACTGGGAGCACTAGGAAAATGTGGGGGAAATATGGAAGACAGCAATAAGACTACAACTAGAGATTATGGGTATGCTCTTATAGCTTAACTGATGAACTTCTCTGATTTATTGGGATGGTCATTCTTAAAATTATGAATTTTGAATTAAATGGAGCATTTGTCAACTATGGACTATCAAAATAACAAACTCTACTTTTGTATGCCTTCTATGTCCATTTCTCCCATTTCAATGAACTGAAAACTTTACCAATGTAAATACTTCTCTTCACTGAAATTTTATGCTAGCTCCTTTATTTTACAAAGAACTCAGTATTTCCAAACTACAGAGAAAGAGCTTCATTCCTTCTCTATACTTTGCTTCTGTGGCCTTCTTGGGAAGTCCCAGTAATTAGAATAAGTAACTGTATCTAGGAAGCACAGAAGTTTCTCCCAGTCTTTCCAATTAAGTAGCTAAGGCAGCATGAAGAGCATTGGATGTATAAACTCCTTTGCCTTTAGTTTTATTACACCAAAGTGCATCACATCTGTGAAATGAAGAACCTTGTGGCCACCTCACATATTCTTTAGAAGTCTTATTACAAAGACAAACTTTTTACAAGAACTTTTGCACCTTGGAATAGAACCTCATCTCTGTGGTATTTTGTACAATGAACAGAAAAATGTTTTTAGTCAAGATTTTTTAAAAGTTATCTTCTTTGTGAATCTTCTCTTATATGAAAGAGTGCTCCATAATTTGCTCCATTTTCTTGATTTTTTGATGGTTAGAATGATATTCTAAGGTTTATTTCTTCTCTTTTTTTAAAGAATAAACTGATTTGCATATTTCCTTTCTTAAAGATTCTGGATGACATTTTTAATTAGTTAAATATTATAGGCATGCTTGCTTCAGAAAAAAAACATGAAAAAATATTATAATGGTTGCACATAATCTTCCGATTTAATTTTGCTTCTACAGAAAATATTGGTTAGGGTTTTTTTCCTTCTCCTAAATTTATTAATCTCCAAGTGTGATTAGCATTTTGTTGGTTTCTGAGAGAAAAATCTCATCATCAATAATATAGAAATTAACCTTCTATAACATTTAGAATCAAGATGTACTTACTAAAGAGTATTATTTGAGAACTTGAGGTATGTGTTTGTTAATGAGTTGGGAAAAAGGGGAATCTCTCTCATCTTTTGGATGGCATTTTATTGGCAAAAGATACAGATAAAAAAAAATACTGAAGGCAATGTTTGCTTAATGTTTTAAAATTGTTCATGATGAAGGAAATATATTTAAATTTCATCCTTGAAATTCTGTGAAGGAACGCTTACTGTGAATCTGCACTGTTACATCTGCCTATAAAAAGAGATTGGCATTACCTTTTGCTGGATGTTGGATGATGCTTGATGAAATGAAAATCTCTTGTTGATACTGTCTATATGTTTCAATGAAAAATTCTGGCTCTGTATTGATGCTCCTACCTGAGAGTATGGAATAGTTTTTGTGACATCACAATGATGTTGTGTGATATTGAAGTTGACTACTAAGACCTGATGTTGCTATTTGCTTGAAATGTGATAGTCCCATAACTCCTCATATACAGGTAGTCCTTGACTTATGACCACAATTGAGCCCAAAATTTCTGTTGTTGAGTGAGGCATTTGTAAAGTGAGCTTTGCCCCATTTTAGGACCTTTCTTGACTCAATTGTTAAGTGAATCTGGTTTCCCCATTGACTTTGCTCATCAGAAGGTTGCATAAGGGGATCACATAAACCTGAGATAGAGTAGCGGTCATAAATATGAACCAGTTGCCAAGGATCTGAATTTTGATCACATGCTCATGGGGACACTGCAACAGGTTGTAACTGAAAAAAACAGTCATAAGTCACATTTTTCAGTGTCACTGCAACTTTGAATGGTCATTAAATGAACTGTTGTAAGTCAAGGACTACTTGTAAAGGAAGGCAATAGGCAATCAAGAACCAAAGTTCATCAGCGCTGGATAAGGCATGGATGATAGCAAAGTGAGGTGTGTCAAGCTGAAATACAGTATTCTACTTTCTATAATAACTTAAAGTGGATACTCTCTGAATATCAAGTAGAATACAAGTACTTAGCATTGCTCAAGTCAATTTTTAAAAAAATCAGATCCAGAATAACACCAGGTATAACCCTATTTCCTGACAAATGAAAGCATGGACCTGAGAGAATATCTACTTCTACTATATGTGCACTTGTCAAATCTTTTTATCTATTTTGTACCTCATTGGGAGAAACTTGGAAATGAGTACACACTTCCACACAGACTTATCTTCTAAGTATAGATATCAGCAACCTAACGAAAAGAAGCCTAACGTTGTATACCCTATGTTTTCTTTCAGTCTCTCGGAAGTGATAGGAGAAGTTGCTAATAGAAAAAAAATTCTGCTACCATTGTTTAAGTAAAATGTTACTTTTGATGAAAAAGGCATTCTTAAATTATCAAAACACATTTATATCCACATACTAGGAAAAGTGCAGGACAATGCTGTGGTATTGGAAAATAGCCATGCTGACAGAGGAGAATGTGAATTGTAATTCCACACATATGAACAGAATAGGGTAAAGGATGAGTAAAAAAAGTGTCACCAGGGCTAGGACACTTAAGATAACCTTTTAAAAAAATGAGGAAACATGTATTTCAGTGTGCTAGAATCTCCATGTCTGTAGCCCTAAAACATTACAAGAATTGTAATTAAGTATAATTAGGTCATGCAGTGATGCAAAGAATATTTGAGGGAAGATATAAAATGAGATTATTCCCCAAAGACAGTTAAGGAGTTAACACTATTCTCTGTATCCCTGAGTTAATACATAAGGATACAGAACTATTATTGTAAGCTCCTTGCTCACAAATATGTTTATTTACGCATTGTTTGCTTTGGCTTGTATTTGTTTTTCTAAACTGTACAGAAAATTGCTAGTTAAACTATGCTTGATTTAAATTAAAAGATAATTTCACTTTTAAATTTTTGAAATGCTTTATATGTAAGCTTATAATTCATATATTAATCAGGAATCCTGTGACTTTTTTTTTAGTAATCATTTACCAATTTTTCACCTTTCTTTAAAACGACAGGGGAGAAAACGTAATTTTAAAGATAATAAATGCAGGGAAAATAAAAAATGACATATATATCAAACACAAATAATATGTAATATGAAAGCTGGCATTAGTATTTACAATTTTGTGGGATATATTGTATGTTTACAAGAAATGACTTTTTTATCTATGGATTTTGATGTCAAAGCCTTCTGACATAAACCACTACTAATTGAAATTTCCATATACCTATTGGCCCATATTAGGAAGGGAACAGAATTTTATTTCACATTCTGAAATAAATTCACACTTTCTAAAGCAGTATGTCAAATGAATTTGTTCAATATTTAGATTTCTGATGCTTTAGTTCACATAAAACACAGAAATTAAGGTATAATATGAGCTATCTGCAAATCTTTTCTCTAATTTTTAGTACTAAAGAAAATATATTTTGGAGTGGTTTTTTTTTTTAAAAAAATCACTAACTGGTGTGAAATAAATAAGAGCCTGCAAAAAAAGAAAAGAAAAAGAAAATAAAACTGACAATTTCATCCTTCCTTTGTGTACATATCCACTTTTCTCAAGATGGGAAAAAAGTGAATCAGGAAGAGCCTTAGACTACTTGTAATCATACTTTTAGAGTATAGGATATTTCCAATTATCAAGATTAAATAAATGTGAAGCAATGTTGGTATCAAAATAATGGCTTTTAATAGAGTTCATTAAATATCTTGAGCATTTCATATTTTCTCTTTTGTATTATATATCTTCATAAGGAAGAGCAAAACATTCCTTTTGAAAAAAAGGCAATAAATATGAAACAGAGCATAAAATGTTAATATATGGGTAATATATAACCCATATTACCCAGGGAGTGCAATGTCTCACATGGTTAGGATGCTGGGTTGATGATTAGCAAGCCTGCGTTTGAGACCTGAGTGTTGCTGTATGGCAAAGTAAGCTCCCATTATTGGCTCCAGCTCCTGTCAATTTGACAGTTTGAAAGCGAGTAATTGCAAGTAGAAAGATAGGTACCATTTTGGTGGGGACATTAATGGGGACATGAAAGGAGCACCCAACCAGGCATTCTCCTGGGCAACGGTGATGTCACCAGCTATCCTTTCAACCCAGAAGCACCTTAGGTGCTTCCAGTATGAATGCAAATGTGATATGGGTAATATTATACCTGCAAAGATAAAGTATCTTAGTAAATCGTTCTGTGCTATCAGATTTGAGAAAATAAAGGTATGCATTTAGATTGCCAGATATATCCATCTTCTCTGTTAAATGATATGCAATGATAACATACACTTTTGGTATTCACTGAGGGTGGAAGAGTACTATATTGTCCTAACTTATTGAAGCAACAGTGAATATTAGTTGAATACTCATAGCACTTCACATGGATACTTAGTATTACTTATAAGAAAACTATATGGCAGACCAATATTGTAATGACCATAACAGACTCATACTTCCTATATTCATGTTCATGTAACTGTAATTTTTACCAAAAATCAGATCACTAGTTCTTATTTAAGGTTACAGCCATGCAGAAAAAGACAGAACATGCAGTTGACAAGTGTCCCTAGAAGTAGGTTTAATTCACTGAAGGTATGAATGGTTGTAAGAAAGAAATTTGCCTATATGTGCCTATAGAATAATAATAAAAAAGTAACGTGAGGGTTTTTTTTACCTCTCTCTCTTCATATGACACCCTATCCACTTGCCTTCTGCTGATGTGGCAGATGGAGTTTCAGCTCCACGCATCTTTTAATGATGTGTGTCATCCCAGAACACCAGACAAAGTGTTCAATGCAGAAGGAATGTTCTTCTGGATTCATCATGATGTTGTTCCCTCATTAACCTTAATAGTGTAGGGAACCTCTGCAACTACGGTATAAGATTGCTGTAGATCGATTCTTATTGATGGGATGGGATTGTGTTTTCCAGCTAGATTGCTCCCTTACTGTTTCAGCATTAAAACAAATATTTGTAATTATTATTTCTTTTAGATGGGGTTATCCATACAGATGTTATAGATGCAACTTCAAGTTCCTCTTTTTTAAGAAAAGTTAAGGAAATATCATTACATTACAAAAAAAGTTAGGGAATTATCATTACATTACAAGGGAATTATCATTACATTGCCATGCCTTTTTAGCTGGCCAAATGTTTCTTCAGCTTGCTTTAATCAGGTTCACCAGTGAGCTTACCTCCTGCAAATCAAAGAAAATTGCTTTCCTTCTCTGCTAGTTTAATTGCCATGTGGTAGAGACAGAGCAGAACATGTCTTGAATTATTTTCCTTAAAACTGTCAATGCTTCCTTATTACCATTCTCTTAAAAAGTTAGTTCTCAGTGGGGATTTTGCCCCTCTTTTCACAAATGTATTCAATGCAACCTTTCAATTCTTTATTGCCAAAGATGACTTGTTTTTCAGAACTATTTACTGTATCTAGATGAATTTTTCATTTAAAAAATAGTCCACCGTTATTATGACTTTGATATTCCTGATGCCTTTAATATTCTTTGGTGGGGGATTTTTGCATTAATTTTTTTTCTTCATTTTTTTTTTCTTCTTGAAATGCCTTGTGAAAGGTACCAAACATTTCCACAAAGATTTCTGCAGCATTTTCCAGATAGACATTCTTATGTATTCTGTATCAGGTTCAGTATTTTAAAAAAACAAACCAAGGAACCAAGCTTTACCAATTGTTGCACTGGGAAGTATGAAACCAACAAAACAATTTCTATTAACCAGGTTTTGGTTACTCATGAATATCAAGATGTTCAAGATATCCTAATATAAACATTTTGTAGAGGTAACCCCATATAGCAAAAATACATTATACCAATTTTTATTTTTTAAAGTCTTCTCTGAATTTACTCATACACAATTTTAATTGATTACTATATTCTATAATTGTAAGACCAGAAAAAGTATTTACATATTTTTTTTAATATTATATCTGTCTCAACCCTACCCAGGGTGGTTGTTTTAGGGAAAATAAGAGGAAGAAAGAGTATTAGATATGTTTGCCATCCAAATTTATTTATAAAAATAAGAAAGAAAGGATATGTCTGTTCTCTGTATAGTATTTAACTATCACATATAAGATGGCAAATGCATAAGTAATATATAGTAAGCTTACTTAAGTTTACTTAAACAGTGAGCTGTTATGTCTGTAATCCTGCTTTTAGAGTTACCACTTATTCTGCAAAGCCAGTAAGGTCCATTCTTAAGCTGTATAGAAACTTAGGATGCATTACAAAGAGATGGAACAATAAAAACAGAAAAGATTGGAAATCATTGTAACATAATAGTGGAATAGATTTGTTTGTGTATTAAATTTGATTTGTGCATTTGTAGCATGGAACAGTTTGGGCTTGCTTGTCAAATTGAACAGCATTTTTACTTTCAATACATCAGAATATATACCATATCATTTCACAATGTATCTGTAAAAGAGATCACCGGCTTCTTGTTTATGAATTTTAAAACCACTTTTATAGAAAAAATACATCAGAAACAAAACAATGCCATACACTTCTTCAAATGGAAGAAGAATGTAATAACTCTTGTGATCTTTTGTCCACCTGTACCTGTTCAAATGGAAATTCAACTTTGCCAATAGCAAGGTACATTGTTCTATTTTTCTCTTTCTATATTTATTTTCATTTCTAGAAATAAGGAGAATCCAACTGGGGGCTGAAGGGAAAAATGCTAAGCAAAGAAATGATGGTGAGATTAGTGAAGTAGAAAAAAATAAGAATAGTTAGAAATTCCAGACAATGGGGCTGAGTTCAAGATGTGACCTCAGTTGTGAGATGGTGTAAGACATCTCTGTATCTGAATTCATAGATTATTCAAGCCAAATTTTGTACTATGTCTGTGTATTTAATGTGCAGAAAAGGTCATAAATGTCATTGACCAGAAGAATTAACTCCTGTAGAACTTCTGGCATTGTTTTTCCTCCACTGAGTTCCAGGATTGAAGAAATGTTTATTTTAGCAAGTGCTTGCCAAATGTATTTCTCTCTTCTTCTTTTTTTTTGCTTCATTAAATAGTGTTTCTTTTATTGTTTTATATGAATCATATTAGGGCAGTATGTATGAATAAATAGACAGATATAAACTGATAGCTTTTAAATCAATTGATGAATACAGTCACATTTTAGAATTTGATTGGTTCTTTCATGGATCATGATTCAATTACAGTACATATTTCACACTGCATAATAACTCGAGATAAAACAAAATGTGTGGGAAAACCCGATTTATCTCCTGCTGATGGCAATGCCTACACAAAGGTTTGCTTAGATGAGTCCAGGGAGAAGAGCATAATGGTTAAAAAAAAATTTGTTTTATAGGAATAAGTATAAAGAAAGAGAAACGATCATCACATCTGTTACATAATTTTTGTTTTTACAAGTTGCTTTTTAAGGAGAAAAGAAGCCATAGACATAATGCAGACAAGATATTTCTGAAACAGAAGCTTGCCTTTCATCTAAAAGTGTTCAATATTAAGATCTAAAACAACCAATGGTGCCTTGGATCTGGCAGGATCAACCTCAGTGAACCTGCTGATAATTTCTTCATAACTGTTTCTGCTGTCTGTGAGGGATCAGGAAAATATGTACTTGAGTTTGAGCTGTATTTCAGCACTAGCAGCTGGCATCAACCACATGTGGCCATCTCCTTAATGCCTTCTTTACTCCGATGAATATTTTCCTGATTCCTAGTGGACAATCACTTGAATATGAGCCAGCAGTGTGTTGCAGCTGTGAAAATAAGCCAACACAGTCCTAGGCTGCATTAACAGAGGGATAGAATGAAGGTCACATGAAGTGTTAGTACTTTATAATGCCTTGGTAAGGTCACACTTGGAATATTGCATCTAGTTAGGTTGCCACAATATAAAAAAAAATGCCGAGACTCTAGAAACAGTGCAAAGAAGAGCAACAAAGATGATTAGGGGACTGGATGGTAAAACATGTAAGGAATGGTTGCTGGAATTGGGTGTGTCTAGTTTAATGAAGTGAAGGATGAGGGGTGACATGATAACAGTGTTCTAATATCTCAGGGGTTGCCACAAAGAAGAGGGAGTCAAGCTATTCTCCAAAGCACCTGAAAGCAGGACAAGAAGCAATGGGTGGAAACTAACCAAAGAGAGAAGCAACCTAGAACTAAGGAGAAACTTCCTGACAGTGAGAACAATTAATCAGTGGAACAACCTGCCTCCAGAAGTTGTGAATGCTCCAACATTGGAGGTATTTAAAGAAGAGATTGGACAACTATTTGTCTGAAATGGTATAGGGTTTCCTGCCTGAGCAGGGGGTTGGACTAGAAGAACTCCAAGGACCCTTCCAACTCTGCTATTTTGTTATTCTAAAACTACATAGCCATTGTAGAAGCCCATTTATATGGCCATCACAGAGCTCCAAGAAAAATATTGCTCCTTTAAGGTATTGTTGACAAAAACAGTGAGGATCCTTGCTCTAAAATCTGAACTACTTCTGCTTCTTTCAGTTCTGAATATGGATTAATTTTGCTTTCAATTTTAGAAATCTACAATACCTCCAGATATGCCCATCCATATTTCCAATATAAAAAAATGAGGCAGAATGTGCATTTTGACAGGCATGGGAAAAGTATTGATTTATCTCTGAAACCCAGATGACCTCACTTGGCAAAATGCTAAAACAAAAAATGTTGTATATGTAATCTACCCTAAATTGTTTTTTTTTAAAAAATGGGATAAAATGAATAATGCTATATTAATTTCCTTCCTTGAAGTTTTGACTCCTTGTTCCATTTTCTCTCCATCCATGGAACACCTTATATAAAGTAAGGTTACAAAAATCCAGTTAGCCAGTGGATGGAAGTCAAGATATAGGTGATGTAGTATGATCATTCTGATCTCAAAAGTTTCCAATTGCTATCAAATGAAAAAGAATCATCAGTAAACTCTATTCCCCTTTGAATTAACAAATTCTGAAATTATACATTCCCTTCCCAATAAACAATCTTTTATTTTATCAATCAGTTGCAAAAGGCAGCTTTACTTACATCCTTTCATTATACATTTAACACCATCAAACAAAAACATTTGCCTATCCCAGCTCTTTGGAAAGGAGTTAATAAGTGGATATAAATGCCAAATCCAATTTAAATATCTGGGTGACTGTGCTACCAACCATAATAGTAGCAATAATAATTTCTTGTATGCTGACAGAATCTCACAACTCTGAGTGGCTCACAATAATCAAACAATTACAGCAACATCAATAAAACATAAAAGATAAAAAAAATAAAGGGTGGCAAGCATGAGAATATTTAATGTCTTAGTTTTGAATCATAATTTGCAGTGTTCTGATCTAAAACGGGGGCATAACTAGATATTGCCAGAATAATTTTTCTTCCAGTAAATAGGCAGTTAAAGACAAAACAAGAGAAGAGAAATTAGAAAAGTATGCATCAACTGTTAAATTTCTGTTAATATTAATAGAAAAATAAAAAATGGCATTTGTAAACAGATTAGTGGAATTCACAAACCGGTTTTCAGATAATATCTTGTACAAGTTATAACAGACGTCAATAAATATATCCCTTTGATTATTATTTATGTTGTCAGTAAAACTAGAGAATCAAATAAACAACATATGGGTGTTTTGTTTTGTTTTGTTTTTTAAAAAAAGACAACTTCCTGATGAGAATCTTGAGAATTTAGCAATTGGTTAAGTGGCTAATAACAATGTAATTTTTTTTTAAGGGAATCATTTTCAGTCTTAGTAAGCTTTTGTAATACTTGGATTTTTCAAAGGTAATGTTGATTATAAGTAAATTCCCACAATAGCTTAATACATCTATACATGTGGGATAATGCCAAGAATCTTAGAAAAATGAGGTCAGTTGTTTTATGGTGTTCAAACACTTTATCCAGTGTAAGTGTGCTTTTTAAAAAAAAATATTTTCTTTAAAACAATTCAGATTGTGTAGATCATACTGAAAGGAAAGAAATGAAATACTAATATCCGTGGCATTTATGATCTAAATGTCAGTTATATACCAGATTATATAGCATTTCCAAAGAGAATACATGCTGTATAACAATATAAGCCAAATGAATTTCTTCTAAAAAATATCTTCAACTATAAATTTGCAAAGTAAAAGCATTTGTTTGATTTCCATATTTCAACATTTTGAAACACAATTTCTTTCCCTCATGGGAAGCTGTCTTGTTTTTCATCTTTCACAAATATTGTTACATAAATCTAACATCATCACTAAATATCCTGCTCTAGTTACTAACTATTCATAGCACTCTAAAAGTTTTGCTTTGAGAAACACGTACCTTTACTATATCTTAAAAAAAATAATAGAAATGTTTACATGATCCTTTAAAGATACCTATGCAACTGGCCCCCAAAAGCTCAATAATCCTTTTATATCTAAAACTGAAGTCAACTTGAATTTCATGTGACCTCTTCAAAAAAAAAATCATTTGGACAGGATATTCCACAAGTAATCAACTATATTCAATTACTGGATCTAACTATATTGACTGAGATAGGAGTAAACCCAATTAAATGCAAAGCAGTGAAAGTGGCTTAAGAAATGCTTGCAGAATCCCCTGTTGTGAATTCCACTAATAATTGATCTGATCCACATGACTAGAACAAACACGCACGCTGGAATTCAGTTATCCATCACCTTTCATACTTTATCAATATGCTAATCCAGTTCTGAGTTCAAGCAGCACATTAAAATGCATTTTCAGTGGAAGATACTTTGAATAGAAATGATAGAGTATATTCAATATTCAGCCCTGAAGTTTGTCTTATATAGAGTACTATATATAAAAGGGGAGTGAGGGAAAGAGAGAGAGAGAGAGAGAGAGAGAGAGGGAGGGAGGGAGGGAGGGAGAGAGAGAGAGAGAGAGAGAGACAGAGAGAGAGAGAGACAGAGAGAGACAGAGAGAGAGAAAGAGAGAACAGAACTCAGGGTTGTATGAAGTCTAACAAGAGGGCTGAAAAAAAATCTTGGATTTAGAGGAGAATTCCAGGGGGGAAATAGGAGTTTTGAATTGTTTAAATGGGTAAGACAACCATTTCACTCTTAAAAATTCATGAACTCCTCCCAACAATGGCTCTGTTTTTTATATTTCTTTATACAATGTATATGGCTGCCCAACTAGCAAAATATGATTCTGAGAAATAGGATTAAATATAGAACAAAAGAAACAATCAATATAAATTAACCATATGTACTGTATATACTGTCTTACTCCCAACAACTCTGGGCATTTAACAAATAAAAATGTTAAAAGCGGGGGGGGGGAATGAGCGAGAGTCCAATCCAACAGTGCACTACTTATGTTTTTATATTCTTCTTCTTTTCTCCATCCTATCCCATTCATACATTCAGGATCTGAATATAATACTGACGTATGAAGATTAATGGGAAAAGATCACTGTGCGATAATATCAACATCAACATTTAACATCCCTTGTGAGTCTTTTTGTGTCCTTGAAAAAAAACATAAGCTTAGAAAAGATGGGGTAGAGAGAGATTGTATAAGTCTTTCCCCCTGCATTTCCATTTTCTAATAAATTCTTTATAGAGAGAGCACAAGTGAAAAAAAATGATAAACAAAGCATAATTATGTGAATACAGAGATGTTTATGAAAAGTAATGTTATTTAGAATCCAGTATATTTTACTATAGAATCTAGCATGTTTTAGTGTGTGTGTGATTAATAAAGTAAACATTTTGCAAGGATCAGGTTTAGATTGCCAGTTCTAAATACTGTTCTAAATACTGTGACAGACTAAAGGGAATGAAACCGACTAAAGTTAAACCTAAGCATGACAAACTTGCTGTTTATTCTCTCAGTCAACTCTGATTTTTTTTCTTAAGGATTCCTCTCTGTTGGATAGAGACCTGTGAAGACTATCATGAGAAACCGTTTGCTCAACTTTGCCTGGATCACCAGCTGCTCTTGGACTGGAATTCATAATAAAATCTATGTCTAAAACCAACACACTAGCCTCAGATTCAATGGGACATAGTCAGCAAATATTACACAGGGTTACAAAATACCTGCTCCTTTTCTGCAGTCCACAGTTCCAGCACAAACTGCCCAGAGATCCATAGTCATTAACTCACATTCTCAATGAAGTAAAAAGAGAAGTAAAAGGAGTCCCTATGGATTTTACTCCACTAGCCATTGCTGACTATAGGGGGCGGTGTTCATTTCCATTGAAAGGCCATTGAAAGGCAGCGCTGGCTGAAGACATTTCCATGGTCATGTAGTCAGCATGACATCGCAGAGCACTGTTACCCCCCCTACCTAAGTGGTACCTAATTATCTACTCGCATTTGCATGCTTTCAAACTGCTAGGTTGGCAGGAGCTGGGGTGAGGATGGAGCTCACCCATTGCATGGTGCTCAGGTCTCAAACCTGAGATGGATCCTAATTAATTGGGTTTACTAGGATGTGCCTTATTTACTCCTGTTCTGAAAAGGCTTTATGAGCAAATAATATAGGCTAGAGAAGGACAAGAGGTTCACTAAAAATATCATTTCCTAATGTTTCATGAGAAGAAAGCAATTCTGAGTGGCATAATGTTTTCATTGCATGTTAAATCCTGGCATCTCCAGATAAAAAGATCGTAGGTAGCTAGACCAAAAAAGTATTGTTTGAGGCTTTGATGTTCAGCTGCTTGAGCAGATAACACTGAGATTGATGAATATATTGTTTGACCAAGCATTAAGTGGCTTTATATTGATTTTGGAATGTAACATTTGAAAATATTTGGATCAAAAAGTGAATGGCAGATGAGGGGGAGTCTGCAAATATCGCCTTCCTGCAGCAACAGAATGCTTAAAAGCCTGGGAAAAATCAGTATCAAATCACAATGGAGGATGCAAAGAGAGCATATTCCAATTGGAGATTATGGATGTGGAATAAAATAGAATAAGGATTAGGACAGAAGCCAGCACTGCAGGATATCAAGATGCTGGAATTCCACTGTGTAAAGTTGTCTGCTACTTATAGTATGTATTTTTCAAAGTTTGCCATAAATTTATATGGAATGTAAGCTGCATGAAACGCCAGTGTCTCTATTTGAATATTTATATTACAATTTGAATATTTATATTACAACCGAACCATTTATCACCATGTCGGACAACACGCACGTCGTACTTGACTCGTAACAGCTTGCAGGCCCACCCGGATGATAAGTGCACTAAAAATGAAAGTATTGGAATCAGAAGGGGGGATTACTTCAAAAAGAACAACTTGACAGGATATGGCTGTGAAAGGAATGTGGAATGTGTATTACCACCTGAACCTGGGGGGAAGTTAGAATATAAAGACAACCGAAACAACTGGAGTTGTCATCCATCCACCTCAAGGTTAAGAGAAATAAGGATGGATGAGGATAGACACGTAACCAAAAAGAACAAGGAAGAACAGGTTAACTGTACGCAATTGAATCAATCAGGCCCGATAACGAGATCAAGGAGCCGGGCGCAAACCTTGACACGCCTATAAAGGACTCTCTCATTCTCTGGCGCGCTAGCCCTGAGGATGCCGGCAGGTGACGGCGAAAGCTTGGCGCTTTTTAATTGAACTTTTATAGTTTTAATTAATTAAAAACTTTTACAGTTTTTATTACCCTGGTGTTCATTTTATCTTTTTACCATGAATACCCCCAGGGTTCACATTTTTAACTTTCTTTATCGCGAATATATATATATATATATATATATATATATATATATATATATATATATATATATATATATGTTTTCTGAGGTTTTCGCGGGTATCTGTATGTAGGTCTTTGGTTGTTCGGGTTTTCTCCCACGTAAAATTGGAAGTGTCTTGGCGACGTTTCGACGAAGTCCCATTCGTCATCTTCAGGCTGGTGCTTTCAGCTTCGTGCCTCGAGCAGCAATGTGTGGTCTTAGCTGTTTCTTCCTGGCAGTTAAAAGGAAGAAACAGCTAAGACCACACATTGCTGCTCGAGGCACGAAGCTGAAAGCACCAGCCTGAAGATGACGAATGGGACTTCGTCGAAACGTCGCCAAGACACTTCCAATTTTACGTGGGAGAAAACCCGAACAACCAAAGACCTACATATATATATATATATATATATATATATATATATATATATATATATATATATAGTTAATAATGCTAAAAATATGAACCCTGGGAGTATTCATATCAAAGAATAAAATGAACACCAGGGTAGTAAAACTATAAAAGTTTAATTAAAAAGCGCCAAGCTTTCGCCGTCCCTGCCGGCATCATCAGGGCTAGAGCGCCAGAAAGTGAGAGAGTCTTTTATAGGCAAGTCAAAGTCTGCGCCCGGCTCTTCGATCTCGTCACCGGGCCTAATTGATTCAACTGCGCTTGGCTGGTTTGTTTCTTCCTATTCCTCTTAGTTACGTGTGTGTCGTCGTCTCTCTTCCTTTCTTTAGGTTCTGGGATGGGTGGGGTAAATCCCCTACCGTTCTGATTGTCTCTATTCTTTAACCCATCTTCCCCATCAGGTTTGAGTGGTAATATGCGTTTCCCCTTCTTTTCCCAATCCTCGTCTGCCCGGCTGTTCTTTTTGCGATAGCCTTCTCTTTTGACTTTAGTACTTTCCCTTCCTATCCAACTGTCATCCGGGTAATCCTGTAAGTTGTTCTGAGTTGGCTGCGATATGATGGTGATCTGGGATGGGTTGATGGATTGTTTGTCTACTGGGAGGGCGGTCCCCTGGCTGTAGTTACATCCAGCCGTCTTACTTCTCCTCCCCCTTTCCTGAGTATCCTGCGTTCCTTTCGCACGCGCTGTAATTCGGAGGCTCGGTCTGGGAGAGGTGGTGGAATTACGGTCTTCTCGAGTATTACAGTGCTTTTCTTTCGCTCTCCTCTTCCTTCTAACGCTGCTCGTATTTGTGTGCGTATCGCGGGGGTCTTCGGAGTCTATGGGTGGAGGGCGTAATGGTTCGATCTCGTGAGTCTCACCCTCTCGCGTACTCCTCCATCCAGATTCACCCCTCTCCCTACTCCCTGAGGCGTCCGCGAGTCCATCATTGGCTTCGCTCCGCATTTCACACACCCTCAATCCAGCTGCCCCAGCCGAGTGGAGGGGTCGTCTCTTCCTCTCCAGGTCGGCTGCTTCGCTTCATTCCAGACACAAGCAAGTTGCCGGGTTTAACGATCCCCCCCCCGCCTCTATCCGCCACGTCCTCCTGTGTGTCGGTTACAATGTCTCTGATATCCGTGATGTGGGAAATCCGGGTCCTAGTTTCTGTCACCCTCCTGTTCCTTTGGGTCCGTGCCAACGTTGTAAGAGTGGTAGGAATGCTCAGCAATTGCTCTTCCTCATCTAGACTACACCGAACCAGTTGGGGGGTTGGCACGTTCTCCTTGGTATTGCTGGAGTTGTTATTAGGTCGTCGGTAACGAGGCAGCTGGTTGGTCGCACTCCACGATCTTAACGCCACATATGCTGGGCACAGGTCAACATGTCGATTAATAGAATTACTATTAGAGAGCCACGCCTCCCTAAGTAAGTGGCCTCCCTTGGTATTGTCACTTGCCAACATGCTAACTTCACTGAAGTTGAATCTATGACCCAGTTCTGCCATGTGAGCCCATATCTGGGAGTATTGATCCCCCCTTCTTACTGCCAATTTGTGCTCGTGGACCCTGGTCTTTACTCGTTTGGCGGTCTCCCCAACATAGTTACATGGGCAGTCCATACAATCAATCTTGTATATGGCTGCCGATCTTTCCATGCTGGGGAGCGGGTCTTTGGGACGCATAATGGCTGCCCGTAGCGTTTGATTTGGTTTATGCGCTACTTGTATGTTATATGGTGCCAAGATTCTCGCTGTAGCCTCTGAAATATTATGGATATAGGGGAGGGTAACTCGTACAGTTGTCTGGGGTGTAGGTTCTTGGGGTGCGGGGTTACTCCGGGGTTCAGATGGTTTGCTGAACCGGTTAACAAATTTTGCCGGATACCCATTGCGCTTACATATTTGGAAAAGGTGGTTTCTCTCTTCCCTCTTTGCTTTGGCAGTGCTGCAATGTGACTCCACGCGCTTAAATAAGGTTCTGACATAGCTGACTTTATGGGCAGTCAGATGGTTGCTCTCAAAATGGAGAATCCTATCCGTACACATTGGTTTTCGGTATACCTTGGTGGTCAAACATCCATCCAGTTGGCGCTGCACCAGTACATCCAAGAATGCTAATGTGCCCTGATTTTCTTCCTCCATGGTGAACTGGATGTCTGGGTATACCGAATTCAAGATGCCCATAAAGTCAGTCTTGTGCTGCTTCTTGATGACTACAAACGTGTCGTCCACATAGCGGGCCCAAAACTTTGGTTGGTATTGGCCCATCGCTATGTGTTCCAAGCGTTGGAGACCACCTCTGCTATTACGCTGGAGATCGGCGACCCCATTGGAGTTCCCTTAATCTGCTCAAATATAGTGCCCTGAAAGGTGAAGTAGGTGTTTAGGCAGACTCCCACCAGTTTTATAAGGTCTTCTGTCTGGAGGGAGTCCTGATGTTGTTCCTGGTCTCCTTGACTCAACCGGTCTCTTAAAACTGTAATCGCAAGTTCTTGTGGGATAGAAGTAAATAAAGAGACCACATCAAAGGAGACCATGAGTTCATCTTCCTCCACCCTCAGGGCCCCAATTTTGTTGAGGAACTCGTCTGCCGATCTCACAGTGGTATTGCTATTATTGGTCAAGTGGTAGATATGTACACTCAGCCACTTGGCCAGTTCAGAGGTGGGCGTGCCCTTGAATGCGACAATGGAGTGGAGGGGGACGTTGGGTTTGTGTATTTTCGGTAAACCATAAAACCTGGCAAGAGCTGAATCGCCAGGGCGTACCCTTTTCAACACATCTTCCCCCATCTTCCTATTCCGTTTTAAGTCATCAAGAAGCTTGTTGGTACGGTTCCTTAACGTGGTGGAGGGATCTTTACTCACTACTCTATAAGCGGCACTGTCTTGAAGCAATTCCAGCGCCTTATTTATATACACCCCTTTATCCATGACAACAGTTGCCCTCCCCTTATCGGCTGGAAGTATGACAATAGTGTCATCCTTTCTAAGTTGATTCAGGACTGCTCTTTCTTTCTCAGACAGCGTTTGATAGCGTCTATGGTTCATGACCAGGCTTGCGACCTGTTGCCTAACCAAGTTCTTAACTTCTTCACCTGCTCCAGTGCGCTGTAAGGCAGGTTCTAACGCTGCCACAAAGTCAAGAGTGCTCGCATCTGTAAGGTTATAACCCACATCCCGTTGTAATAGGGAGATTTGCGGCTGACTTAACGTTTTAGAGGATAAATTGCATACCACTCTTCCCGATGGGGTGTTGTTGCAGGAGTCCCGTAACGAGTTCGTTCTCCTTAGGAATATCCCAGTCATATGCCGAGTTGTCTGGTCCATAGTTCGTTGAATATGCTGGTCTAGCATCCAAAAATGCTGGTTAGTCAGCTCTGTGTTACAAAGGTCCCGATGGTCTTGGATCCACGTTTTTAAATTCCTTATTCTCCTATGTTGGTCGTTAACCAGCGCGTACAAAGTGCGCCGTTGAAATTGGCGGACTGCTTGCCGGCATTCTAAGGAGTCAACTGTTGGTCTTCTTCTCAGTGACTTTGGAATTAGGTTCTCCTTAATACAGCCATGAAGAAATGCCAGCTTACAGTAGTTAGCTGAAACGCGCCGTGCAAACTTCTCCCACTTTCTGGCTTTGAGCAAAACTGCTCTATTATATCCATGGTTAATAATGCTAAAAATATGAACCCTGGGAGTATTCATATCAAAGAATAAAATGAACACCAGGGTAGTAAAACTATAAAAGTTTAATTAAAAAGCGCCAAGCTTTCGCCGTCCCTGCTGGCATCATCAGGGCTAGAGCGCCAGAAAGTGAGAGAGTCTTTTATAGGCAAGTCAAAGTCTGCGCCCGGCTCTTCGATCTCGTCACCGGGCCTAATTGATTCAACTGCGCTTGGCTGGTTTGTTTCTTCCTATTCCTCTTAGTTACGTGTGTGTCGTCGTCTCTCTTCCTTTCTTTAGGTTCTGGGATGGGTGGGGTAAATCCCCTACCGTTCTGATTGTCTCTATTCTTTAACCCATCTTCCCCATCAGGTTTGAGTGGTAATATGCGTTTCCCCTTCTTTTCCCAATCCTCGTCTGCCCGGCTGTTCTTTTTGCGATAGCCTTCTCTTTTGACTTTAGTACTTTCCCTTCCTATCCAACTGTCATCCGGGTAATCCTGTAAGTTGTTCTGAGTTGGCTGCGATATGATGGTGATCTGGGATGGGTTGATGGATTGTTTGTCTACTGGGAGGGCGGTCCCCTGGCTGTAGTTACATCCAGCCATCTTACTTCTCCTCCCCCTTTCCTGAGTATCCTGCGTTCCTTTCGCACGCGCTGTAATTCGGAGGCTCGGTCTGGGAGAGGTGGTGGAATTACGGTCTTCTCGAGTATCACAGTGCTTTTCTTTCGCTCTCCTCTTCCTTCTAACGCTGCTCGTATTTGTGTGCATATCGCGGGGGTCTTCGGAGTCTATGGGTGGAGGGCGTAATGGTTCGATCTCGTGAGTCTCATCCTCTCGCGTACTCCTCCATCCAGATTCACCCCTCTCCCTACTCCCTGAGGCGTCCGCGAGTCCATCATTGGCTTCGCTCCGCATTTCACACACCCTCAATCCAGCTGCCCCAGCCGAGTGGAGGGGTCGTCTCTTCCTCTCCAGGTCGGCTGCTTCGCTTCATTCCAGACACAAGCAAGTTGCCGGGTTTAACGATCCCCCCCCCGCCTCTATCCGCCACGTCCTCCTGTGTGTCGGTTACAATGTCTCTGATATCCGTGATGTGGGAAATCCGGGTCCTAGTTTCTGTCACCCTCCTGTTCCTTTGGGTCCGTGCCAACGTTGTAAGAGTGGTAGGAATGCTCAGCAATTGCTCTTCCTCATCTAGACTACACCGAACCAGTTGGGGGGTTGGCACGTTCTCCTTGGTATTGCTGGAGTTGTTATTAGGTCGTCGGTAACGAGGCAGCTGGTTGGTCGCACTCCACGATCTTAACGCCACATATGCTGGGCACAGGTCAACATGTCGATTAATAGAATTACTATTAGAGAGCCACGCCTCCCTAAGTAAGTGGCCTCCCTTGGTATTGTCACTTGCCAACATGCTAACTTCACTGAAGTTGAATCTATGACCCAGTTCTGCCATGTGAGCCCATATCTGGGAGTATTGATCCCCCCTTCTTACTGCCAATTTGTGCTCGTGGACCCTGGTCTTTACTCGTTTGGCGGTCTCCCCAACATAGTTACATGGGCAGTCCATACAATCAATCTTGTATATGGCTGCCGATCTTTCCATGCTGGGGAGCGGGTCTTTGGGACGCATAATGGCTGCCCGTAGCGTTTGATTTGGTTTATGCGCTACTTGTATGTTATATGGTGCCAAGATTCTCGCTGTAGCCTCTGAAATATTATGGATATAGGGGAGGGTAACTCGTACAGTTGTCTGGGGTGTAGGTTCTTGGGGTGCGGGGTTACTCCGGGGTTCAGATGGTTTGCTGAACCGGTTAACAAATTTTGCCGGATACCCATTGCGCTTACATATTTGGAAAAGGTGGTTTCTCTCTTCCCTCTTTGCTTTGGCAGTGCTGCAATGTGACTCCACGCGCTTAAATAAGGTTCTGACATAGCTGACTTTATGGGCAGTCGGATGGTTGCTCTCAAAATGGAGAATCCTATCCGTACACATTGGTTTTCGGTATACCTTGGTGGTCAAACATCCATCCAGTTGGCGCTGCACCAGTACATCCAAGAATGCTAATGTGCCCTGATTTTCTTCCTCCATGGTGAACTGGATGTCTGGGTATACCGAATTCAAGATGCCCATAAAGTCAGTCTTGTGCTGCTTCTTGATGACTACAAACGTGTCGTCCACATAGCGGGCCCAAAACTTTGGTTGGTATTGGCCCATCGCTATGTGTTCCAAGCGTTGGAGACCACCTCTGCTATTACGCTGGAGATCGGCGACCCCATTGGAGTTCCCTTAATCTGCTCAAATATAGTGCCCTGAAAGGTGAAGTAGGTGTTTAGGCAGACTCCCACCAGTTTTATAAGGTCTTCTGTCTGGAGGGAGTCCTGATGTTGTTCCTGGTCTCCTTGACTCAACCGGTCTCTTAAAACTGTAATCGCAAGTTCTTGTGGGATAGAAGTAAATAAAGAGACCACATCAAAGGAGACCATGAGTTCATCTTCCTCCACCCTCAGGGCCCCAATTTTGTTGAGGAACTCGTCTGCCGATCTCACAGTGGTATTGCTATTATTGGTCAAGTGGTAGATATGTACACTCAGCCACTTGGCCAGTTCAGAGGTGGGCGTGCCCTTGAATGCGACAATGGGGTGGAGGGGGACGTTGGGTTTGTGTATTTTCGGTAAACCATAAAACCTGGCAAGAGCTGAATCGCCAGGGCGTACCCTTTTCAACACATCTTCCCCCATCTTCCTATTCCGTTTTAAGTCATCAAGAAGCTTGTTGGTACGGTTCCTTAACGTGGTGGAGGGATCTTTACTCACTACTCTATAAGCGGCACTGTCTTGAAGCAATTCCAGCGCCTTATTTATATACACCCCTTTATCCATGACAACAGTTGCCCTCCCCTTATCGGCTGGAAGTATGACAATAGTGTCATCCTTTCTAAGTTGATTCAGGGCTGCTCTTTCTTTCTCAGACAGCGTTTGATAGCGTCTATGGTTCATGACCAGGCTTGCGACCTGTTGCCTAACCAAGTTCTTAACTTCTTCACCTGCTCCAGTGCGCTGTAAGGCAGGTTCTAACGCTGCCACAAAGTCAAGAGTGCTCGCATCTGTAAGGTTATAACCCACATCCCGTTGTAATAGGGAGATTTGCGGCTGACTTAACGTTTTAGAGGATAAATTGCATACCACTCTTCCCGATGGGGTGTTGTTGCAGGAGTCCCGTAACGAGTTCGTTCTCCTTAGGAATATCCCAGTCATATGCCGAGTTGTCTGGTCCATAGTTCGTTGAATATGCTGGTCTAGCATCCAAAAATGCTGGTTAGTCAGCTCTGTGTTACAAAGGTCCCGATGGTCTTGGATCCACGTTTTTAAATTCCTTATTCTCCTATGTTGGTCGTTAACCAGCGCGTACAAAGTGCGCCGTTGAAATTGGCGGACTGCTTGCCGGCATTCTAAGGAGTCAACTGTTGGTCTTCTTCTCAGTGACTTTGGAATTAGGTTCTCCTTAATACAGCCATGAAGAAATGCCAGCTTACAGTAGTTAGCTGAAACGCGCCGTGCAAACTTCTCCCACTTTCTGGCTTTGAGCAAAACTGCTCTATTATATCCATGGTTAATAATGCTAAAAATATGAACCCTGGGAGTATTCATATCAAAGAATAAAATGAACACCAGGGTAGTAAAACTATAAAAGTTTAATTAAAAAGCGCCAAGCTTTCGCCGTCCCTGCTGGCATCATCAGGGCTAGAGCGCCAGAAAGTGAGAGAGTCTTTTATAGGCAAGTCAAAGTCTGCGCCCGGCTCTTCGATCTCGTCACCGGGCCTAATTGATTCAACTGCGCTTGGCTGGTTTGTTTCTTCCTATTCCTCTTAGTTACGTGTGTGTCGTCGTCTCTCTTCCTTTCTTTAGGTTCTGGGATGGGTGGGGTAAATCCCCTACCGTTCTGATTGTCTCTATTCTTTAACCCATCTTCCCCATCAGGTTTGAGTGGTAATATGCGTTTCCCCTTCTTTTCCCAATCCTCGTCTGCCCAGCTGTTCTTTTTGCGATAGCCTTCTCTTTTGACTTTAGTACTTTCCCTTCCTATCCAACTGTCATCCGGGTAACCCTGTAAGTTGTTCTGAGTTGGCTGCGATATGATGGTGATCTGGGATGGGTTGATGGATCGTTTGTCTACTGGGAGGGCGGTCCCCTGGCTGTAGTTACATCCAGCCATCTTACTTCTCCTCCCCCTTTCCTGAGTATCCTGCGTTCCTTTCGCACGCGCTGTAATTCGGAGGCTCGGTCTGGGAGAGGTGGTGGAATTACGGTCTTCTCGAGTATCACAGTGCTTTTCTTTCGCTCTCCTCTTCCTTCTAACGCTGCTCGTATTTGTGTGCATATCGCGGGGGTCTTCGGAGTCTATGGGTGGAGGGCGTAATGGTTCGATCTCGTGAGTCTCATCCTCTCGCGTACTCCTCCATCCAGATTCACCCCTCTCCCTACTCCCTGAGGCGTCCGCGAGTCCATCATTGGCTTCGCTCCGCATTTCACACACCCTCAATCCAGCTGCCCCAGCCGAGTGGAGGGGTCGTCTCTTCCTCTCCAGGTCGGCTGCTTCGCTTCATTCCAGACACAAGCAAGTTGCCGGGTTTAACGATCCCCCCCCCGCCTCTATCCGCCACGTCCTCCTGTGTGTCGGTTACAATGTCTCTGATATCCGTGATGTGGGAAATCCGGGTCCTAGTTTCTGTCACCCTCCTGTTCCTTTGGGTCCGTGCCAACGTTGTAAGAGTGGTAGGAATGCTCAGCAATTGCTCTTCCTCATCTAGACTACACCGAACCAGTTGGGGGGTTGGCACGTTCTCCTTGGTATTGCTGGAGTTGTTATTAGGTCGTCGGTAACGAGGCAGCTGGTTGGTCGCACTCCACGATCTTAACGCCACATATGCTGGGCACAGGTCAACATGTCGATTAATAGAATTACTATTAGAGAGCCACGCCTCCCTAAGTAAGTGGCCTCCCTTGGTATTGTCACTTGCCAACATGCTAACTTCACTGAAGTTGAATCTATGACCCAGTTCTGCCATGTGAGCCCATATCTGGGAGTATTGATCCCCCCTTCTTACTGCCAATTTGTGCTCGTGGACCCTGGTCTTTACTCGTTTGGCGGTCTCCCCAACATAGTTACATGGGCAGTCCATACAATCAATCTTGTATATGGCTGCCGATCTTTCCATGCTGGGGAGCGGGTCTTTGGGACGCATAATGGCTGCCCGTAGCGTTTGATTTGGTTTATGCGCTACTTGTATGTTATATGGTGCCAAGATTCTCGCTGTAGCCTCTGAAATATTATGGATATAGGGGAGGGTAACTCGTACAGTTGTCTGGGGTGTAGGTTCTTGGGGTGCGGGGTTACTCCGGGGTTCAGATGGTTTGCTGAACCGGTTAACAAATTTTGCCGGATACCCATTGCGCTTACATATTTGGAAAAGGTGGTTTCTCTCTTCCCTCTTTGCTTTGGCAGTGCTGCAATGTGACTCCACGCGCTTAAATAAGGTTCTGACATAGCTGACTTTATGGGCAGTCGGATGGTTGCTCTCAAAATGGAGAATCCTATCCGTACACATTGGTTTTCGGTATACCTTGGTGGTCAAACATCCATCCAGTTGGCGCTGCACCAGTACATCCAAGAATGCTAATGTGCCCTGATTTTCTTCCTCCATGGTGGAGGAGCAGGTGAAGAAGTTAAGAACTTGGTTAGGCAACAGGTCACAAGCCTGGTCATGAACCATAGATGCTATCAAACACTGTCTGAGAAAGAAGGAGCAGCCCTGAATCAACTTAGAAAGGATGACACTATTGTCATACTTCCAGCCGATAAGGGGAGGGCAACTGTTGTCATGGATAAAGGGGTGTATATAAATAAGGCGCTGGAATTGCTTCAAGACAGTGCTGCTTATAGAGTAGTGAGTAAAGATCCCTCCACCACATTAAGGAACCGTACCAACAAGCTTTTTGATGACTTAAAACGGAATGGGAAGATGGGGGAAGATGTGTTGAAAAGGGTACGCCCTGGCGATTCAGCTCTTGCCAGGTTTTATGGTTTACCGAAAATACACAAACCCAACGTCCCCCTCCGCCCCATTGTCGCATTCAAGGGCACGCCCACCTCTGAACTGGCCAAGTGGCTGAGCGTACGTATCTACCACTTGACCAATAATAGCAATACCACTGTGAGATCGGCAGACGAGTTCCTCAACAAAATTGGGGCCCTGAGGGTGGAGGAAGATGAACTCATGGTCTCCTTTGATGTGGTCTCTTTATTTACTTCTATCCCGCAAGAACTTGCGATTACAGTTTTAAGAGACCGGTTGAGTCAAGGAGACCAGGAACAACATCAGGACTCCCTCCAGACAGAAGACCTTATAAAACTGGTGGGAGTCTGCCTAAACACCTACTTCACCTTTCAGGGCACTATATGTGAGCAGATTAAGGGAACTCCAATGGGGTCGCCGATCTCCAGCGTAATAGCAGAGGTGGTGCTCCAACGCTTGGAACACATAGCGATGGGCCAATACCAACCAAAGTTTTGGGCCCGCTATGTGGACGACACGTTTGTAGTCATCAAGAAGCAGCACAAGACTGACTTTATGGGCATCTTAAATTCGGTATACCCAGACATTCAGTTCACCATGGAGGAAGAAAATCAGGGCACATTAGCATTCTTGGATGTACTGGTGCAGCGCCAACTGGATGGATGTTTGACCACCAAGGTATACCGAAAACCAACGTGTACGGATAGGATTCTCCATTTTGAGAGCAACCATCCGACTGCCCATAAAGTCAGCTGTGTCAGAACCTTATTTTAGCGCGTGGAGTCACATTGCAGCACTGCCAAAGCAAAGAGGGAAGAGAGAAACCACCTTTTCCAAATATGTAAGCGCAATGGGTATCCGGCAAAATTTGTTAACCGGTTCAGCAAACCATCTGAACCCCGGAGTAACCCCGCACCCCAAGAACCTACACCCCAGACAACTGTACGAGTTACCCTCCCCTATATCCATAATATTTCAGAGGCTACAGCGAGAATCTTGGCACCATATAACATACAAGTAGCGCATAAACCAAATCAAACACTACGGGCAGCCATTATGCGTTCCAAAGACCCGCTCCCCAGCATGGAAAGATCGGCAGCGATATACAAGATTGATTGTATGGACTGCCCATGTAACTATGTTGGGGAGACCGCCAAACGAGTAAAGACCAGGGTCCACGAGCACAAATTGGCAGTAAGAAGGGGGGATCAATACTCCCAGATATGGGCTCACATGGCAGAACTGGGTCATAGATTCAACTTCAGTGAAGTTAGCGTGTTGGCAAGTGACAATACCAAGGGAGGCCGCTTACTTAGGGAGGCGTGGCTCTCTAATAGTAATTCTATTAATCGACATGTTGACCTGTGCCCAGCATATGTGGCGTTAAGATCGTGGAGTGCGACCAACCAGCTGCCTCGTTACCGACGACCTAATAACAACTCCAGCAATACCAAGGAGAACGTGCCAACCCCCCAACTGGTTCGGTGTAGTCTAGATGAGGAAGAGCAATTGCTGAGCATTCCTACCACTCTTACAACGTTGGCACGGACCCAAAGGAACAGGAGGGTGACAGAAACTAGGACCCGGATTTCCCACATCACGGATATCAGAGACATTGTAACCGACACACAGGAGGACATGGCAGATAGAGGCGGGGGGGATCGTTAAACCCGGCAACTTGCTTGTGTCTGGAAAGAAGCGAAGCAGCCAACCTGGAGAGGAAGAGACGACCCCTCCACTCGGCTGGGGCAGCTGGATTGAGGGTGTGTGAAATGCGGAGCGAAGCCAATGATGGACTCGTGGACGCCTCAGGGAGTAGGGAGAGGGGTGAATCTGGATGGAGGAGTACGCGAGAGGGTGAGACTCACGAGATCGAACCATTACGCCCTTCACCCATAGACTCCGAAGACCCCCGTGATACGCACACAAATACGAGCAGCGTTAGAAGGAAGAGGAGAGCGAAAGAAAAGCACTGTGATACTCGAGAAAACCATAATTCCACCACCTCTCCCAGACCGAGCCTCCGAATTACAGCGCGTGCGAAAGGAACGCAGGATACTCAGGAAAGGGGGAGGAGAAGTAAGATGGCTGGATGTAACTACAGCCAGGGGACCGCCCTCCCAGTAGACAAACAATCCATCAACCCATCCCAGATCACCATCATATCGCAGCCAACTCAGAACAACTTACAGGATTACCCGGATGACAGTTGGATAGGAAGGGAAAGTACTAAAGTCAAAAGAGAAGGCTATCGCAAAAAGAACAGCAGGGCAGACGAGGATTGGGAAAAAAAGGGGAAACGCATATTACCACTCAAACCTGATGGGGAAGATGGGTTAAAGAATAGAGACAATCAGAACGGTAGGGGATTTACCTCACCCATCCCAGAACCTAAAGAAAGGAAGAGAGACGACGACACACACGTAACTAAGAGGAATAGGAAGAAACAAACCAGCCAAGCGCAGTTGAATCAATTAGGCCCGGTGACGAGATCGAAGAGCCGGGCGCAGACTTTGACTTGCCTATAAAAGACTCTCTCACTTTCTGGCGCTCTAGCCCTGATGATGCCGGCAGGGACGGCAAAAGCTTGGCGCGTATATATATATATAATATTCTGAGGTTTTTCGTGGGTGTTTGTATGTAGATCTTTGGTTATTTGGGTTTTTTTCTGCGTAAAATTGGAAGTGTCTTGCCGACGTTTTGACAAAGTCCCATTCGTCATCTTCAGGCTGGTTTTTTCAGCTTCGTGCTTCTAAGATAAGATAAGCATCTGCATTCTTTTATTTCTTTATTTCTTTTTCTACAAATAATACTGATTTTTTCAATATGTTTGAACTATAAGTTAGGAATTCCCGAAATACTCTCTTAAGAAAGATTTACTCCATCCATATAAACATGAGGGCCATATCTATATCTAGAATTATTTAAAAAAATGTGTGCAATGAATAAATCTGAATTGGAATGTGGTAATTAACTTTTCAAAATAAAAGGGTATGGGTGGGGTGTTTTTTTTAAAGACAACTGTGAATTGAAATAGTGAAAAATAAATTACACTGCGACATTGTGTTATAACAAAACCAAGGCCACTTCTGCTGACATTTATTTCAGACAATATAGCTAGATAATCTCTCTATACCAAGGTTTCTTTTGCCACAGTACCAGTTTATTTTAATACTGAGTTGGCCCAATTTTTCATAAACCACCGGCAGTTTTATTTCTTGGTAATCACCTACACTCAGAGAGTTGAAGCTAAACAGGGAATATGTGAAAACTTTGAGAAATAAATTATATGCTCAAAAAAACCTGCTAAGTCACTCCACTGAATGTATTCACTTTTTTTAATGTCAATATTTAAGATTTGAGAAATGGAAAGATTTGCTTTGGAATTAAATGTTTATTTCTGAGCTGTTTAATATAGGAGTTTAAGTTGCTTAAAATTACTTTAAAAGATCTTACCTTTTACCAGTGCTTTTTTGTAAGAAAAAAGGTGCCAGAACTCAGATCTTGTTAATCTTTTATTTAAAAAAATATATATTCAGTTCTTAGCAGGACCGGTGTTTGAGAAGTAATTAGTAATATATTGTCATTTTTAAATTTGGGACTTTTACACTAAAAATTTAAGAAAGATTTTCAATTCACCTACAATTTTTTTAAATAAAGAAATTATTTACCTTTCGCACATAGTCAATCACTGTACAAACACACACAATCATGTCAGTTGTGTAACAAAACATAACGACCACACAACCAATCACAAGCCGAGCAGTGCCACAAGCTGAGCAGTGCCATCACAACCAATGTGGATGAAGTATGCATCCATCAGACTTAACACACAAGCAGCTTGCTTGCACCATTTCCATGATTTTGCCGCCGACCTACTACACTCGACAGGGTGATTCAAGTCCATGTGGACCAAACATCAAATTTTTAAAAGTTACTTTTAAAACTTGGAAAATCTGTTGAAAAAAAATGCCAGAACTCTGTTTTGGTGCGTTCTATGACAAAAAAAAGCACTGCCTTTTACACATTCTCTCAAAACTACTTCCAATTTGCATATTTCTTTCCATAATCCTATTATAATTTTCAATGTAATAGATAGAAACACTTGTTCTGTAATAAAGAACTTAGAAAGACATCTGGAAAAAACTTGATTATTCATTCATCCAGACACGTGATAAATTTTTGCCTTCACTCTGGATTTTGCTGCTCAATTCAAAGAAAAATAAAATAAAATCTAGTATATTGCAATGAATACAGAATTCTATGAAACATTTACTTCAAAATTTTCCATAGTAAACACAAGAATTTCATGGCAAACATTTTGAGATCAAGGATATATATTGATCTTTTGGAATATTTAAAAACAACTATTTAAATTTGGCCAGAAAAAAATGTATAATAACAGAAAGTGAACGTACAAACGTACAAATGTGTTTTGCATAATACTTCCCTTTCAGGGTGAACAAAATTTTGCACAACTCAGAAGAGAATAGCAAGCAAAGGAAAAGGCAGAAAATAAGAGGAAGGAAATCTATGTAAATGTACTTTACAACATTCATTATATATCTGGAAGAAGAAGAAGAAGAAGAAGAAGAAGAAGAAGAAGAAGAAGAAGAAGAAGAAGAAGAAGAAGAAGAAGAAGAAGAAGAAGAAGAAGAAGAAGAAAGAAGAAGAAGAAGAAGAAGAAGAAGAAGAAGAAGAAGAAGAAGAAGAAGAAGAAGAAGAAGAAGAAGAAGAAGAAGAAGAAGAAGAAATAGGTGGGTGTGGAATGCTACAAGTACATCAGATGGTTGAAGAACAAAAAATGGCTTTGGAAGAATATCTGAAGAACAATGATGAAGATGCACTGAAATTAGTATATCAGGAAGGCTTACTGACTACTGGAGAGACCAAACTGGCCTACAAGAAAGACCAAATGAAAAACAGAATAGAGGCATGGGAAGACAAAGCACTACATGGCCAATACATGAAAAAAAATAGCTGGGAAAGCAGATAATAAGAAGACCTGGCAATGGCTAAGAGCAGGAAAATTGAAGAAAGAGACCGAGGGACTAATTCTGGCTACACAAGACCAAGCCTTAAGGACAAATGCATATAAAGTCAAAATTGAGAAGACAGCAACAGACAGTAAGTGCCGCCTATGCAAAGAAGCTGAAGAAACAGTGGACCACCTGGTAAGTTGTTGCAAGAAGATTGCACAGACTGACTACAAGTAGCGGCATGACAAAGTAGCAACAATGGTGCATTGGAAGATCTGCAAAAAATATCATTTGCCTATGGGATTAATTGCACAAATACCCATAGACATCTCCCACAAGGTCCTTGAGATAACAAACGGACCGCTCTAGACACAGGATGCATTAATCAACCATTTGGACAGACTCTGATAAGAATACCTGCAGTAGCCTTGCATCTGGAAAGTGTCTGTTATTTGATACATTGTAACCACCCCTATATACGTCTTTTGCTTACGCTGTGTGATGTAAAAACCTTAGTAACACTAAAATAGGGTGCAAGAGTCAGCTCTGGGCTCCCATCCCGAGATACCTGTGTGCGTGTCTCATTCTCCATGGGAGACCACCACATCTGGTGACCCCGACGTGATCCACTGAGGGATACGTCCCTGCCGACCCTTTACTTATCGCCTGGAATAGGCTTGGTGCACCCGACGAAGTTGATAGCAACTGACTCCTCTTCGTAAGTATGGGGGGGTGGAATGTCTCACCCTCAAAAGCAGCATGTGGAAGAGCTGAGGCTAGTTGGCAGGAAAAAATATTTTACTGATCAGGAACAGAAATTAACCCGTCACCTTTCTAAATCTGAGGCTGTTAAATTGCTTGCTTACGTATGGACTAACTGCTCATCCTATCCGGAGTTTGGATCTTTAAAAGTAGATACATGGAGGAAAATTGGCATCGTTCTCCATCAGTCTCCAAGAGCCCCTGTAGAGATTTTGTGCCTTTGGAAAATTGCCTATACCCTGATTTAAACCCATGCTGACTCGCCTCATCAGCCTTTATTAGACCCTACACCGTATAAAAATCCGTCTGTTATGTTGGCCACTCCCTTACCCCCTGGAGCTGGTTTTAACCCTCCTTCTGCCCCTGCAAATTTTATGGATCCTGAAAAACAACAAACAGCCTCTCCTGTTCCTGCCACGTTGCCGCCTCTCTCCCGGCCCGGAATCATCTGTGGTGCTTTTCAAAAGGCTTTAAACAATGGTGATTTAAGCGTTCCTGAACTATCCGAGACAGAGTTGTTCCCTGTTACTTACCAACAGACTGCAACAGGCTTAGTAGTTGATTGGGAAGCACTTCCCTTGGCTATGATCAGAGAATTGAAAAAGGCTACAAAAGATTATGGCATAACCAGTCCCTATACTAGAGGACTAATACATTCAGTTGCTAGTGCATATCGAATGTTGCCTCAAGATTGGAAAGACCTGTTCTGCATGCTTCTTAATGGAACACAATACGTAGTTTTTGAATCTGAATATAAAAGAGAGGCACAAAGCAGAGCTAATCACCCAGGTTTACAATGGACAGCAGAACAACTCTTTGGAGAAGGCAATTTTGCTACCCTTAATGCTCAGGCTCAAACTTTTACTCCCTTTGCATTTCCTATCATTAATGCTTGTGTTCTTTCTGCCATGGCTCGTGTTGATGAGTCTGGCACCCCGATTCAATCTTTTTCTGCCTTTCGCCAAACTGCAACTGAATCCTATGCAGACTCTGTGAATCGCCTGCAAGTTGCCATTGAGCGTCAAATTTCAAACAGAGATGCAGCAAATGAAATCCTCATAAAATTGGCTTATGAACATGCAAATGCAGACTGCCAGTCCATTCTTAAACCAATTGTTTCCACTCCCACGGCCACCTTAGCAGATTTTCTTAAAGCCTGTCTCATTGTGGGAACCAATGCTTTTCAAATGGACACTCTTGCAGCTGCAATCCAAAAGGGGAATCAACCCCAAGGCACTTGCTTCAATTGTACTCTTCAGATGTATTGCAACTTTCTCTTGCTGACTGGGCAGGATCTGTTTCCTGTCATATTCCCTTTGACCCTCGCTTCCAACTCCTTAATAATGTTTCAATTTTTCTGCATTCTCCCATTTCCTCCTCTCCCATTCCTAACGCTGTCAGCCTGTATGTTGATGGCAGCAAGACTTATGGTTCATATGTATGGAAGGAGGGTGAACAATGGCACACAAAAATTACTCCTCCTCAAACTTCTGCTCAGCCTGCTAAACTTGCTGCTACAATATTGGCTTTACAAACTTTTTCTTCTGAACCTTTTAATCTTATTTTAGATAGTCTTTATGTATATAAAGTTCTCACCTCTTTATCTGATTCATATGTATCACCCTCACTGGATGACTCTCTCCTCAGTCTATTTCTCACACTCCAATCCCTTCTTCATTCCTGCTCTACTTGTTTTTTTCCTGCTCATATTAGAAGTCACCAACCTTTCCCTGGTATTATCTCCGAAGGCAACGCCAAGGCGGATGCTGCCGCTTCGGCCACCTCCACTCACCAGGATGTTTCTGTCCTTGTTTTATCTCCCATAACTCCACGGGACAGCCATTCATATTTTCATCAAAATAAGAAGGCTTTAATGAAACAATTTTCTTTAACAGCTACAGAGGCTGCGGCTATCATACAACAATGTCCCACCTGCAGCCTCCAAGCACACTCTGTTCCTCAAGGGGTCAACCCAAGAGAGACGCAGAGCTGTCAACTTTGGCAAATGGATGTTACTCAATATTTGCCATTTGCCCCCTGGAAATATTTGCATGTTTCCATTGACACCTATTCAGGTTTTATTATGGCCACCCCCCAAAGGGGTGAGTCTGCTAAACATGTTATTAATCATTGTATTCGTACCTTTTCTATCCTGGGCAATCCAAAAGAAATTATGCATGCAAAAAAGAAAGGGGAAAATACCCCCGGCTTGCCTGGGATACAAAACACTCTTAATCTTGTACTTTTTACCTTAAACTTTTTGAATGTTTCTGGCACCCCTGGCTCAACTGCCGCAAGTAGGCATTTTTCTGCTTCTCCCACAGATTCTTCACGCCCCCAGGTATACTATCGACATTTTCCTGATCCCACCTGGAAAGGGCCTGCCTCCCTCATTGCTTGGGGTCGAGGCTATGCTGCAATAGATAACCATGGCGAGATCATTTGGACTCCAGCTCGTTGTGTTCGTCCTTATATGGCTCAACATACACCACCTCAGCCAGGCATATGAGGATCAGGGACTGTGGGCTTTTAATGCTTTTGTACGGGATGCCAGGCGCACTGCTCTTACACTTAGCGTCACAAACTGTTGGATTTGCATGCAAATTCCTGGTGACAGTCGTGGTGGTCTTATTTTCCATGCCATTCCGTTCAATGAAACAGGATGGAAGCAGCTGTGGAGCATAACTGCAGAGACATTGCATAAGACATATGCTGTGGGCGCTCGTATAATGGAACGTGCCAGATTTTGTTTTTATAGCACAGGACTATTCCGTACTGCCATTTATTTGGGAACTTATAATAATTGTCAACAAGTTATTATATGGAATTCAGGAAAGAAATGCATATCCATCAAAAGCAACCTTACTAAGATAAATGACACTTATCGAAGCAATCAATGGACAAACATCAGTACCTACATGGCTTGCCTTGACATGGAATCCATAATACCATTTGCTAATGAGTCTCACCAGGGTTATTATGAGTTACCCGATATGTGGCTACTATGTGGCCGTAGAGCCTATCGCCAGGTGCCTAAGGATTGGAAAGGCACCTGTACACTGGGCCTTTTGACCCCTGCTGTATATGCCTTGCCTCATCTCCCTGATGGATGCCTGTGGAACAAACGTGATACTGGTTCCTCGGATCCACCCCTAACATTGGGTGGTAGTTTAGAGACTCAAATCAGCAGAGGGATTCTACCCAATCTAGGAGTTGCCATGAACTATAGAGACCTTCATTTGCTTAAAAATTGGACTGTTCATATGTTTAATGAAACAATCAACAGCATTAAAATGATTAATCAAGAAATGGGGGAAATAAGGGAAGTAGTTTTGCAAAATCGGTATGTTTTAGATATTATTTTAGCAGCAAAAGGCGGTGTGTGTGCTTTAATTCATTCTCATTGTTGTATGTATATACATGATTTTCAACCTAATATTTCTGCTACAGTCAGGAAAATGGAATTTCTGCTACAAAATAATCCCTTACACAGCGATGGATCAGGCACTGTGGATATTTGGGGTGCCCTTTGGTCCTGGCTACCGGATGGATCCTGGCTACGATCTTTGATTTCTATTATAGTAACCATTTTGATATTATTTGTATTGGTATGTTGTTGCATTCAATGTATTCCCTCCCTCCTGCAAATGTGCAAAAATGTTACGCCCTCCACTAGGAAGGACGCCTTAATCAGTGAATCAAGATCCCTTCTGGAACTGGAAGTGAGTAACATTAAAAAAACACAAAAGCAGGAGATGTGGGATTAATTGCACAAATATGTCCATGGGCATCTGCCCATGGACATCTCCCACAAGGTCCTTGAGATAACAAATGAACCGCTCTAGACACAGGATGCATTCATCAACCATTTGGACAGACTCTGATAAGAACACCTGCAGTAGCCTTGCATCTGGAAAGTGTCTGTTATTTGATACATTGTAACCACCCCTATATACGTCTTTTGCTTACGCTGTGTGATGTAAAAACCTTAGTAACAATAAAATAGGGTGCAAGAGTCAGCTCTGGGCTCCCATCCCAAGATACTTGCGTGCGTGTCTCATTCTCCATGGGAGACCACCACATTTGCCTGTAAGCAAAAACTGGTGGGATCATAAAATAGAGAAAGTCATAGAAAATGATAAAATTAAACTGCTCTGGGACTTCAGAATTCAAACAGACAAGCACCTGAAACATAACACCCCAGACTTAACAATTGTCGATAAGAAAGACAAAAAAGTCTGGATAGTGGACGTGGCAGTGCCTGGAGACAGCAGAATAGACGAGAAAGAACTGGAGAAGATAACAAAATACAAAGACCTACAAATAGAAATAGAAAGACTGTGGCAAAAGCAAGCAACAGTAGTACCAATAGTCATAGGCGCCTTGGGTGCAATCCCAAAACAACTGGAGCACCACTTGAACACTACTGGCATTGACAAATTCACTATTAGTCAATTGCAAAAGGTGGCCTTACTAGGAATGCTTCCATCCTGCGACGATATCTGTAATACGATCAAACATCCACATCTACCTATCCCAGGTTCTGGGTAAGGACTCGATAGATAGACAAAATGCCAAATCCAGTCTGAACATCTGGCTGACTGTGCGATGATCAATAATAATAATAATAAAGTTGGAAGGGACCTTGGAGGTCACCAAGTCCAACCCCCTGCTCAGGCAGGAAACCCTGTACCATTTTGGATAAATGGCTGTCCAGTCTCTTCTTAAAAACTTCCAATGTTGGAGCATTCACCACTTCTGGAGGCAGGTTGTTCCATTGGTTAATTGTTCTAACTGTCAAAAAGTTTCTCCTTAGTTTTAGGTTGCTTCTCTTCTTGATTAGTTTCCACCCATTGCTTCTTGTCCTGCCTTCAGGTGCTTTGGAAAATAGCTTGACTCCCTCTTCTTTGTGGCAGCCCCTGAGATATTGGAACACTGCTATCATGTCCCCCCTCGTCCTTCTCTTCATTAAACTAGACATACCCAATTCCATTTTGTCATTCATGTGAATCTTGTCTGTTTTCACCATGTTCATACAGCAATTCATATATGCACTGCCTAGAATAGCCTTTGGTGAGATGGATGGCTATTTAAATTTGATAAATTTTTAAACTTTTCACTTAATTCTTATTGATGATCTCATCTATTTCATCTAACTGCATTACCAGCTTCCTCTGCCTCTTCTTGTATTTACTCGTCTTTCGCTTATTTGTTTTGTGATTCGGTCCTCATTCATTTTTTTTTATATGATCAAACAAACCACTTTGCTATACTATTTCTATCCACTGCCTTCAACTTACTTTTATGTTTCACCTGGCATGATTAAGTCTGTTTCATAGTACAAAGTGAGCAGAAGCATAATCCTATGCATAGCCTTTCATGCTTTTTTGACAAGCATTCATTCCTTGCAGTAGACAATTGACTACCATTCCACCAGTATTTATGTGTCTTGAAATGTCTCAATTTCCCTATCTGTAATAAAATTGTATCTTGTTACAATAATACATCTACTATCTTTAATTTTTCACCATTTATGTGTACTTTGGAATCATTCATTCCAATCTCTCTGTCACACAATACTCTTCATTGTATCATATATTCATATATCACATATTCTATCCCATGTTTGCTGTAAATCCTTTGGGCTTTAGTGAACAATCCAGTAGTATTGGCATATTCATATCTCCATCCAAATAGCACCAACGTTACCAGAATTCTTTATTAATTTATCCATAAATAAATAAGGAGACATCATTTTCTTATTCTCTGTATCAGTGTATCCGCCGTCGCCGGTAGAGCGGGAACAAAGAAGACCGGCACACACTGACATCCAACAAGCACTTTATTATGTGAGTAAGGCAGAGTCAGCAGTGGGAGTGGTCTCCTCCCTACGCAATATATCGACGTGCTCCACCCTGTGGACCCGGCCCCGATCCCAAACCAACATCCGGTCGATATGCATAAATGCTCCACCCTTTCCCTGTGCTCTCCCTTTCCCCGACGGAGCACCGCCCCCACACCCCGTCGCCCGAGCGTCCGGTCCGCGCACCAGCTGCCCGCCGCTAAACTCGCCCTGCCGAACGTCCTGGCTGCTAGGGAACAACCCCCCGCTTTCCCACGCTGGGTCTGCCCGCCGGAGGATGGCCCTCTGGTCCGCAGGTGGTCCGCCCGCCGGTATTCCGTTTGCAGGCAGCCGTCGCAACTCACAGACTTCCGGGTTCGTCGACAGCAGGCGGCCCTCGGGCGCTCCCGAGTTCAGTAACACCCCCGATGTTGTTGGTGTCAGTCGTATATCCTGTGAAAACGGCCGTGCGGTGGAGGCTCGCCTGGTGCGGCCGTGGGGTGTGGCGGTACACTGCGCAGCTGCCGGCCGGGCTGGTGGGTTGGTATCTGTGCTCCCCCGTCCCCATTCATATGGCAAGCCTTTGGAGGCTTGACATGCGGCCCCCTCTACCACGGGTCCCCCTGGAAAAGAAAAGGAAGGGATTGAATGCACAGTGTTACACCTGTTCTGCCCTGGTTTTGCCGGACACTTACAGTGGAAGGCTCGGATTAGGTTAGGTGCGTTTATATTCTCCTCCCCCACCCAGGTTGCATCTGATAGCGGGTATCCTTTCCACCGAAGGAGGTATTGGATTTTACCATACCGCTTTCGTGAGTCTAGGACCTCCTGCACCTCATAATGGGACCCCGAGATCGGTCCTGGTACCCCGTCAGCATAGGGACTTCTATGTGCTGGTTTGAGCAGGCTGCTGTGGAACACGGGATGGACCCTGCCTAGAGAGGCAGGTAATCGTAATTGAACGGTAACAGGGTTGACCACCTTGAGGATCTGGAAGGGACCCACATATTTCGGACCCAGATTCTTGCACGGCACTTGCAAGCGTAGATATTTAGTGGCCAAATACACCCAATCTCCCACCTTGAATGGTTTATGCTTTGCCCTCTTCTTGTCAGCTTGGAGTTTGATGGCTGCCTCGGCCTTTCTCCGTGCTACCTTCACCTGGTCCCACAACCCTGTGATCTTGGTGTACCATGTTTGAGGAGTCTGGCCACCAGCCACCTCCGGTGACAGTTCAGGGATGGGGTTAAACTCCATACCATACACTATTTTGAACGGGGTGTACCCCGTACTGTTGTGAACGGTGTTATTATATGCCACCTCAGCAAACAGCAATAGGTCAACCCAGTCCGTTTGCTGGAATGACACATAGCTCCGGAGGTATCTTTCCACCATGGCGTTCGCCCTTTCTGCCGCCCCGTTGGTGCTAGGATGATACGCTGAACTCAACGCTTGGGACGACCCTAGTGAACGAATGAACTCCCTCCAAAACTTCGCGGTGAATTGCACCCCTCTATCTGATATAATTCTCCTGGGCGTGCCGTGAAGCCGATAAATGTGTTGAATAAATAACCGTGACAAACGTCGCGCTGATGGCAGGCCTCTGCATGGGATAAAATGCGCCTGTTTGGAGAATAGATCTATCACGGTCCATATTACGTTGTAGCCCCGGTTGTCGGGTAGTTCTACAACAAAATCCATGGCGGTCTTCTCCCACGGTCTGGACGGATCAGCCACTGGTTGTAATAATCCCATGGGCTTCCCCACCCGGGGCTTTGCACTGGCGCACACGTGGCACCCTTTGACATACCGTTCCACATCTACTCGCAGCTTGGGCCACCAGAATTGCCGTCGTAATAAATGTAGGGTCTTTAAATACCCGAAATGGCCCGCTTGTTTGGCGTCATGACACTTTCGAAGAACGGATAGGCGTAGACTCTCGGGCACGTATATCCTATCACCTTTCCATGCCACTCCATCCCAGGTAGTTAACCTCCCTGCATGTTCATTAGCCCATGTATCCGTCAGCAAGGCGGTCTTAATGGCCTCTAGTTCACTTACCGGAGACCTATGAGCTACAGTGTTAGCGATCTCATGCCGAGAAGGAGGCATTAGTGCCTGTATGACCTCCTCCCGTTTGCTACGGTACTGCGGCATCCGCGACAACGCATCGGCCAGAAAGTTTTTCCCCCCCGGCACATACCTCAGTGTGAACTTAAACCGGTTGAAATCTTGGGCCCAGCGGACATGCTTGGGGGCTAAACGTCTTGGGGTCTGAAGCGCCTCCAGGTTCTTATGGTCTGTCCACACCTCGAAAGGCACCTGGGCCCCTTCCAATAACTGCCGCCATGTCGCCAGAGCCCAACGAATCGCGAAGGCCTCCTTCTCCCAGACGGTCCAGCTACGTTCGGCCGTCGTGAATTTACGCGAAGTATAGGCACATGGCTGTAACGCTCCCCCATTGTTCTTTTGCAACAGCACTGCCCCCACTGCCACATCGCTTGCGTCCACTTGTACCACAAAGGGGGAACTCTGGTCTGGGTGGCGTAACACGGGCTCTTTAGCGAATAACGCTTTTAATGACTCAAACGCCTTTTGGCAACTCATGGTCCACTCTAGCCGTTGGCTTGGGCGAGGCCTCCCCGTAAGGTGCTTCGTCCGCAACAGTTCCGTAAGGGGATGCACCACGGTGGCAAATGATGGAATGAACTGGCGATAAAAGTTCGCGAATCCGAGAAAACTTTGCAGCTGACGTCTAGTCTGGGGCGCTTGCCACTCTTGGATTGCTTGCACCTTGCTCGGATCCATTTCCACCCCACTCCCCGAGATACGATAGCCTAGATAATCCAGTCGCTCCCGGTGGAACTCGCACTTAGATAATTTCACATAAAGCTGGGCCTCTAGCAATTTCTGCAGCACCTGCCTCACCAGACTGACATGCTCCTCCCTCGTTGCAGTGTATATTAGAATATCATCTAGGTACACAAGTACCCCGCGGGATAGGTGTTCATGCAGCACCTGGTTGATTAACTGCATGAACACCGCAGGGGCCCCTTGTAACCCGAATGGCATGACGCGAAACTGGAAACTGCCCAACGGACAGTTGAACGCCGTTTTCCACTCGTCGCCAGCCTTGATCCGTACCCGATAGTACGCCTCCCGTAGGTCCAATTTGGTGAATATGCGGCCCGTCCCCAAATGTGCCAACAAGTCCTTCATAAGGGGGAGGGGGTATACATGCTCGACGCATACGGCGTTCAACCCCCGAAAGTCGACACATAAGCGCAATGAACCATCTTTCTTTTCTTTAAAGAGCACGGGAGCCGCTATCCGGGACCTAGCAGGCTGGATGAACCCTCGTGCCAAATTTTGGTCAATGTATCTACGGAGTTCCTGCACTTCCGGCGAGGTCATAGCGTACATCCGGGGTTTCGGAAGCTTCACCCCCGGCAACAGCTCTATAGCACAATCCGTTGACCGGTGAGGAGGCAGGTGATTACACTCCTCCTCGCTGAAAACAGTCGCTAAATCCCTGTATTCTTCGGGGTACGACACTTCCCCTGCCCCCTCCCGGAGTTGCGCCGTGATCTCTGGGACCTCAGGGACCTGACCGCCATTACCATCGGCCGCTGGTATTGGACCCATCCCAAGACGCACTTTGCGGTACCCCCCTTCCCACCATATAGTTGGGGTCCATTTGTCCAACCAGGACAACCCCAATATGACAGTTTCCGTCATAACGGGCATCACTATGAACCGTAACACCTCCCAATGATCCCCCAGGTCCATGCGTACCCGTTCCGTCACATGGGTCGCGGGGACTCCTCCCAACAACGACCCATCCACCTGTTCGAACCGTATCGGTTGTGGTAATGGATATATCCGAAACCCACAATCCCCTGCTACCTTTCTACTCATCAGGCATCGCGTGCATCCGGTGTCAATCAGGGCCTGACATGCCCTCTGTGCGCCTGTCACCGGGCTCGTGAGGACTATAGGGAGGACGAATGGGCTAATGGGGTCATTCACCATTGGATCGGCTTCTCCGTCGTCAGGGCTGTCCTCCTCATCCCCCGTCTGGTAGCGTGCCATGGCGGTAGACTCCGGCGTGGCCGGAGACCCTCTCCTCGACCCGAGGGGTGGCTGCTGAGCAACAGCCCTCGAGCTTTCCGTGGCTTTCTTTATGGGCGTGGCTCTACCAATTGTTGTGCCTTTACGGGGGCTGGGCGCTGGACAGTTGGCTGCTCGGTGGCCCGGCTGGTTGCAGCGGAAGCAACGGAAACCGGCTTCTCCTGACAACCCTGGTGGCTTTGGCGTTGCCCGCTGCTGGTCCTGGCTTCCCTCACGGGGCCTATCTCCTGGACGCCGCGGCCGCAGGACGTCCCCGGGCCCCCCGATATACTTCTTTAAGGCCTGTCTCAAGTTCGACCACCACCCTGAACCAGTCTCTCAATCTGTTGGGCACACCCCGGTATACGCAGGCTTGCCGTAGGTCAGTGTCTAAGCCTGCCCTAAATTGATGTACCAACATCCGCTCCGGCCATGAAGACTGCAAACGGCCGGCTAACTTCCGGAACTCCCGCACGTACTCGATGGCCGGGCGGTTCCCTTGCTGGAGCACTAGCAGGTCTGCCTCGGCCCTCTGTGCCCGGGTAGGATCCTCAAACCGCCCATGCAGGGCGTCCAAAAACAGGCCCGCACTCCCCAGCTCCCGGGCATGGTCACTGTACAGGTCGGCCGCCCACGCGGCCGCCTCTCCGCGCAAGGCGGCGGTAATAACAGCGACCATAGCCCATTGGGAGACATATAGTTGTGCAAATTGGTCCAAGTGGCTTATGGCCTGTCCCAGGAACATTGCCAGCTGGTCGGGGTTACCATCAAACGTGACGGGAATAGGGGGAACCCCCCACGGATATCCTGGCCCCCACAGCCCCTGGGGTTGGCCTGGCACGATGTTAGGACATCCGGCCGTAAAGCTCTGTTTCTCCACACTCCCTGTCCTCGCCGGACCTCTCGCCACATTCCTTGGCCCGCCCGGCTGGGTTGGATGCGACTGACCCGGCGGTCCGTCCGAAGGGAGACCCATGACGCCAGGGCCACTTGTGGGCTTAGGTAACCGCAGCCGCGGACTACTGAGGCGAAACCTAGACGAGGGGGTGCGTCCCGAAGCATCCCCTTCCGCCTGCCACATATTGGTAGCGCCCTGGTAGCTTGCCTCGCCAAACCGATGACGCAAGATCTCCATGGTGTCCTGGCCCGGAGCCGTCGAATAGCTCCAGTCCTCGTCGTCCTCCATGGTGGCACGCCTCTCTCTCCACCCCAAATGACCGAGCTTGGGCTTGGGTGTTAGGAGCTGTTCGGTTTGCATTCCAGTCACCGCTGGGCTTTGCCACCACTCCTCCTGTGGCTTAGTGGCCCCTGCCTCCCCCACATCAAGTCCCGGAACTGCAGGCAGTAGCAGCTTTGGCCGTACCACTGGCTGGCTTGCTGCCGGCTCTGGCACTGGAACGCCATCCGCCGCCCCGTCAGCCGCCACCTCTCCCTCAACCAAGGCGGCCCCCTGCGTCCCCTCCGCCATACCTTAGCCGTTTACTGCACGTGGGAGCTGGAGGCTGGAGAAAAGTTAGTGATGACTGCTGACTTTATATCAGTGTATCCGCCGTCGCCGGTAGAGCGGGAACAAAGAAGACCGGCACACACTGACATCCAACAAGCACTTTATTATGCAAGTAAGGCAAAGTCAGCAGTGGGAGTGGTCTCCTCCCAACGCAATATATCGACGTGCTCCACCCTGTGGACCCGGCCCCGATCCCAAACCAACATCCGGTCGATATGCATAAATGCTCCACCCTTTCCCTGTGCTCTCCCTTTCCCCGACGGAGCATCGCCCCCACACCCCGTCGCCCGAGCGTCCGGTCCGCGCGCCAGCTGCCCACCGCTAAACTCGCCCTGCCGAACGTCCTGGCTGCTAGGGAACAACCCCCTGCTTTCCCACGCTGGGTCTGCCCGCCGGAGTATGGCCCTCTGGTCCGCAGGTGGTCCGCCCGCCGGTATTCCGTTTGCAGGCAGCCGTCGCAACTCACAGACTTCCAGGTTCGTCGACAGCAGGCGGCCCTCGGGCGCTCCCGAGTTCGGTAACACCCCCGATGTTGTTGGTGTCAGTCGTATATCCTGTGAAAACGGCCGTGCGGTGGAGGCTCGCCCGGTGCGGCCGTGGGGTGTGGCGGTACACTGCGCAGCTGCCGGCCGGGCTGGTGGGTTGGTATCTGTGCTCCCCCGTCCCCATTCATATGGCAAGCCTTTGGGGGCTTGACACTCTGCTTAATATTGAACCTGTCCCTAAGTATTCCATTTATTCTCAAACAGATTTTACTTATCTCACATACTGTTCTTAGTACATTCAATGTTCAGCCTTCCATTTGTGCAAATCTTTTCATAATTCAAGCCTACTTATATTATCATACTTTTTTCTCTAAATTAACAGCTGTTCAACTTATTTGTTATTATCATACATTGTTATTGACCAGCAAAAAGAATAAAAGTCTGCTCTATAACTCTTAGTGCACCACATTTCCTAAATGTTATTCACCTATCATATGTTTTCAATCAAAAGTCAACCATATATCTTCTTAGGCACACTTAACAAATTAATCCTCTATAATTTTTACATTCACTTACCTCTCCTTTTATAGGAACAATAGCAATTTTTCAATCATCACACTTGTAATCTTAAAATCTAATTTCAGAAATCACACAATCAGTACAATAAGTAGACCACAGCAAATTTTAATATTAGTCCATTTACACCTGCAGGTTGGTAACCCTCTTATGTGTATGACAAGGATTGCCAATTTCATATAGATATGGACTCAAAAATTCCTGACATTGATCCATTTAACAAGGTAGACTTTTGAACTCAAAGAAAAACCAACTGAATCTAGAAAAACTGGGCTCCAACATTTACAGTGCTGAATACTGCTTTGAGAGAAAATTTGCAGCATTATTAAACTATGTTCATATGAGCTTTAGTACTAGGTCCATTAAAATAAAACTGCTACTTGCATATTGGGTTGCCATTTAATTTCCTGTTTGTCACATTTTGATACAAACTGAATTACTATCATCTACATTAAATGTTAAAGAAAAAATGTATCAGTAAGTCCCATTCAAAAAATTGGTGTGTGTGTGTGTGTGTGTGTTTGCGTGTGTATGTATTTATCACCAATAAAATTAATCAAAATTTGAAGATGAAAGAATAAATGATTATTAAACACAACTTATTCTCTTGATATCTTGGCTATTTACATATATTATTTGTATTCACTCATGTAATAACCAGAATTTTGCTAGGTAGAAATAACTGGAGAATAAATTAAAAAGTTTTGGAGAAAACATTATTTCTCTAGACTATAGATGTTTAATTTTAGACTTTCAGATTAGAAACTCATGTTTCTGTCTTTTTTCAGAGTTGTAGTTAATTTAAAAAATCTTTATAATATCACAATGTGTATCATTATTGGAAACAATTATCAACAGGATAATGATCTTTCTTTCTTTCTTTCTTTCTTTCTTTCTTTTTTTCTTTCTTTCTTTCTCTTTCTTTTTCCAAGATATAGTATTTGACACTATTGGTCCAAAAGCTTCAAAGAAAAATCAAAACAGAGAGAAGACAAGGGGGCAATTTCTGATTAATGTGTTAGCTTTTGTGTTCACTGTCAGAAAGCAAAAGAACAAAAAGAAATCTATTGAAATTTTAATAAACTATTGCCAATTTGACACCAATAATAAGAAAAACATTTTCAGACTATGAGTATATGAAATATATGGAGATATATTTTATGTAAATAGACCAAAGACTTTTAAATTTTATTTATTTATTCGTATTCTGCCTTTATTATTTTTTACAAATAAGGTGGTGAGCATACCTAATACTCTTTCCTCCTCCTATTTTCCCCTCAACAATAACTATGTTAGGTAGGTTGGGCTGTGAGAGAATGCCTGTCCCAAGGCCATCCAGCTGGCTTTCATGGTTAAGGTGGGATTTGAACTCATAGTATCCCAGTTTCTAGCCTGGTGCCTTAATCACTTAGACCAATCTGGCTCTCCAGTTTGATTTAATGATCAAAGTCATTTAATGATTTAATTCAAATTCAATTCAATTCAAATTCAATTTAATGGTCAAATTCATCCACTGTTAATAGCAATATCTTAAAATATGATTTTGACATTAATTTTTGAAATGCTATTATCTTATCCCTACCCCTTCACTCCATTCTTATTTTTAGTTAAAGATATAAATAAATTGATCCACATTTCCTCGTGAGACTAGTTTGCATTTGACAAACTATAAATATGTAAACTGCAATGTTTTGATTTTCAAATACAACATTTTCCCATTACAGTTTATCAGCAAAGACAGGTCAAAATTCTACTTCATGAACTCTAGAATAGTCATTTGCAACAATGAACCATGTATACTGAAGGAATCAGCTGATTTGCAAGCTGGCTACTATCTGCAAACTCCTCACCAGCAAAATACAAAACTAGACTTTGAGTTCATGACTTCAGTTCCCAAGCTTTGTGACAATTATTTTCCATCCAAAATATATACAGAAAGCCTAATTACTTCTTTTCACAATCAGCCCTTAATTAAAGAAGACGCAGTGCATCCCTTCTTGTACAGTTTTCCACCATTGTGCTATATTCCCCATTGTTTAGAGATTTGGATCTCTGCAGTAATTTTAACTGGCTTAAAGTGAAAAAAGGAAAGTGATTAGGTTTTTAGTCTCTCTGACCTGTCAAGTTATCTAGTGCAAGATTTTAGAACATCTAAAATAAATTGTCCCAATTAAAATTAAGAGAGCCAATTAATGCTGCTGAAGCTTCTAATGAGGAAATGCTTCTGAACTAAATGAAAGGAAACAGTAGTTTATGAAAACAAAGCTTGGTAAATTGTTAGAGTAGTATTCCAAAGAGGTAATTAATATTGCTACATGTTCATCATTTCTTCATATTTGGAAGCAAGGCTACAGGAGTTAGCTTCATTTGAACAAAAGAATGTTGGAAACCAATGGCATACATATTTGCACAATTGCAGGCAGAACATTTTATAAACAAACAGGCTTCTTAAATAATCCTCAATCTTGTGGTAAGTTTCAAAGCAGAGACACTGTAATACAAATGTTCCTAAATAAGTAAATGCTTGTATAAATGATTAAAATGTCCTGCATGCATTTGGTGGGGGGGGAGTCAACACACTGGATGTACCTCCAGTTTGGTGGAATGTAGACAAAATTAAATTAGCTGGCAAGGTAGTGTCTAGATCAAAGATCCTGGCTTGAATGGAACATGATTGGGATAAAAGTAGGATTTAGTTGCCCTTATGGCATACTGGTCAAAATATGCCAAAGTTGATTAGTCCTGTCCTTACTTTTAGAAGAAAGTCTGCATTTGGAAGAGGTAGAATTAAAGGTGGAACTTAACCTGTATTTTGTATTTTATTATTGTACACCTTGATTGACCAAAGCTATTAAGGGGCCTGTCTAGTGATGGTCATGGCATATGAAAAACTGTGACTCAGCCTATATGAAGAATAAAGTATATATTTAATGAACTGATGAGATGAAATGAAAGGAAAGAAAAATAGATACGTTGTTTATCTATGAAACTTGGAGAAAGAGGAGGAATATCATCCGTCTGAATAAAAGTAGCCTGATCATGTGGACTCAATGAATACATGCTGGGAAGTCAGAGGATAGATTTAATTATGAATGAAAGCATTAACACATGTGACAGGAAGTATAAATTGCTGTTTTCTAGGTTGCCATGAGGGTTTATTACAATAGGTATGTTCACTGCCTTATTTTTAAAAATAATAAAAGAATTAGCACTTATAAGTGATAATACATTCAGAATGTGGAACAGACTATTATTTGGTAGTAAAAACTGGATCTTGGAAAAATAGTTACAGAAAGAAAAAGTTTAAGACTAGTATAAAAAGAAAATAATTTCTCAATAGAATTTTATTTATATTTCTTATTTCTTAATTACCCATTTCACTCAAAGAGGGAAAATAAATAGAAAATGTATGCAGTGGAAGAGGATGTGAAAAGTACTTGGAACCAACTAAAAAATCACAAACTTATATTAAAAAGGGGCACAGGAGCACGTGTATAGGATGCTTGGGGAAATAATTGAAAAAATCTGGGGAGAGGAAACTAGGAATACACAATCATGGGTCCATGGGGGACAAAGAGTGGAGCAGAATGGTAAAAGTATCATAGTGGTGATGATGTTACCCATTCAATCATGTCTAATCTTGGTCATTCTATGGGCCAGGTCTCTCCACATCTTCTGATTTTGCACTACTTCTTTGAGTTCTATGCTTTGGCTGGTGTCCGCTTTGATGGTGTCTAGCCATCATGTTGTTTGGTGGCCTGGTTTCCTTTTACCACTAACTCTTCTGAACATAATTGCTTTCTCCAGTGAATTCCCCCACATGACATGGCCAAAATAAGTGAAATATAGTTTTGTGACTTTTCCTTCCAGTGGAATGCTGGTGCTATGCACTTCAATACTTGCCTGTTAATCACCTTTCCAAGGAATATGCAGGAGCCTTCTCCAGCACAACAGCTCAAACGAGTCAATTTTCCTCCCATCTTGTCTTTTAAGGTCCAACTTTCACAACCATTGGTAGCTATGGGGAACACAATAGAGTGTGGATTAACATAGATTTGGTTGCCAGGCTGATGTCCTTACTTTTCCATATTTGGCTCATGTTCATCATTGCTATACAACTCATTGCAATCTGACATTTTATTTCTGGGTTGTGTTCACTGCTTTGTGCGATCTGCTATCCTAAGAAAGCAAATTTATCACAGTGGTATTTTTTTTTATTGAAAATTTTTAAAATTTTGCAAAAAAGTTCCCTTCCCCAAACCCTCCCAACCCACCCCAACCCTCCCCCAACCTTCCCAGAGCTGAATACAGGCTTAATTAAGATTTAAAAGAAAAAATTTTAAACACAAATAAACCATATACAAATTTGGTTACAATAATTAAAAAAAATATAAAATACTTTAACACCAATATTTGAAAAGCAGAAAGAGAAAAAAAAAAGAAACAAGAAAAAGAAGAAAAAAGAAAATTAAAAAAGAAAATAATATCTAAAAAATATCTTAAACTTTAAATATAAATTATTCAAAAGCTAAATAATATTTTTTTATATCATACTTATATTGTATAAAATTTATCCATCTTTTCCATACCAAAAGGTACTTCTCTTGCGACTGATCTTTCAAGAAAGCCGAAATCTTTGCCATCTCCGCTAAGTAAGAAACTTTAAGAAACCATTCTTGCAAAGTAGGCAAAGATTCCTTCTTCCAACATTGCCCTACTAACAACCTAGCCGCTGTAATTAAATTTAACATTAATATAGTTTCTTTACTGTCACAATCGGAAACAATACCCAGCAAAAACAATTGTGGAGTAAATTTTATCCTTCTTTTAAAAATTCTTTGAATATTCCACCATATCTTAATCCAAAAAGCTTTTATGTTTTTGCATAACCACCAAACATGATAATAAGTGGCATCCAAGCAACCACATCTCCAACATTTAGGCTGCAAGTTTGAATACATACGAGACATTTTTTGTGGATCAAGGTGCCATCTGTAAAACATTTTATAAAAGTTTTCCCGTAGTTTTGGGCTTGTGTAAATTTAACATTCCTCACCCAAATAATCTCCCAAGTATCTAATGGAACTGATTCATTAAAGTTTTGTGCCCATTTAACCATACAATCTTTAACTAATTCTGCTTCTGAATCCAATTCCACTAACACCCCATAAATTCTTTTAATATGGGTTCATCTTTGATCTTTTATTTGTTTTAACAAATTCTCATCCTCTCTGAGCAAACCCAGCTTGCAATCTATCTTCCACCTTTCCAATAATTGTCTATACTGAAACCATGAACAAATAATGTTTTCTTGTATTAAATCTTCCATAGATTTTAATTGCCAATTTTTACCATCCCATCTAAGTAGTTGTGTATAAGAAATACTATCCATCTTAACTCCTCTCCTTATCCCTTCTATCGCATGCCATGGGATAGCCCATAATGGGATTCTAGAGTCACTTCTATAATATTTCTTCCAAACCCAAAGTAAAGAAGTTCTTAAAATATGAGACTTAAAAACCCTGTCAACTTTTTTATTGAAAATTAAATAGGCATGCCATCCAAAAAGTAAATCCCATCCCTCCAGGAGGAGTACATCTACATTTGTTAAGTTAACCCAATCACTAATTAACGTTAACACCACAGCATCATAATACAATTTCAGGTTCGGTACCTTGAGTCCACCTCTCTCATGAATATCTTGTATAATTTTAAGTTTTACTCTTGGTTTTTTCCCTGCCCAAATAAATTTATTGATACCTTTCTGCCATTCATTTAAGTTGGTCTCATTCTTTAAAATAGGTATCATTTGAAACAAAAAGAGAAACTTTGGCAAAACATTCATTTTAATCACTGCAATTCTCCCCAATAGGGATAATTGCAACTTCTTCCAATTTTCCAAATCCTTTTGTATTTTAACCCACAACCTTTCATAATTATTTTTATACAGTTTTGCATTGGAAGCAGATAAAATAACTCCCAGATATTTTACCTTATTGACAACCTCAAAGTCTGTCAACCTAACTAAAGTCTCCTTATCCAAATTGGTCATGTTTTTGAGCAATATCTTAGTCTTATTATTATTAATTTTAAAACCCGAAACTTGTCCATACTGATATATCAGTGGTAACAGCTCCATTACAGAATGAGTTGGTTGGGATAAAGTAACTACCAAATCATCTGCAAAAGCCCTTAATTTATATTCTTTTTTATTGACTTCTATTCCTTTTATTTTTTGTGATTCCCAAATTTTAATCAGCAAAATTTCCAAAGTTAAGACAAACAGCAATGGTGACAGTGGACAACCCTGTCTGGTCCCCTTCTCAATTGAAAACACCTCTGACAAACCTCCATTAACTATGAGTTGTGCCATTTGTTTTTGATAAATAACACGAAGAGCTTGTAAAATTTTTTCTCCAAAATTCATTTCCTCAATTAATCTTAACATAAATTGCCAATTTAACTGATCAAAAGCTTTTTCAGCATCTAAAAATATCAATCCTGCAGAAACTTGGTTGTTTTTATCCAGGTATTCTATTAAGTTAATAATTTGTCTGACATTATTCTTCATCTACCTTCCAGTTATAAAACCCATTTGATCCATATGTATTAATTGATTTAACACCCTCATAAGTCTATTAGCTAAAATTTTTGAAAAAATCTTATAATCTACATTCAAAAGAGATATGGGTCTATAATTCTTTGGTAAAGTGAGATCTTGATCTTCTTTTGGAATCAAAGATATGAAAGCTCTGCCCCATGATAAGGGGGTCTCTGAACCCTGTAATATATTATTAAAAAGTTCCCTTAAAGGTTGTATCAACTCTTCTACCAAAGTTTTATAATAAATAGATGTAAATCCATCAGTACCCGGTGCTTTACCTAATTTTAATTCTTTAATTACTATCTCAATTTCCTCGATGGTAATCAAACCGTTAATTTCTTGTTTCTGATCTTCTGTTAATTTAGGGAAGTGAGCATCAGATATTTATCTATATCTGAAGCCTGTACTTTCATTCCCATATATAATTTTTTATAATAATCTAAAAAAGATTTCTTAATCAGCTCCTTCTGATATACCAATTTACCATTATAATTTATTTTATCTATAATTCTCAACCTCTGCTTCTTTCGCAATTGATAAGCCAACCATCTCCCTGGTTTATTAGCATTGCAAAATGTATTATGTTTCATATACAATAAGTTAATTGCAGTTTGATCAGCCATCAACATATTAAATTGTAATTTAAACAATTTTATAGATTCTTTAATCTTCTCATCTGTAGGATTCAAAATTAAAGCTTTTTCTTTTAATTTAATCTCATCTTCCAACTCCTTACATTTCTGCACCTGCTTCTGTCTATAAACCTTATTCATTTGTATCAAGACCCCGCGCATGTAAGCTTTACCTGCATCCCAAACCATTGGCATTGAAGTTCCCTTATACATATTTAAAGCAAAATATTCCTTTAATTGCTCCTTTAATTTCTGAACATTCTTTTCTTGTCTAAATAAATTTTTATTCATCCTCCAGGATCTCCTCTCCTCTTTTTCATTAACCAATTCTGGACTATGATCCGTCAGTGTTCTAGAAAAAATCTTAACATTCTTTACCCTAAAATATAAATCCGTTGTAATAAAAAAAAAAATCAATTCTTGAAAAAGATTGATGTCTGTCCGAGAAGAAGGTGAAGTCTCTCTCCTCCAAATTATGTTCACGCCAATAGTCTCGCAACTCCCAGTCCTCTTTCAAATCAAAAAAGGCCTTAGGTAATTTAGCCTGTTTGAAAGAAGTAGAAGATCCTTTTTTATCTCTTTGTGTATCTAAAACACCATTCCAGTCTCCCATTAATATAACAGATCTATAGTCCAGCAAAATTAATTTTTGATGTAACAGTCTATAAAATTGTTCCTGTTGTTGGTTTGGTGCATACAAACCTACTATAAGAACTTTCTTGTCATACAGTCCCACTTCAATCATAACATATCTCCCTTGAGGATCAGAATCTACTAAACAAGCTGATAAATTTTGCTTAACATAAATAACTATACCCCCTTTTTTTCCAAGATCAAAGGATGCAAAATGAGATCCCAGTCGGGTATTAACTAAATATTTTTGATCCTTAGAGATAATATGTGTTTCCTGCAAACAAATAATGTCATTGTTATGTTGCTTTAAATAATGAAATATTTTCTTTCTCTTTTGAGGGAAATTGAGACCATTAGCATTCCATGTCAGGAGCTTTACCATCTCCCTTGACCAAAAGCCTAGAGAAGACTGCTTGAAGATCTGCCATTGAAGAATGTACCACAGAACTCTTGGGTCTTGCTCCTCCCACAGGCTCAGAAACAGATTCTTGTAAAACTTCTTTAACATCTTTCTTCTGTTGTTCTTTTTCCTTGCGTCTGTGTGGGCTGCCCAGGTCATTCTTTGCTCTTTCATCCCTGCTTGTTGCAACCACTCAGCCTGTAGTTTTCCAGCTTCCATCAATACTACTTCTTCGGACTGCTGTTCTACCTCCTTGCCATCCAAAACTTTCATCATCATAGGTGGTGATGAGCGTGCTCCCAGGACCGACATATAAAACTCCTTAGCTTTAGAAACAGTATTGAGTCTATAACGGGTCCCCGCATGACTCACCACTATGCCAATTGGAATCTCCCATCTGAATGGCATCAACCTTTTTTTAAGTTCATCAGCTAAGAAGGCAAACTCTTTTCTTCTTCTTAAAATTTTAGATGGAATCTCCTTTAAGATTATAACATCTTGCGCAGCAATCTGAAACCTTTTATTATAAAAAGCTTGTATAATTTCATTACGCAAAAATCTTTTCCCCAAATAAATTACCACATCTCTTGGCAGGTTCCTTTGCTTTGCAACCCAGGAGTTGACTCTAAATATTTTTTCAATTTCCCTAGATATTGCCTCTTTTTCTCTGTCCAAAATCACAGCAAAGTCATTTGCTACAATCTCTCTCAGATCTTGTTGCATGTCTTCTCTCAGCCCCCTGATTCTTAAAGCAAACTCCATTTCTCTATATTGAGACATAACAATATCATCTTGTGAAATTTCCATCTTTTTTTCCATGCCTTCAAATTTATCCTCCAAGACCTCCACCTTATCTGCCACTTCTTCCACTCGAGAGTCCAGCTTCTGAACCACAGAAGCAAGTTCTTTTAGAGCCACAACTATATCTTGCCTCAAAATAATATTATTCTCCACTAAAAGCTCCTTCACTTCCCCTCTAATTTGAGATATAGCATTTCCCATTATATCTTGCATATCTTTTACCGTTACTGATGGCAGAGGGGGAGAAGGTGGTGGTGTAGCTTTAGGTTGTTGTGCTGGTAAAATCGCAGGAGAGGAAGCCACCTTGGATACTGTAGATGTTGCTTGCCGCTTTGAAGCCATTTTCAAAAAGAAAAGTTTTGTTTCTTCTTTCCTCCTTCTTGAAAAAAAAAATAGAAAAAATACAAAAAAAATCCCTTAATAAAATAACAAAAAAGAGTTTGACAGAGAGGGAAAATAATCTTCCTAAAACACAAATCCACCTTAAAAAAAACCTTTAAAAACAATCTAATCCGTTCCGTTCCGTTCCACTCCCTTCAAAAAAAAAAAAAACTTTCCAATCGCCATTTTACTTTCCCTCTCAGTACAAAAAAAAAGGAAAAAAAAGGAAGTAAAAATCAATCTTTAAACTTAAAATCCAAATAAAATCAAAAAAATAAAATCCTTTATCCAGCTCTGTCCGCTTTTAAAATAACTCACCCGATTTCTTTAAGCGCGGAGGTGGGAGCGGCGTCTTGCTTTGTCCCCAAGGGACAAAGACAGCTGAGAAGCGGAGACAACCTGAACTCCGTGGGAGCACTCTTTTCACCCCCAAAAGAAAACTTCCTTGGGCGTCTCAGAGGCTCTACCTCTATTCAGGTGATACTCCCCTCCCTCCCTTTGCCCGGGAAGGAGGTTTTGAGCCACGGAACAGCTGATGCCTGCTGTTCTCTGCGGTTCTTTCTCAGGAGGACGGCTACAAAGTAGCCACCATCGCCAGCGCTAATCACATCACAGTGGTATTGTAATGCAAAAAAATACACAATTTCTTTGGTATTGTTATATATAATTTTATCCCTTTCATATTTTTGTTAACTTAGTTTGTTAACATCCTAGTCTTTTGCTTATTAACCTTAAAACATGCTAGTACCTAAAATTCTTTTGATTTACTCACTAAAAGTTTAGTTCCCTTGAAAGTATCTGCCAAAATCAAAACTGTCTTGTGTAAAAGTTCTCAATTGTATAACTCTTTCTTATTCTTTACATATTTAATTCAGTCACCTTGTCTTACATCTCTATTTAATATTTCAAGAACTAAAATAAACAAGAAAAGAGACCATGGGCCTTGTCGTTGTGTTCTCATATGGTTTAATTAAATCTCCATTAATGATTATTGGACTTTCTATGAAATTGATTTCATTTTATAAAATTTTCCCCAAATTCCTATCTTCCAAAGCTTTAAATAAAAAAGTCAGTATAGATTGTCAAATACCTTCTCTGCATCTAAAAAAAAATCAATGCAGCTTCTTTTTCATTATGTTATTTCAAATCTTTCAAAATATCCAACACAGTTCTAAGTTATCTTTCAACTATCTTTCTGTTTACCTCATAGATACATTGACAAGAAGTAAAGGTGTGGCTATTTTGATTCCCAATTGATATAGCAGGGGTTACAATAGCTATTGTTAATCTTTATGGACCTAATCTAGATTCTGTTATTATATTTTATTAATGTTTTGAGCACTTGAATGAGTGTATTTATGAAAAAGTGTGATGGGAATTCAAGGAAATATTAGACCCAAGCCTGATAGATATAGTGGACCTGGCATGGAAAAAACAATCTTTTTTTAATATCTTCATTTTTATATCATCAAATTCAAGATTGAAATATGAATGTTTCTTATGTATCAGACAATATTGCAATTATATTGAAATGATATGATTTCTGAAACTGATTTAAGATATTGAGAAATTGGTATTCAATATTTCCCTATGGAATGATAAAGAATTTATTATACAAATGTGGGTAGAGACCTTACAATGCTTTGATTTCAATTCAGTGCCTGAAATTTTGAATCGGAAGCATATAACACATATATTTGAAGTTGAATTGTTGCTTATGCATCATATAAAAATAAGATTAATAATAAAAGGGAAATAATTTGAAAGATGAACTGAAATTTTTATGAGCACAGATGGTTAGATGCCCATCTACTATTTTGTACAGAGAAATACAGAAAAATAAATATGAATTAAATAGTACATTATTATAGCAGAGAGAATTCATAGCAGAGAGAACATGTTTATGACAGAAATATTTGGAAGATGGTTAAACACCAGGCAAGATTTTGGCTAATTAAAAAAAAAAGATAGGGCAATGATTCCAGGATTAGAGATGAAAGATACAAAATATGTAAATCCTACTAAAATTATATAATAAACTAGAGAATGCACTGAATGAAGAATTACAGGCTCTTTAAAATAATTAACTTACCACATTTAGATGATACACAAAAATAACATTTTTTGTTCTACTGTCTGAGTTATAGATTAAAGAAATTATTTTTAAAATGACAAATGGAAAAACATCAGGACTAGATGAGTTTACATTTGAGTGCTATAAAACACTTATGTATCTTTTGGTGTCAAAACTTTGTCAATTGTATGATGAGATATTTGATCAGGGAATTTTATCACCAGTATTTCATCAGCCTTACATTATAGTTATACCAAAAGCAGGTTATCATCCAATCTCAGTGATTAATGTTCATACAAAGATTTTAACAGCAGTGTAAATCCTGGAGCACCAGGGAAGTATCTGAAGATTGGAAAAGGGCTGGTGTGGTTCCCATCTTCAAGAAAGGGGGAAAAAACGGACCCAGGAAACTACAGACCTGGGAAGATCCTAGAAAAGATAATCAAAAAACAGATCTATGAACAACTAGAAGCAAACAAATTTATAACTAGCAGCCAGCATGGGTTTGTTAAAAACAGATCATGCTAAACCAATCTTATTTCATTCTTTGATAAAGTAACTAAATTAGTAGACCAGCGAAATGCTGTGGACGTATGTATACTTAGATTTTAGTAAGGCATTTGATAAAATAGACCACAACCTACTCCTTGGTAAGCTAGAAAAAAGTCGAATAGACAACATCACCACCAGATGGATCTGTAGCTGGCTGGCAAACCATACTCAACGAGTAGCCCTCAATGGCACTATATCCACATGGAGAGAAATAAGCCGTGGGGTATCACAAGGTTCTGTCTTAGGTCCAGTACTCTTCAACATCTTCATCAATGACTTAGATGAGGGAATTGAAGGGGAACTCATCAAATTTGCAGATGACACCAAACTGACAGGAGTAGCCAACACCCCAGAAGACAAACTCAGGATTCAAAAAGATCTTGAACAATAGGCCCTATCCAACAAAATGAGTTTCAATGTGGAGAAAAACAAAGTTGGGCGAGACCTGCTTAAAAACAGTAACTGTGAGAGGGACCTTGGAGTTCTAGTGAATGATCACTTAACCATGAGCCAGCAGTGTGTAGCAGCAGCCAAAAAAGCTAATACAATCCTGGGTTGTATAAACAGAGGCATAGAATTAAGATCACACGAAGTATTAGTATTATAAAACCCTATAAGACCACACCTGGAATACTGCAGCCAATTTCGGTCACCATATCACAAAAAACATGTTGGAAGGAATAGAAATTAATAAAAAAGAATATAAACTAAGGGCTTTTGCAGATGATCTGGTTGTTACTTTATCTCAACCAATTCATTCCGTAATGGAGTTGTTACCATTGATAAATCAGTATGGACAAGTTTCAGGTTTTAAAATTAATAATAATAAGACTAAAATATTGCCTAAGAACATGACCAACTTGGATAAGGAGACCTTGGTTAGATTGACAGGCTTTGAGGTCGTTAATAAGGTAAAATATTTGGGTGTTATTTTATCTGCTTCCAATGCAAAACTGTATAAAAATTATGAAATGCTGTGGGTTAAAATACAAAAGGATTTGGACAATTGGAAAAAGCTGCAATTGTCCCTCTTGGGGAGAATAGCAGCGATTAAAATGAATGTTCTGCCAAAATTTCTTTTTTTATTTCAAATGATATCTATTTTAAAGAAAGAAGCAATTTTAGATGAGTGGCAGAAAGGTATCAATAAATTTATCTGGGCAGGGAAAAAACCAAGAGTAAAAGTTAAAATTATACAAGATATACGAGAGATATAACCAATCTTATTAGATATATGGGAGATTATTTGGGTGTGGAATGTTAAATTCACGCAAGCCCAAAATTTACGGGAAAATTTTTATAAAATGTTTTATAGATGGCATCTTGATCCACAAAAAATGTCTCGTATGTATTCAAACCTGCAGCCTAAATGTTGGAGATGTGGTTGCTTGGATGCTACTTATTATCATATCTGGTGGTCATGTAAAAGTATAAAAGCTTTTTCGATTAAGATATGGTGGAATATTCAAAGAATTTTTAAAAGAAGGATAAAATTTACTCCACAATTGTTTTTGTTGGGTATTGTTCCGGATTGTGATGACAAAGAGATTATTTTAATGTTAAATTTAATTACTGCAGCTAGGTTGTTAATAGGGCAATATTGGAAGAAGGTTGTTAATAGGGCAATCTTTGCCTACTTTGCAAGAATGGTTTTTTAAAGTTTCTTACTTAGCGGAAATGGCAAAAATTTCGGCTTTCTTGAAAGATCAATCGCAAGAGAAGTATCTCTTTGTGTGGAAAAGATGGATAAATTTTATACAATATAAGTATGATATAAGAAAATATTATCTAGCTTTCGAATAATTTATATTTAAAGTTTAAGATATTATCTAGAAGTGTAATTATTATTATTCTTTAATTTTTTATTTTTTTATCTTTCCTTTTTTTTCTTTTTTCCTCTTTTTGTTTTTTATATATAATGGAGTTAAAGTATTTTACAATTTGTTTATTGAGTGTAATTATATTTGCTTAAGGTTTATTTGGGCTTAAAACATTTTTTCTTTTAAGTTCTAGTTAAGCCTGTATTCAGCTCTGGGAAGAATGGGGGAGGGTTTTGGGGTGGGTTGGGAGGGATTGGGGAAGGGGTTTTTATTGTAAAATTTTTAAAAAAATTAATAAAAAAAATATGTTGAGAGTTGGGAAAAAATTCAGAGAAGAACAACTAAGATTATTAAAGGGCTGGAAACCAAAACATATGAAAAATGGCTGCAGGACTTGGGTTTGTCTAGTCTAAAGAAAAGAAGAAATAGGGGAGACATGATAGCAGTATTCCAGTATTTGAGGGGCTGCCACAAAGAAGAGGAGGTCACATTATTCACCAAAGCACCAGAGGGAAGGACGAGAAACAATGGTTGGAAACTGGTCAAAGAGAGAAGCAACCTGGAATTAAGGAGAAACTTCCTGACAGTGAGGACAATTAACCAGTGGAATAGCTTGCCTCCAGAAATCGTGGGTGCACCATCACTGGACATTTTTAAGAAGAGGCTAGACAGTCACTTGTCTGAGATGTTATAGGTTCTCCTGCTTGAGCAGGGGGCTGGACTAGAAGACCTCCAAGGTCCCTTCCAGCTCTATTCTATTCTATATTGTTTGTTATTAAAAACAATCAAGCAGGGCTTATAAAAACTAGGCAAGGAGTAGGTTAAGTTATATATTTAACAGACTTGAATAAAACTAAAGTTCAATTTATAATTTTATCATTTGATGCTGAAAAAGACTTCATAAAATGGATGAAGATATTATATGAGTCACCTACATCTAAAGTAAAAGTTAATGGCATGTTTTTGCTTATTTTTTTCACTATTTAGAGGAATATGGATATCCATTTTCACATTGCTTTTTAATATCTGTGTGAAATTCTTGGCTTATGCTATTAGACAATATATATGGAGATCCATGGAGTAATACATAGCTCAGTTGAACATAAATAAGTTTTATTTGCAGACAACATTATTTTGTCTATTTCTAATTGTCACGTTACTATTTTAGTGTTGGTGCAAATGATTGTTGCCTTTAATAAAATAGTAAAATAGCATGAAACTCTATTAACTGATCTAAATAGGAATTGATGTCAATAGGTAAAAATTTGGTTACTCAACCATTTAAATATCAATTCTTTATTTGCATTGACTTCATTAAATATTTAGGTATGTATATACCATAATATATATCTCAGTTACTAATAGGTAATATGAATAAAATATGTAGAAAGGTTTCTTCAAATATTGATAGAGTTATTAAGCCTCACTCTTTGAGGAAAGGTGAATGCTCTCAAAATTAATATTATTCCCAGATTAATTTATATTTTGAGAGGAATTCTAGTTCATATAACTGGAAAATATTTTCATAAAATAAATTATTTGTTTAGAAAAATTTTATGGCATTCTTTGATTCCAAGAATATCTTTACAGAAAGTGCAATTACGAATTAATGAGAAAAGATTCAGCTTTCTGAATCTGGAGCTATATCATGGTGCATCATAGAACAAAGCTAATTAAATGCAGTATAAATATAACACTAAATATGTTTTTCTAAACATTCCAATTCTTAAAGAACTGAATAACCATATGGATTTAGAGAGTAGAAATATTTATTCAATTTAACCTTTGACACACATATCTTTTGAAAAACATAAAATGAGCCTTTTATTAGAGCCCAGTTAATCTAAAGTTCATTATAAATAGGATTCCTTGCAAATGTTTCAAATATAATTTAGTAATTTAGTGACATTTTTAAATTTTAAACATTATTTTCTTGCAATAATCTGGTTCACTATAGCAAGAATTGTAATGCCAATCCAAACTGTTAGGGAGATTGCCAAAGTACATATATACTCATGCACTTCAAGTTGATTACATCTTCAATGGAGGAAACTGACAGCCAAACTTTTGTAAAACATCAACTGAGAAGTCCAATAAGTAACAAAAAAAATTGGGGGGGGGGCTGAATGAACCTTGTTTCAAGATCACATAAAATATACTTAGCATTTCTTAACACTTAAGATCATTGATTTTTTTAAAACAGAAACTTTAATAGGAGAACAATTCTCAGTCAAGTGTAGATTGAAATATAACCCAAGGAGCAAATGTGTAATGAAGAACAGAAAGGAAAATATATTCTTGTTAAATAAAAATTTGGTTAAGGTAAACTAATTTCCTGAATATAAGTATGGGTAGCACTCCAAGTCAATGAATTGGGGAGGGGATTGGAAATTTTATCTTTCCAAGAAAAATTTAGAGCATTTCAGTTATATCAAAAACTCAGTTATGATTCCAAAACATTATTATATGATGTACATATAAATGAAAAAGCTGCAGCATGGTTACGTTAAATTTCACATTTGTCATAAACATTAATTAGAGGCATTTTGCTATCACCATTGCTAACGATCAAAATTAAATAATAACTATCAATATCCTAAATATATTGTTCAACTATAAAATTTGGAGATTTCTTCTTTTCTGGCTATTTTCCATTTCCATTAATAAGTATATCGTCAGTTCAGATTTTTGTAAGTTAAGGTTTTCTATCAGGGAGATTCTTAAGTACAAACCTGGTATGTTAAAAGTACAAAGACTGATACAAATTAATTTAAAGACTAAAATTCAACTGAAAGCAGATCTTTTTTATTGGGATTAATGAATAGGCAACTAGATAAAAACATGGAAGATTATTTTGATATATGATTTCTGCTGCAAGACAGCTACATATGCAAAAAATGGAATGATTCTGCAATAGCCATAATAGAGGAATGGTGGTGAAGATGACAGAACTAGCAGATCAATTAACAGGTCCAATTATTAGTGACTGGAACCCCCTATGAATATTTTGGTGAAAAAAAATGGAATTATGATTTATGGATTTGATGGTTAGAAAGGGTAGATTATGAAAAGAAGAAAAGTTCAGTGTAATTTTAGAAAGAGAAGATAAAATACAAATATAATTGCTGTTAAGAAGGTTGGAAGCCACATTTCTTTATTATTCTTTCTCAGTTTCTCTTTTTCCTTTTTTTCTTTTTTTATGTCCTTTTCAATTTCTTTTGCACTTTTGTATTACTTTTTATTTCTCTTATCTTTAACTGAAAAGTTGTATTGTTTTTACTTTCTAGAAAAACTTCTTTAATAAAAATTACACACATACAAAACACACAAACTTCAGGCTTCAGTCTTTTCATACTGAAAAAAAATTGATCTCTTGTTAGATATATCTTTCATTCCTTTGACAGTCCACTAATTGTAATGGCATTCCTAGTGGAGATAAGCCTAATCACAGTTCACTTCAGAGCAGGAGTGTCTGCAGGGTACGTCCAAAAATATCAATATGGTGGTCACAATAATGCAATTAATATGTTACACACATAATATACATTTTTAAAAGGTGGAGCTTCAACTGCGGTATTGTGGCTACCATCTTGACTTTTTTAACCGCATCCTGTAGACACCCATGTTTCAGGGTTAATTTTATTTTAAAAATCCTCTGCTTTATGATTTCATAAATCCAAAGGATAAATGGAAATCATCCTCCAACAGATGCATTTTTAGAGTGAAGATTGCTGCACTGTTTCAGCAACAATCTGAGTTTCAGAATCTACTTTTAGATAATAAACAGTAATTTCAGATTTATAACATTTGTTCATGCCATTACCCAAGGACACCCACATAGTATAACTGCAAGGCAGAGTAATAAAGCCTTTATCCCTAGTTGTTTTGTAACAGCATGATTAAATACTTGGTACTCTTTAGGAACTCCTAGGAAAGTCAGGAAAAATACCTATATTTTTTTCTAGGATCCTCCAAGGTAATTGCTTATCTATCTGTCTGTCTGTCTGTCTATCTATCTATCTATCATCTACCTACCTACCTACCTACCTACCTCTATGAAACAAGTACAACCAGATTCAATCTATATGATTTAAACCTGGATTGAACTAAATAAGCATCCAGAAAAAATATTTCATTTTTCTTTGTTGAATTCCAGCATTATTCTTCTAAATTCCCTAGAATTCTTTTGCATTGTATGAAATTTTATTTCAAGCATTTCAATGTCTAATGCATGGGTGTCAAACTTGTGACGTCATGTGATGTATCGCAACGTATCGTGACTTTTTTCCCCATTACCGGCAATGGGGTGGGTGTGGTTTTGGTATGACGCATCCGGCCCCTGGGCTGGCAGTTTGACACCCCTGGTCTAATGTGTATTTTATAAACCTTCAACTTACTGATTACATCATGAGAAGCAGCTCAAAATTAGTAACTTGACTTCTAGCTAAGAAGGCAACATGCTGTGTCACAGCTTGTTTTTCCCTCTCTACGAGAGGTTGAGAATTATCTAGGCTGCTTGTTAAAAAGGATTGGTAAGCAGAAATGTTAATTAAATTATTTAATTTAAGTTTGCCATTTTGGAGAGATATTATGCCTCACAAGAATAGGAAACAAAGCATTTCTATTCTATTTCATCCACTCAGCATCTACTTTTAAAAAGACAGAAAAATTCATACCAGTTGCTAATCCAACTGTGCCAGTGTCTGAGTGTTTGGCTTCTGAGGTTGTAATTGCCTTGGCTGATAGTTTTGTCATTTATAACTTGGGAAATGACCAGAGAGAAATTTTAACTCCAAATTAGTATCTGGAACTGAGCCAGGAGAAATTTTTAATATATATGTATTTATTTGCAAAGATGAGTGTATTTCCAAATTGATTGCTTGTGAAAGGAAGGGATATTATTTTATATTTGCTGATAGGTTTATTTGTTTGCCCTAGGCTTTCCTTTATATTGGAATGTAGCTTCTGAAATATAAATGTTAACATATGCAAAGATGCATGCACAAATATGTCACACGCATATATTTTGCTGGTGTCTCCAGGACTGATTCTCTTGAAATTGGTAGTTCTGTTTTTAACAAGTTTAGGAAGCTGAGTGATCCATAGGAATTTTTTTTTTCTGAGTTCAGAATTATTTTTCTGCCTACTCTCCCTTTGTCTGGTCACCTTAAATTTAAGGTTATGTTCATTTCAATTAAACATAGTAGTTGTATATTTTTCATAAATCTATATTCTTCACTATCTTCCATACCATTTTCTATGACACTCAATTCTAGGCGTTTTTTTTTTTTGTTTCCTTGTTTCTTTTTTCCATCTTTTATTCCTACTTTGTTTCCTCAAAAGCAGGCAGCATTATATAGTATATAGTAAAAAAGGATATATGCAGTGTTATCTTCATTTTAGATATCAAAAGGGTTTTGCGACTCCCAGTATTTTGTTTTAGGTGGGAAACAGGACCAAGTGGCTCTTTGAGTGTTTTGGGTTGCCTACCCCTGGTCTAGACTCTAGGCTATAGACTGCAAAACAGATTCAGAAGGGATTATAAAGAGGGGTTTTTTTTCTTATGAAAGTAGAAGTGCTAGGTAGTAATAGGGAGATTTTAATTTCTGAGCACCAACATTCATCAAGGACAAGACAAGTTACAGGACAAGGATGCAATAGGAAATGAGACAAGTGAAGCAAGCCTAATTAACAGTAATAGGATATTAAATATACATTATGGCTTCCTCCTTGTATCCCTCCAGATATACTATCTGGGTTTGCTTTAATCACATCAAGTCACATCGAAGTTGCCTGGCTCTGTAAATCTGCTGTGAAGTCAAATATTGTTGCATTTATGTTAATTGACTATTTAATGTATTACCTGATTAAGCAAGATGCTGGGCAATCAGGCATGGAAGGGTCAAATAATTTTAATTGTCACAGTTACAGCACTGGCAGATTAGAAAATGTTGCTCACTATGTATTAATAAAAGACAAAGGTGTTTGATCTAAACAGAGATACTTAAATTTGTCTTGAAATCTCACCTTAAGATGAAACCGAGTGGCAAATAAACCATTAGAAATGAACATCCATTCTCTGGAGTGCTCTAAATGCCTTCCTCAGTATGACAGGCTTGTAAATCTTGAATAGATTTGGGGTGGGATGGGGGAAACAGTTACTTTTCTGTTATCAATCACTAATTTTTATATACTGCACCAGTTTCTTGTCCTTTAATCTGAAAAACAGCCTTCCTCTTATAGCAGTGATATTGTTTTTGCTGATGTTACAACACAACATTCAAATATGTCTTCCATTCACTTAGCATCCATAAGAGAACCGCTTGTTCACATATTTGAATTCCACCACTGGTGACTGCTATACAGGTAGTCCTCAATTTACGACCAGAATTGGGACCAGAATTTCAATGGATAAGTAAGGCAGTTGTTAAATGAGTTATGCCCAATTTTATGACCTTTTTTGCCACAGCTGTTAAGCAAATTACTGCAGTTGTTAAGTGAATTGTGCTGCTGTTAAGCAAATCCAGCATTCCCTGTTGACTTTTCAGAAATGCCCTGGAAAGATTGCAAATGCTGATTGCATGACCCCAGGATCCTACAACCATGGTTAATTACACACTGATTCCCAAGCACCTGAATCTTAATCACGTGACTATGGGGATGCTAGAATGGTTATAAGTGCAAAGACTCGTAAGTCACTTTTTTCAATCTTTTAACAATCACCAAATGAATGATTGTGAGTCGAGGACTACCTGTACCAAATTTGGAGGTTTCATGTTTTCTCCAGAAAGCCACTAACACTAAAGTCCTACAACTAAAAACTAAGGCTTGCACAGAATCTACCATACTTTCTTCCCATGCAAAATCCAGTTATGCACTTCTGTGCCTAGAAATTAATGGAAGGACATTTCAATTGCCATTTGGTCACATAGACAGAGCCAAGACAGCCTGAAATTCTTTTCCCTTTTTCCTGCAGATCAGTTCAAATCAGTTTAATCATGTTGACGTGTATTTTATTTTAGGCCACATACTTACTAAAAAGGAAAACTTTTGGAAGAAAAGGAGAAGGGGGGTTCGACCGCACAAAATATTTTCAGTTTAGCCCTAGGTTTATAGCAAGCAGAAAAAAGAAAACACAGATGCAAGAAGAATGAATGGGTTCAAATTATTTGGAGGCAGGAGCAAAAGATTTTGTGGATTAAAAAGCTTTGTTGCCAACCCAAATGGTCTGGTTTGATCATGTCAGAGACTGCACCCTTTGGACAGCAACTGCAGCAAGGGAGCTTTCCAGTATATGCAAAGGATTGCATATGACTTTGTCTCCTGAAAGATTTGAAATAACATATCCTGCTTCATACCCAGTGTTGAAAACAGAGAGGCCTTTAAAAACTATACATTTCTAGTGTTGTTGCTTGCAAGGTGTCTTAACCCATTTTGTAACTCCTGCATAGAGACAGTTACTCTGTTCACTGACAGTTTACATATCTTTGGGAGTTGTCGGAGGGAAAAGTAAATTAAGAAAGGAACATGAGACTTGGTCAGAAGCCGAAATTTATTTAAGAATAGGACAAATGTATAAAATACTTTATAAATCCAGAAACTGGTTATTTTTTGTATTTCATATTTTAAGGATATTTTTTATAATCCATTAACATTATGCAATCTAGATTAGTCCACAAGCTACTTCTCGTCTAAAACACTTAGCTGCAAATGATGTCCCTTCACTGATCAAATTAAAGAGCCATGGTATCCAAAGTCAGCTAAAATTTTGGAATATGCCTGACAGTAAGTATACAATGATAATCCTGAATGGAGACAGTTCATTATTATTTTTCTATGAATTCTAGTTGGAATTGGCCAAAGCATTGAAACAGAGATGAATGAAAAGAGAAGGGGAATGAGCGGAAAAGTGGGATGAAATTTAGAAGAGATCCTTTTTCCTGCTTTGAATTTTAATCTGACCTAGAGAAGAATTTGGGAGCCATATAATTTGCTGTTTCTTTCAAATAAGTGTTCTCGGTTCCAAAGTTTGCAAGAGAGGGAGGGAGGAAGGGAGGGAGGGAGGAGGGAGGGAGGGAGAGAGAGAGAACAATACAGTGACATGGGGACGCAGCAAGTTCTTACCAAAGGGGATGTTAGGTAAATTGTTCGTCTGTTCTTTTCTTACATTAATGAGAGAGCACCCTCTAGCGGCAGCCTACTTGCTTAATTTGACCTGGGTTATACATAATTCATGACAATAAAGAAGTGCCCCAAATGGTTGCCTTAGATACTGTAAATGGGTTAACAGTAGCAGCAGGGAGAATGGGGATCATTTTTTTTTTAATTTTCTTTCGTGTTCCTGAAAAAAATGTGAAGGAAAAATTAAAAAGTGATTTAATCTGTGGTTATAATTTAAAAACATGAAGAAACAATGTACATTTTTAAAGCCGGCTGGTGAACCTGTGCTGGAATTGTGTCACTTCAGAAGGCAGGCAAATGGATCCCCCCAAAAGGTGGAGAAAATCAGTATTAAAAAAAATAGCATTTCAAGGTGCAACTTTTTGCCTTGCCATTTCATTTCTATGCGTAAAAGCTTGTTCTTAATTTTTTTTTCTTTTGTCTTCTGGAGCATTCATTCATATGTTTAGAAATGATACTATCTATCTTTAGGTTTTTAAGTCTTAGGAATGCAAAAACTGCAGGCTGTAGTCTCTGTGTAGCCTGCTAGAATGCCCTTTCCAACCTTAAAAATCGTGTGAGGCCAAAAAATGTCTCTGTGTTTGTTGTTTTATTTTTCAGAGGTTCAAAGCATGAAAACCTAACCCCTACCAGAATCACACCTACTTTTAAGTCCTGAAGTAAATAATTTTGATATGTGGTACTTGGTGCTCTAGCAACCTGTTCTGCTATACCCCTTATGAGAACAGGAGATGACCATTACTGAACTAAATCTATTTTTGCAGTGTAATGACCTTCAAACAAAGGAACTGAAATTTGGTCGGTAGAAGATTGGAGAAAGTGGCTCTAAGGCAGCACTTGCTTTAATCGGTATAAAGTAAGATGTCCAGACATTGTAAAATCCATTGGTGGGCAAGACCAAAGTGGAAAAACTGGTCGACCACGAACCACATTTCTTCCAAATCCCTTCAGTCCATACATGTATGCCTGCACATCCAATTCACAATAGTGTGCATCCATACAACCACACAGACATGGCTGTTTCATCTTTATCACCCTGTCTTTCTGCCACTTTATCTCTTTCTTGGTTCTTCTCTCTTTCTTTGCTCACATTCTTGCCTTCCTTTTCTCCCCTTTCTTTCATCTATCATTCTTAGCAACCTGTTGCAAAAAATAAAGAAATAAAGAAAGTAAAGGGGAAAAAAACATACCCATACTGATTGAATCTTTTTCTAAAGTGAATGGCCACCTTGGAGTGTTGTTACCCAGGAGGGATCATGTTAGATAGATGCAAATGCTATCTGGGTTGTATTGGTCACATGCTCAAAATTGCCTTCCTACATAATGTACATAAATAACAAGAAAACAAATCCCTGCCTATCGGCTTGAAAAAATAATATAAATATGTAAGGAAAATGGAAAGGAAGGCAAATCATTAATTTCCATATTAACATAATATACTGGTAAACTGGGATTAAAAGTTCAGTATCTGGTAGATTAATATTTTAAACAGAAACACAAGTTAAGATAGGCAAGAAAATCGTTAGTGAGCACCTGTCCAGCCTAGATGAGTTCAAATCGCCAGGACCAGACGGATTATACCCCAGAGTTCTCAAGGAACTGGCAGATGTGATATCGGAGCCACTGAACTATATTTTTCAAAGATCCTGGAACACAGGGGAACTACCAGAGGACTGGAAAAGAGCTGATGTAGTTCCCATCCTCAAAAAAGGAAAAAAAATGGAGCCAGGAAATTACAGACCTATCAGCCTGACCTCCATACCTGGGAAGATCCTGGAAAAGATAATCAAACAACGAATCAACGAACACCTAGAGGCAAACAAAGTCATTACTAAAAGCCAACATGGGTTTGTCAAAAATAGATCATGCCAGACAAATCTTATTGCATTCTTTGACCAAGTGACAAAATTAGTGGATCAGAGGAATGCTGTGGACATAATTTACTTGGACTTCAGTAAGGCATTTGATAAAGTAGATCACACCCTACTACTTGACAAGATAGAAAAATGTGGGGTAGACAGAACCACCACCAGATGGATCCGTAGCTGGCTGACTGGCCATACTCAGCGAGTGGTCCTCAATGGAACTGCATCTATATGGAGGGAAGTGTGTAGTGGGGTGCCCCAGGGCTCTGTTCTGGGCCCAGTACTCTTCAACATCTTCATCAACGATTTGGATGAAGGGATAGATGGGGAACTCATCAAATTTGCAGATGACACCAAGATGGCAGGAATAGCCAACACTCCAGAAGACAGGCTTCAGATACAGAAGGATCTGGACAGACTTGAACACTGGGCACTAACTAACAAAATCAAATTCAATGGTGAAAAAAGCAAGGTTCTACTTTTAGGCAAGAAAAACCAAATGCACAAGTACAGCATAGGTGGCACCATGCTCAATAGTAGTAACTGTGAGAGGAACCTCGGAGTCCTAGTAGACAATCACTTAAATATGAGCCAGCAGTGTGCGGCAGCTGCCCAAAAGGCCAACACAGTGCTAGGCTGCATTAACAGAGGGATAGAATCAAGATCACGTGAAGTATTAATACCACTCTTCAATGCCTTGGTAAGGCCCCACTTGGAATACTGCATCCAGTTTTGGTCACCACGATGTAAAAAAGATGTTGAGACTCTAGAAAGAGTACAGAGAAAAGCAACAAAGATGATTAGGGGACTGGAGGCTAAAACATATAAGGAACGGTTGCGAGAATTGGGTATGTCTAGTTTAACGAAGAGAAGGACAAGGGGGGACATGATAGCAGTATTCCAATATCTCAGTGGCTGCCATAAAGAAGAGGGAATCAAGCTATTTTCCAAAGCACCTGAAGGCAGGATAAGAAGCAACGGGTGGAAACTAATCAAGGAGAGAAGCAACCTAGAACTAAGGAGAAACTTCCTGACAGTGAGAACAATTAATCAGTGGAACAGCTTGCCTCCAGAAGCATTAAATGCTCCAACACTGGAAGTTTTTAAGAAGAGACTGGACAGCCATTTGTCCGAAATGGTGTAGGGTTTCCTGCCCGAGCAGGGGGTTGGACTAGATGACCTCCAAGGTCCCTTCCAACTTTACTACTATTACTATTACTAAATATTAGTATTTTAATATACTATACGGTTAGCATTAGTATTCTAAGAGCACCCATTGGAATCACATTGCTCTTTTTATCTGCTATAGTTTTCTAGTTTCATAGTGTATAGTAGAATTATGGATTCTGCTGATGGATCTAAATGCACCATGAAACCCAAGAAGGAATTCTAAAGGAATTTATTTTTTGCTCTTTTTCTCTCTCTCCATAGATTGTATAGTGAAATCAATTCTGGCAAACAATAGGTGACAGATGTTACAACTTCACATCCTAGGCAGAAGAGCTGAACTGTTGTTGGTTTTTTTTTTTTTTACTAGTTGTGCATGGCTTTATGCCACTTTGTAGTTTAAAGTGACTGAAATTAATTAAAGGTAGCTTAAAACAATTATTTCAAGACTGTCAGAACATAAAAGTGAAGAAGTAAGTAAGTAAGTAAGTGAGGGAGGGAGGGAGGGAGGGAAGGAGGGAGGGAGGGAGGGAGGGAGGGAGGGAGGGAGGGAGGGAGGAAGGAAGATAATGTATAGATTTCAGATATGTTCTAATATATATTAAAGAAAAGTATAAGGAATGCATACAATATTATAAATATAGCTCAGTGTTCTGTTTTGTTTAGCCATTTTTTTTAAAAAATGCTATTTGTCCTCTAAAATTCTCATTAAACTATTGTGAATATAGTTCAATAAATCCATAGAATTGTGTGGATTATCTGTTGGAAAGATAATTTTGCTAATATAAATATCTTGGTAAATGAACCAGGGGTATTGTGGTTCATTTATTGTGACATCTGCTTCCAGAAGACCATTTCCTCTGAGTTTAATTTGGCAGACCAGGTCACACATCTTTTGGAATTGATACAATTATATTAACCTCTTTCCCCATCTCCATTTTGCAAGTATTTTAAATATAATTTTGGTGCCAGTCATCGAGTTTCTTCCTATTAGTAGTTCAGTCCCAATCTTAAATAACAATATTTTGCTATTCTGATCAGAGATATTTATACCTTCGATATTTTAACAGATGGAGAGTTGTATGAGAGAAGTTATTGAATGTGAAGTGGTACCAGCTATCTTATTAGGACATAAAAGTCTAAGCTTATTGAGAGGTATAATTGCTATATTGAATTAGACAAGGTCCTTCTGGGCCACTGCTCTGTTTCTAATAGCAACTACTATTTTCCTTTCCACTTTACAGAGACAGTGGGAATCAGATTGGCCAAGGGATATCTGTATCTATTCCCTTAAACTAAAATCTAATCTGCAAATTTTCAAACATTTTTCTGCAAACCAAGGAATCTTGTCTTAAAATTCACAACAGGAGGTCAGGATTCATCCTTCATTCCCAATTTCAGTGAAAACTGAGGTAAAAATATATAATAATGGTACAAAATTTCCAAGAGGCTTTCCCCCTATTCTTAAAGGAATGCCTAGATCTAGATCAGGGGTGTCAAACCCGCAATGTCATGTGACATGTCGTGATGTATCGCAACTTTTTTCCCATTGCCAGCAATGGGGTGGGCGTGGTTTTGGTATGACGCATTCGGCCCGTGGGCTGACAGTTTGACACACCTGATCTGGATGATAATCTAGTCTAATTAAAACTCATTAAGTTACACTGTCATTGGAACTCCACATTGGAACAATGCAAATGTCACAAACCTAAGAAAGAAGATTATAATAGAAATGTTTATGGAATATTTCCAATGTTTTGCCTTCTAGGAGTGGAGGTAGAAATTCTAAAGTCTAAAGGCGGGTTCTCGAGCAGCAGCCATAATCTAGTAAAAAAAAAGTAGTTTGAAAGATAGCATTAGCTACTTAAATTCCTTTCAGTTGCACCTTTTTCCCGAATTGTAATTTATAAATTTTAAAAAAAGATATATTATTGTACACTCTCCCTCAGCCCTAGAAAAAGACAAGATCAGACTGCCAGCACAAGAACTTGACAGGCTGCAAAAAGAGTAAAGCAAAGGAGTTCTGTGAGGCTGCTCGCACAGGAGGAATCCCACCCTACTATATAAGCAACAATGGGATTGTTTCTATTAAAATGGAACAGCAAGCACAAGCTCTCTGATAGGCACCGGTTAACCCTCATTCCATGTGCCTTGACTCAGGCTGAATTTAGAATGACAAGCTGTGACCTTTGGATTCTGTCTAACTATCTTTCTGTGTGCTGCTTTGATTTCGAACTCTTGTAAGCCAAACTTGATGACTTTGGGGGGGGACAACATATCACTATGTGTTTGCAAGCCTCATTTAGGGGAGGGAGGGAGGGAGGGAGGGAGGGAGGGAGGGAGGGAGGGAGAGAGAGAGAGAGAGAGAGAGAGAGAATTTCTATTTGTGTGTGTACTTGATCTGGGAGAAAACATCATGAAATATCAGACTGATCATTGATTCCCAAATATTTATTATGTGAAAATCATTTAATAAATACTCCTTTAACTAATGGTACAATGAATAATATTGATCAGCAGATACGAAGCTTTAATTGCACAATTGAGACAGAATCTCCAATTGAAGTTTAATCAGAAATGCTTCTGCCAACTCTTCAGTGGAGAGACTGCAGTGAAGCAGTCAACATCTAACAGAAAAAAACAATGCAGTTCTGGGTGTAGCTATGAGACAACCCCCAAAAATACAAATAAAATGCAGCTTGGATAAAAGAGGTGGACAAGAAGAAAAAAGGAGCTGAAATGAAATAACTTGTAACAGCAGAAGAAATAGTGGAGAAAGGGTCAAGGAAGATCAAGAATTGGGTAACACTGGGTAATGATGAACTTCATTGTTTTGATTGAAATGTATGACTGGTCTATACCTGCTCATTGCCAAGAAGTTTACTCCAGGGAAGTGAAATTGAAGATTAGTTAACATCTGGCCAAATCTACCTGATAATGAAAGATTTGACAAAAGGGGAAGCAGTCAACTACAGGCCAATTACCTGCTTACCAACAACTTTCAAATTGCTAATTGGTTTGATAGTTGATGCAGTCCAACAGCATCTAGTTGAAAACAAATTCTTTCCACCTGTGCATAAAGGAAACTGTCCAAACAGCAATGGAACAAAAAAATCAGCTACTAATTGACAAGATGATTTTGGAAAACTGTACGAGAAGGAAAACCAAATTGAACATAGATTAAAAGAAGACATTCAATTCCTTGCCACATTATTGGATAATCATAGAAATAACAGGAGTCAGTAGAAACAACCATACATGCAGCCAAGATATTACAATGGAGTTTCGCCTGACAAATGTGCCATCCTCAACATCAATAGTGGCAAAATAGTGAAAACTGCATAATGCGCTATGGAAATAACATCAAGAATCTTGTCAAATGATGACAATGAATCATATCCTTCATCCACGCAGCAATGTTGACAGATGCTACTTGCCGAGGAGTGTGAAATGTTGCAAGTACATCAGACAGTTTAAGAAGAAAAAAGGGGATGGAAGAAAATCTGAAGAGCTGTGAAAGAGATGCACTGAAGCTACTTCACTGTGAAGGCTTACTGAGTACCAGAGAGACTAAAGTGGCCTACAGAAAAGACGATATCTTTAACACTTTCAGACAATATCTGCCTATCTCAGCTTTTTAAGAAAGACTTGATAGGTTTCCAACATGCCATATCCATCTAAACATCTGACTATATGATGAACCATAATATAATAATAATAATAATAATAATAATAATAATAATAATAATAATAATAATAATAATAATAATAATAAGAAGAAGAAGAAGAAGAAGAAGAAGAAAGAAGAAGAAGAAGAAGAAGAAGAAGAAGAAGAAGAAGAAGAAGAAGAAGAAGAAGAAGAAGAAGAAGAAGAAGAAGAAGAAGAAGTAAATGCTGCCTATGCAAAGAAGCTGAAGAAACAGTGGACCACCTGGTAAGCTGTTGCAAGAAGATCGCACAGACTGACTGCAAGCAGCGGCATGACAGAGTAGCAACAATGGTGCATTGGAACATCTGCAAAATGTTCCAGATCAGTTCCAGGAGGAGCTTGGGGAAATACCCGACTCCCTTGTCCACAACTCGTCCGGGTCCCTGGTTGCGGCCTGGAATGAGGCGGTGTGCGGGGCCCTGGATCGAATTGCACCTTTGCGACCTCTCTGTGGTGGTGGTCCCCGGAGGGCGCCTTGGTTTACTGAGGAGCTCCGGGAGATGAAGCGCCACAAGAGACGTCTAGAGCGACGTTGGAGGACCAGTAACTCTGAATCTGACCGATCACTATTAAGAGCCTATATTAGGACTTATTTAGTGGCGATAAGGGCGGCAAAGCATGTTCACTTTTCCGCACTTATTGCGTCCGCAGAATCTTGCCCGGCTGCCTTGTTTAGGGTGACCCGCTCCCTTCTTAAAGTGGAGGAGGCGGAGGAACCCTTGCAGGGGAGAGCTGAGGAGTTTGTTCAGTTTCTTTCGGACAAAATCGCTCAGATTCAGAGAGACCTGGACTCTGACTGGGCAGTGCCAGCTGAGTTGCCGGGGGCTGGTCTTAGTCATGTTATCTGGAGCGAGTTTGAGCCTGTGACCCCTGATGAAATGGACAAGGCTGTGAGGGCAATGAATGCCGCCACCTGTTTATTGGACCCGTGCCCCTCCTGGCTGGTTTCTGCCAGGAGGGAGATGACACGAGGCTGGCTCCAGGCGATAATCAACGCCTCCTTGATGGAGGGGTCTTTCCCGTAACCTTTAAAGGAAGCAGTGGTGAGGCCCCTCCTCAAGAAGCCTTTCCTGGACCCAGCTGTTTTGAAGAACTTTCGTCCTGTCTCCAACCTCCCCTTTGTGGGGAAGATTGTAGAGAAGGTGGTGGCGTCCCAACTCTTGCGATCCTTGGATGAAACTAATTATCTGGACCCTTTTCAATCTGGATTCAGGCCCGGCTACAGCACTGAGACTGCTTTGGTCGCACTGACCAATGACCTCTGGCGAGCCCGGGATAGGGGTTATTCCTCTATCCTGGTGCTCCTTGACCTCTCAGCGGCTTTCGATACCATCGACCATGGTATCCTTCTGCGTCGTCTCGGAGAGGTGGGGGTGGGTGGCACCGTATTGCAGTAGTTCTCCTCCTACCTCTCTGACAGGTTGCAGTCGGTGTTGGCGGGCGGACAGAGATCGACCCCTAGGCGCCTTGATCATGGGGTGCCTCAGGGCTCGGTCCTGTCCCCCCTCCTTTTTAACATCTACATGAAACCGCTGGGTGAGATCATTCGGCGACACAGGGTGAGGTATCATCAGTACGCAGATGATACCCAATTGTATATCTCCACCCCGTGTCCTTTCAGTGAAGCAGTCGACGTGATGTGCCAGTGCCTGGAAGATGTGAGGGTCTGGATGGGGGTGAACAGGCTTAGACTCAACCGTGACAAGACCGAGTGGCTCTGGGTCTTGCCTCCCAAAGGTCAACTGGATGGTCCATCATTAGTCCTGGGGGGGGCAAATTTACCTCCCTCAGTGCAGGCATGCAACTTGGGTGTCCTCCTCGACTCACAGCTAAATTTGGAACAACATCTATCAGCTGTGGCCAGGGGGACCTTTGCCCAGGTTCGCCTGGTACACCAGTTGCGGCCTTATTTGGACCGGGAGGCTTTACTCACGGTCACTCATGCCCTTGTCACCTCAAGACTGGATTACTGTAACGTGCTCTACATGGGGCTACCCTTGAAGAGCGTTCGGAGGCTGCAGTTGGTTCAGAATGCAGCCGCGAGAGCGATTGTGGGCGGGCCAAGGTACGCCCACGTGTCACCTATCCTCCGCAAGCTGCACTGGCTTCCTGTGGGTCTCCGGACGCAATTCAAGGTGTTGGTTATCACCTTTAAAGACCTTCATGGCATAGGGCCAGGTTACTTACAGGACCGCATACTGCCGCACAGTTCCCAGAGACCGGTGAGGTCCCATAGATTGGGCCTCCTTCAGGTCCCATCGGCCAGACAATGTCGGCTGGCAGGCCCTTGGGGAAGGGCCTTTTCTGTAGTGGCTCCAACCTGGTGGAATCAACTTCCCCCTGAGGTTCGAACTACTCCCACCCTGCCAGCCTTTAAGAAAGCCGTTAAAACTCTCCTGTTCCGGCAGGCCTGGGGCTGATGTCCCCGGGGGGGCGGGATATGATCGGACACGCTGTATGAATGTATTTATTTTATTGTTTTATTGTTAGATTATTGTTTTAATTTTGTACGCCGCCCTGAGTCCCTTGGGATTGGGCAGCATATAAATTTTAGAAATAAAATAAATAAATAAATAAATAAATAAATAAAAATTATCGTTTGCCTGTAAGCAAAAAATGGTGGGATCATAAAATAGAGAAAGTCATAGAAAATGATAAAATTAAATTGCTCTGGGACTTCAGAATTCAAACAGACAACCACCTGCAACATAACACCCCAGACTTAACAATTGTCGATAAGAAAGACAAAAAAGTATGGATAGTGGACGTGGCAGTGCCTGGAGACAGCAGAATAGAAGAGAAAGAACTGGAGAAGATAACAAAATACAAAGACCTACAAATAGAAATAGAAAGACTGTGGCAAAAGCAAGCAAGGGTAGTACCAATAGTCATAGGCTCCTTGGGTGCAATACCAAAACAACTGGAGCACCACTTGAACACCATTGGCATTGACAAATTCCCTATTAGTCAATTGCAAAAGGCGGCCTTATTAGGAACTGCTTCCATCCTGCGACGATATCTGTAATACCATCAAACATCCACATCTGCCTATCCCAGGTCCTGGGTAAGGACTCGATAGGTAGACAAAATGCCAAATCCAGTCTGAACATCTGGCTGACTGTGTGATGATTAATAATAATAATAATAATAATAATAATAATAATAATAATAATAATAATAATATAGTTGGACCTTGGAGGTCATCTAGTCAACCCCCTGCTCAGGTAGAAAACCCTATACCATTTCAGACAAATGGCTGTCCAGTCTCTTCTTAAAAACTTCCAGTGTTGGAGCATTCACCGCTTCTGGAGGCCAGTTGTTCCACTGGTTAATTGTTCTAACTGTCAGGAAGTTTCTCCTTAGTTTTAGGTTGCTTCTCTCCTTGATTAGTTTCCACTCATTGCTTCTTGTCCTGCCTTCAGGCGCTGACTGTGCGATGATCCATAATAATAATAATAACAACAATAACAAGAACAGCACTGAACCCTTGAATAGTCCTAATGATCTTGGGAGTCAATACTGATCACATTGGAGAACCTGGTGTAGAGAATCAGAGGAGAAATTGATCCAATTCCTTTATAGATCCCCCCCTTAAAATCCATTGAATATAATAACAGAGAAGTTTTAGTTTCTATCAAAAGTAGCCTTATCAGAAAACATCGTTCCAAATACCACCAAAATGTGAAAGTGGCTATTTTGTCTAATATTGTACAAATATTTCCATATTTGTTATTAATTTAGCATTAAGTAGTTTCATGTAGTTAATTTACTATTTCAGGTTCAAAAGCTACAAAATCAGTATATGATAATAGGAGATGTGCATATTGGGTCTGCTTTTCCATTATTTATTTGATCCAAAAACACTTTTTTTATAGCTGTAAGTGTAAGCAGGTTCTAAAATGTTTGGCTATTGTCTACTGCATCTCAGGAAATCCAAAATCCAATAAATTCTCCACTTCAGTTCAATCAATCTTTAATCTCTTTGTACTCTCGTTTATCAATACAGTCTGCAGATTTGGCATTTCTTTCAGCTCGCCTTTCATTGCTTTGCTTCTCGGAGCTTCTCTTGATTATGATTAGACACTAATTAGTTCATCAAGTGTTGCTATATTATGTATGTGTTTTCCTTGTAATGGGCTATCGCAACATTGCACTAAGAAAACGACGCAGAGCGGAATGCATGTTTGAATGGATGCCAGCTTGCCACTGTGCAAAATAATGCTGGGTGATTCAATTCCCATTCAAAACTAAGATTGCTCTAGCCAACAGCAATTTTCTTAAATGCTGATTATTTGTGTATAGATGGGTATGTCTTAGAACCGAAGGTAGATGATTTTGGGTAATCTTTTGTAACAGATTCCCTAATGGGTGACTCACATATAATTTTTTTTTCCTATTATGTTTACTGTAAATGTTTACCATAATGCCTCATGCAAAGAACAAGCAATTTTGGCTCCAAGACACTGCTCAGACATCTGTTGCTGCCCATAACCTACAAATCGATTTCAGCTAAAAATTTACAATGATTTAATTGGTTAAGGAGCTGTGTGTGTGCCACTTGAGTGCTTTACACACAGACACACTTTCTCAGACTAGATGCTGATCTGTGCATGTTCAGGTGGGGAATGTGGAGATGTTTACCACGTCTCCTCTGTTTCCCCATCAGTTGGCTAATTTTATGAAAAGTGTCCAGTTACTAAATACCTCTCCCACACAGTTATACTAGTGTCAGAGACACTCACATGTTATTTGAATAGCAAGCCAGTTGGTTTTAAGAGAGATTGCTACATATGTAACTAAAACAGTGTTTCTCAACCTTGGCAACTTTAAGATGTATGCACTTTAGTTTCCAGAATTCCCTAGCCACTATGCTAGCTGAGGAATTCTGGGAGTTGAAGTCCATACATCTTAAAGTTGCCAAGATTGAGAAACGTTGACCTAGAAGATAATTTTCAGAGAAGAAAAATGCCACAGCAAAAATTATTGAATGAGACCATTAAAAAAAGCCTTAAATTTGTTTATGCTGTCGTGATTCTGGCCTTTAAATACAAATAGCAAACAGAAATTTAAAAACGGCCCAATGTAAACTAGAAGTGACATGCTACAAAATGCCATACTGAAATTCTAGACATTGGGCACCAGAATGGTCCATTCAGAAATATAATACTTACAATCTATTAAAAACAATGAATTAGAGATTCATCCATTCAGACGGATGGTTTTAACTGTTCAGCACCCAAAGATTTAGTTTGTATCTTTGTATATTCAACTGTATTTGTTGTTGCTAAATTTGGATGCCACCTAATTTGTAACAAAATCTTCATTTTCATCAACATTTATTGCCAGGAATATAAGATACGTGATGCCCATGTGATGGAATGGTTTACGGTGCTGGGTTAGGATTGAAGACCGAACTTTAAGTCCTGCTTCAAATCAAGCTTCTGCTACAGAAGCTCATTAAGTGACCATAGCCAAATTTCTTGCTTCAGACCAAATTATCTCAGAAGATTGTTCTTATGAAGAAAATAGGAAGCCTGACTACCTGAACAAAAGATGGAATATAAATCTACCAAATAAATAATGGCAGGAATTGCTTAGATCTATTGGAATTGCTAACACAGATAGATAAAAAAATTCATTCAGTCCTTTTCTTGATAAAAAAAATTCATTTTTTCCCCTTTCTTCTGAAGTGGATGAAATGGAAAAAAATTGATTTTTTTATCAAGAAAAGAATTGAATGAATTTTTTATCATCTGAGTTAACAATTCCAACTCTTTCAACTCTTTAATATTCTTTAAAAATATGTGAGAAAAAGAAATATATGCTAATGTTTGTTGGTTCCTAAAGGCTTCATGTTGGGGGATAGTCATTTGGAATATTCATTTTTAAACCATTGATAGTCTTTGTTTTTAGTATGTAATATGGTTCTAAAGAAGATAAGATAGTCTTTCTGTCCATGGAACCATGTACATCTAAGTATACATTCTGAGTCTCAATAGCCCCAAGAGTACATAGTTGCATAGGGCTCTCTAACCATTTCCAACTGACCAGAAAAAGAACATAGTCACTATCAAAGCAGGTTGGACTTATAGCCATGCTTCATAAGTAGTGTACATTTACTATTACACCAAGCCATCTCCAAACTTTTCAAAACTAAGTGACCTACAAACTTCAGTTTTTAATAAACTTTGGACTATCACTCCTCTGCTTTTCTCCTAGTCTTCTTTTTCTGTATTCCATTCAGAAGAAACAAGTGCTCTCTTTGCCAAATATGGCATCACGTTAAGGAACCCAGGCTGTGGATTAGAATGGATGCCAGCATTTATCTCCTGTTGACAGCCCAGACAAAAGGGACATAACTGAAGCTTTTGAAATTGTAAGGAAACATTTCAGTATTAACGACTTTGACAGCTATCCTTTTCCCTCCATAGGCAACACTTGCCATCATGATAATTAGATTTTGCTAGCCTATTGTCACTTCCTCTATTTACAGTGTAGTCTTCCTGCCGTATTTGTAGATTTCATCTGGTTGAGTCAAGATAACATTAACTACCTACTTGACAAAATGTCAGCAAACAGTAGCACGTACCTTTTGCAGGCAGCCTTTCTTTCTTTCATATTTATAGTAGCCTGGATTTTGGCAAGCTGAAATAATAGCATGGCTTTGTTACTTCAAAGACACAGCCTTGCTTCTGGCCTTTTGGGGATCCAGCCTGGGTGAAGCAACCAAATGCAATAATAGAAGGAAGGGGACATGGTAACGCAAAGCCAAAATATTATTTTGAATGTGAAAAACAAGGCTGCATATATAATCCTAGTCTCAAAGCTACTTCTTACAACTGACAATTTCAGAACTGTTTCTTAAGCTCAAGTGAGCCTTCCAAATAAGTGGGTGAGCATGTAGCTTGTGAGGAAATAGCTTAGTGAATCAAGCAATGTTGTTCTAAAAAAGACCTTTGAATGACTACAGAAAGGGAAGCGATTAACAAAAGATAAGATCCTCCCTTGAGGAACGTAAAATGTAAATTTGTAGGCTTGCCTGACATGGGATTTCAATTTAAATTAGCTTAATAGTTATCTTCTCTTCCAAAGAAATGTAATCGTGGAAGGAAAGTTCATATAGGATTATTATCATTGTCATAAAACTTTCTACCTTTGGAATTTTATGAAAAAGACCGGTGATGTGTCAGACCAAAGGCAACAGTAGCTCAGTATTCTGTTCTCAAGTGGGCATGGGAGTCCCTCTGGAAAATTAATGTGACAATACACCTTACCACAAATGCTCCCCATCAGCTGGTATTCAAAGGCACAATGCCTTTAATACATGATCAGTAGCTATTGATAGCTGAATTTATCTACCCTCTTTTAGAAGGCATGTTTACCATCAAGATTTTTTGGCAATGAACTCCACAGTTTAAATGCAGAATATTTGAAATAGTATTACCTGTAGCCTATTCTAAATCTCAAATTATGAATGTCCCTTGGATCTACTATTATATGAGGGTAAGGGATAAAGGTATTTCCAAAGCCACTGAAGCTTCATGCATAGTTGCATAGAGTATACATCTACCACAACTCACTTTCCCCTCCACATAGGCTAAAAAGATACTGATGTTGTAGCTTTTGCTCACAAAGAACCTTCTTTAAATCTTTAATATTTTGGTTGGACCTTTCCTATATTTTAACCAGTTTAAAATATCTTGATTGTTGTAGGCTGTCCAAAATCACTTTCGGTGGGTTGGGTGGTTGTATAAATTTGATAAAACAAAAAATAAAATCATCTTGAGATACAGGGATCAGTTCAGGAGAATCCAGGATTAAAGAGGAGCACTATATTCCCCAGAGGCTATAACTGCATGAGACTTAGTTGATACTACAGTGAAAGGTAAAAAGTGATTGTTCCTGGTCACCCTCTGAGCTGAGACAATCTTTTATTTCTGTAAAATGAGACAGGGTTGATCAATCCCCATCTTCTATGGGGAGAAAGGAATCCCTCAACGCTCAAAGAAGGGAATTTTCTGAGCACTGAGCTGCTTATCTCCAGTGAGTGGCTGATTGAAGATAAGCAGCTCAGTACTTAAAAACACTTTCTCTCTCTGAAGGAAGAGAAGCTTTTCCCCTTCATCACTCTGAAAATGAATGCTTCTTGTCCCAGTCACCTGTTGTTGGGAGTCTGGAAAAAGAAAATGATTTGACATACTGAATCATTTGTCCACCTAGCCTATGTACTCTGAAACTATACAGGCAGGATTTTTCTCTAGCCTTATCTGAGATGCTTGGGATTGAATCTACGACATTCTCTATGCAAAATCTCTGTTCTGCAGAAGTAGGGCTGGGAAAATGAAGATTAGCTCATCCAATGCTTAATTTATAATACAACAGTAAGCCAGAGGAAAGAGGCAAAATCCAATTTCAGCTGAGAAAGTCAGCCCAATTTGTCTCAACAATTAGATTAGGAAAATCATTTTTTATTTGGTTTGGACTTCTGATTTGAGTTATCAAATTGGGTTGATCTGCATACAATTTCTGGATCAACTGGGGGGGGGGAAACAGGAAAACTGTGCAGCTAAGAAAATGCACCTTTGCAGTTAGGTGTCTGAAATAAACTTTTTTGGGCTTAATTAAAATTTTAAAAAACCTAAACAAATTTTAACAACTTATAAAATAGTTAATAATAAAATATATATGACATAAACATTAAAAAGAAAAAATACTTAAAAAGGAAAAAAAAAGAAGAAAGAAAGAAAGAAGAAAAGAAATAGGAAAAAGAAAAAAAAGGAAAAAAGAGAAAACAATCTATAAAATATCAAAAATTATATACAAGTTATAAAAAAGCTAAATGATATTTTTTATATCCAATTTATGTTGTATAAAATTTATCCATTTTTCCCATACAGCAAAAAATTTCTCTTGCGATTGCTCCTTTAAAAAGGCCGAAATCTTTGCCATTTCCGCAAGATAAGAAACTTTAAAAAACCACTCTTGCAAGGTAGGCAAAGATTCCTTCTTCCAATATTGCCCTACTAACAGCCTTGCGGCTGTAATCAAATTTAACATCAATATAACCTCCTTAGCATCACAATCAGTAACAATACCTAACAAAAATAATGAAATAAACTTTTTTGAAAAGCTATTCTGCAAATCTCCATTATTCTTTTTGGAACAAATCCAGTCAGAAAATAAAAGTGAATGATATAAGGATTGAAATAAAAAGCATATACAGTAAATAAGGCCATAAATGACCAACTTTTCAGTGAGGAACGGAGGTCCTCACTGGTCCTTTTGGAATATTCATGGTAGTTCATTTCCTTCTTTCCTTCTGTTTCTCTGCCCCAACCTTTCCCCTCCCCAGTTCCAATAGTTAATCTGTTTGTGGCATCATTAATCATCTCACTTCAGAAGTAGGCAATTCTGTGAAAAGTTGAAAATCGTTCCCTGCACTATCTGTGATTGTTAGTTTTTCTGACAGCTCTGAAATATAACCCTCCTGTTGTGAGTAAAGACAAGAAATTTGATTATATTTGGAAATACTGCAATATGTAGTTCATGTTTACTGCTTGCCATTTCAGTTCACATTTCCTCATTCACCTCTTTCTGAACTATAGATATTTACTTTGGGTATTTCTATTTCCTTATTTTTTATTCTTGCAGCTTTTGTTAACCATTTTGTAAAAAAGGAAGCAATATAATAGCCTTTTGGAAGTTTTGAAGCATCACTTATGACTTCGGTTATGGAGGTATGAACACAGTATCATCCAAGTAACCCCAGTGTAACCCTAGATATATATATCATTGACAAAAATGGAAGAGGAATGCTTCCTTCTTATTGGAGAAAGATACAAATTGTCATCCAATAAAATTTTCCCACTGCTAGAACCAGGAATGAATGATTCCTCTTCTACCTTGCATCCTGTCTTCAAATATTTGGGGGGATATCCCCAACCCTCCCATTACCTTGGTTTTCTCTTTATCACCCTTCCTCAAAAAATAGAAAACAAAAGTCTCTTGTTTCTCAGGTATAACTTTTACCTTCATTTGAAAAACACAAGGTGGAAAATATGCCTCACATGGTTAACCCAAAGCAATTGGTCCAACTTTTTAAAGGGTCGCTAAAGTATGGTAAAATGCAGTAATGCAGGTGGCTTTATCTTGCTCTGTGCTTGCTGTCATTTAGCTCCTTGTTCTGTTGCTAGGGAATAAGAACTCCTCCCTCCATACTGTGGCTGCAGAATCTCAGTTCCATTTTCCCCTGCTTCTTTATTTAAGGCAAGGGGTGATTCATATGTGTCCAAAATTTAAACTATATCTACTGCATATAGTGACAATGGTTGCTCCAAAAGCATCAGTGCAATATTTCACATATGTCTTTGCAGTGATTTCCTTTCCCTTAAGGAAAAAAATGTTTGAGCCTTTTAAAAAAGGAAGTGATCTGCTAAACCTGGGGTATCTTCCATCACATTAAATTTCAGTTGCATGTTGCATGTTATTTCTAGTATCGCAATCTGTATACTGCAGTTGGGTAAATCCAGGAACGGGAGGGTGTCCCTTGATTTTAGCAAAGATTTGAGCAAATTCTCCTCTCAACCAAGAAGCATTTTGTGAAGTAGCATGCCTCAAGAAGTCGCCATGTCTTTCCTCTGCCGTATGATTCAGTGACCACACATCCTTTATTTCAGAAAGCTGTCCTTCAGATTTATTTGTTTATTTTGGGGGGGGGTTCCATTGTAAAGCAAAGTTATCAACAAATACGTTTTCATCTTTATGAATCTCTTTCAGATTTGCCTGTTTTTCAGGTTTGTCCTTTATTGTCTTCGAGAAAACATGGTCATTGTCCCTCACATATATCTTCTGTCATTGGCTGCCACACTTTGCAGACTCTTGATATTTACATTACTTGGAACAAGCTTCAACATGGGCACTTTCTGAAATGATGGAGGAATCTGTGTGAAAGAAGGACAAGGCAATAATTGTGAGGTGATGTGAAATGTTCATCAAGGTGGCCCCATCACATTTTGCCTCCTCAAAGAGAATCCTATCATCTCTCAATTGGAGAATACTTCAGAAACTCTGAGTTATTCACAAGGCCACCTAGTGAATATGTCAATATTTCTGTGGCAAGATACAGTGATGGCTGTAGTTATGGCTACAAATGTGGAATTTTAAAAAAGAAAAACTTCAGAACTTAAATACTTTTAATAAATAATACAGAGATTTGTTTTGGTTTTTTTAATACTTAAAGAAGAGATAGAATAGAGATCTAAAATATGAAGCTGGGAAGACATGTGAAAAAGGGAAGACAGAAAAGCACTATTTAGATCAACTAAACTGACTAAGAGATGATAAATGTGGGGATGATATTATTAGCACTCAATTTTAGAATTCACAGCTTGGAAGGGAGGCATACCAGCTTCTTTAATCCAGATATCTAAGCACAATGCAGGGTGATCAACTGGTGAGTTGATCATCTATATTAGATCCATAGAAGGGACTTTTCCAGATTGTGGAATAAATAGTGTCACTTTATTACATTTTTCTTTATAAAACAGCAATAATAATATGAGAAAATAAGCAGCAGTATTTATAGGAAGATGTGGCAATAGCTTGCACTGCTAAATATCAATGTATCAGCACATGTAGGAGATCAGCAACAATAATGTGCAGATCCCATTTGAGGGTTATGATTTGTCTACTGAAAAAAAATAAACAGTGCCATCAACCCATCAGTGGTGATCCTTACATGAGAAGCCATAACCATCAAAATAAATCATAAGAGTCACAGAACCAAAATAAAGTATTCAGATAATACACAACAGAATATTTGCATCATGATTGCAGTGTCAGTTTTTATCTCTGCAGCTGATGAAACTGAAATAACACAAGGTTTTGAATGTTGTACCTACTATGCACTAAGCTTAGTTCTATTACACTTTGAATATATATTATATTCTTTTCTTTCAAGTAACAGAGAAGAACTAAGTTATACAAACTCAGTATGCACCAAGAAAAGGCAGTGAAGAAAGAAAGTAAGTGGTAAGTTATAGCATGAAAACCAGACTTCTTCAATCTGATGCCCAACTGGAATTGAAAGTATGAGGTGCAAATTCTCCAATCCGCATGGTTAATGCTCAGTGAGTATTCCACCAGTTCTAATTCCAAGATATCTGGACAACACCAGATTTTGAACCTGCTTTCCATTTCACTCAATATGCGTTACTTATAAATTCAGCTTCTGTGTAATTTTTCTCATGCTTCCTCTGCAAATTGGAAGAACACTGAAGCTGAGATCAATATTGGGTTAAATTCTAATAAGATATATGGGTTTGGGAATTTTTTAAAAAAATACAAATCCATTATTTTGACAATTTCTTGAATAGTTTATCTTAAATGATATACTAAATCTGAAACAAAGTAAAGACTCAGTCTAATTAGATGTAAACTCTGTTTTCCTTGTGATTTCTAAATCTTCTGCTAATTCATTTTGTGTTGTTCCATATTATTTAAAAGCTAAGACTCATGAATGTTTGGCTATGTTTTCCTTTTCCTTATTTATTTGTGCTATTTCATAATTAAATGAATCTATACTAATGCTATTGAATTGTTGCCATAAAGTGTTCTGGTGAGTTTTTTTTAGAGGGCAGTTTACCACTGCTTTCCCTAACCCTCCCTATTTATCCAGACTTGGACATGACAGAATGGTTAAACCAACATATGAATACTACCAGGTCTCAGCTGCAAAAATCTGATAATCACCCTATTCTTCCTTAGCATAATATCTTCTCTACATTCTTTATCTGTAGGTTTTCCTTTTTCCCTCCCTTGCTGCCCTTTATAGTAGATCTCTGAGGTTAATTCAGAGAGGGGGGGGAGTTAGTTAGTTTGGTTAGTTTCCATCAGTTGCTTCTTGTCCTGCCTTCAGGTGCTTTGGAAAATAGCTTGACTCCCTCTTCTTTGGGGCAGCCCCTGAGATATTGGATCACTGCTATCATGTCCCCCCTCATCCTTCTCTTCATTAAGCTAGACCAGGCATGTCAAATCATGACATCACATGATGTTGTGCGACATATCAGAGCTTTTTCGCCATTGAGGGAGAGAGAGATATCTTATTGAACTGGTTTAAAACAATACCAAAATCATGTTCTAATCGAGATTTTGTACACAGTCAAAACCAAAGGCTAGAAAAGGCTTTTTGTGTGGTCTTGCAAATGATACCAAACAAATTTCTGAAAAGATAATTGGTGTTTTCATTAGCAGCTTCACATGTGCTTCTGATTGCCAAAATGGAGAAATAATGGAGAATGGTCCAGGATAGTTTATTCCAGGCATATATTTTCCCACCCATGAAACTCTTTTTTCTTGAATCACCAGGGTGATCTTCCAGACTAGATATCTGACAAGATTCAAGAACAGACGGGGGACCCAAATATTTGATTTTCTTAACTATTTTGAAATCTATTTTTTCTCACAATTTTTTTTTTTTTGCTTATCTGTAAGGTTTTTAACTATAACTTTGGGTTTTTTTCTCTGTTTATCTTCAATCCTGCTATTTCTCCAAATTCTTCTATTCTTTTCAATAGTTTAGAAGTTGTCTCCAATGGTTCTTCTAGAATAAACACCAGGTCATCTGCAAACGCTTGTAGTTTATAGCTTTCATCTTTTATCTTCATTCCTTTAATTTCTGGATCTTGTCTGATATTTCTCTTGAGAACTTTCAAAGTTAGTATAAATAACAATGGAGATAGTGGACATCCTTGTCTTGTGCCTTTCTTTATATCAGTGGTTCTCAACCCGTGGGTCGGGACCCCATTTGGGGTTGAACGACCATTTCATGGGGGTCGCCAAACAATGCAGTCCACCATTTTTCCCCCTTTTCCTTAGCTGTCCTATTCCCTTTTATTCTATTGGCTTTTGAAAGCCAATAGAATAGACTCTCTTGAATAGAGTCTAATTCTATTGGCTTTCAAAAGCCAATAGGAATTGTCCAGGCTGTCTCTGCCCTGCTGAGCCTGCCAAAAGTCCCATTCTGCAAACGGTGCTGCAAGTTGTCTGCAGTGAAGGCGAGCTGCCTGGAAGCTTCCATCCTCCCTGCTGAGCAACTACTCAAAATGTAAGTAAAAGAGGGCCAGAGGTGAGAGGTGGGAGGCCGGCGGGCGCAGGGAGGGTTGCTGGCACGCGTGGGGCCCGGCAGGTGCCTTACCTCCCTTGGGCTGGGCCAGCTGGTGGCCCAGCCGGTGGTCAGCCTGCGCCGTCTCTGCCGCTTGCCAGCTACGCCTCGGCCAGCTCAGGGGGCGGCACAATGCATGCACAGCGCTCCCGAGCAGGGAAAGTCCTCGACTTACAACCAATTGAGTAGTCCTCAACTTACGACCGGTTGGGTAGTCCTCGACTTATGACCGGTTGGGGGTCGCAGCATTAAAAAGGTTGAGAACCACTGCTTTATATTAAAACTCTCTGTGTTTCTTCAATGCACTTCATCAAGAGGCTGCTTCTCTGAGGAAGTTTTGAGTGAAAATATCTCTTTAAATCTTCTTCTTAAGAACAAAGGGAAGAGGCATCATAGCTTCATTTTACAGCCCTGAATTAGTGTTCTTCAACCATTGCAACTGTTGGAAAATACTAGGAAGAGGCTCTGCAGCCTCCTCCATTTAGAGTAACTTATCATTGGCACAAGGTAGAATAAGCCTCATTTTGTGAAACTGGCAATGGCTATTAAAAGGAGGTTCTAACGTAAAGCTCTCCCCTGCCTCAGCCTCTTAGAATCCTCTCTCTCTTGCAAAAGCTAGGTTTCTGCTTTTGCATAGCACCTGCAGCTGGGAAGCCTGTTCTTGCTTTTGCAGGTGAGAAAGAAGGCAAGCGATAACAGGGAGGAAAGTGTTGCCCCCATTTCAAAGAAGACAGTTATGTCACTTCTGTGGTGCAGAGTTTTTTTCAGTATTAGAAACTTAAGTTGCAGAGACTTACGCCCTAAGCCAGTGATGGCGAACCTTTTAGAGACCGAATGCCCAAACTGCAACCCAAAACCCACTTATGCATCGTTGAGTGCCAGGTGGGTGTGGCCCATTGGGTGGGCATGGCCCATTGGGTGGATGTGGCTGTGGTGGTAATGGTAAACTGGGTAGGACTAAAAAGTTCAATCAATCAATTCCAACTTTGCAAGATCTTTTTTTTCCCACAAGAAGTTGAAATTGACTGATTGAACCTTCTTTTTTTTTGCACACGGCAGCAGAGGCCTAAAGCGAAAAGGTGTTATACAACCCAGCTGAAGGCCTAGGACTGGGGTGACTTACACATAAATTAGGCCATAGCCTTCAGTTGCAACTTATGACAGGAGCTGTGTGATGAGAAATAGCACATCATCCTGGGGAGACAAAGGTTCCCCATATGCAGTAAATTGTAGTTATGCCCCACAACTTTCTTTTAGACTGGTCAAAACTTCAAAGGGCTCCATCATTCTCCAAAGGTTTGGGTTTCCTTTAAAATTGCTTTCCCTTTGAAAAGGGAAATGGCTGTCTTGCTTTATGCTTGGCAGATGTAAAAGCTCCTCGCAGCTTTTGGAAGTGCCAGTCAAAGTTACAAGGTGACATAGTGTGAACTAATGAAGTAAATCAAATTACCTCCATGGGTGATGGAGGCACATAATGATGAATTGTGGCTGCTTCATATCCACGATTTTATTTATTCTCCCTACAATGCAACTAGAAGAAGGGGGACGGGGGGGGAAGGGGGAAATCTATGTGATACTAGACTAATGTCAATTAATTTCTGGTGAGGATATGGTTATAATGTTCAGTTGTTGCACTGTTTAACTTCATTTGTGGTGTCGACCTAAATGTCACTACTGTCATTGCATTTGCATTTCAAAGGGACCCTTTCAAAACAAGCTGAATATTTAGTTTGTGGCATATGTATACAATTGTATATAAAACTGATGTTTCTAGTTACACCCATAAGAAATATGATTTGATTTGATCATTTATGTCATTAAAATCAATATCTTGCTTACCAAGATAGGCCCCAATTTAAAAAAAAAAATTCACTGAGAGTTGCAGTCATTTTAAAGACTGGAGAGGACAGGGCTGAGTTTTCCATTTTTTTTCCAATGGGAAAGTTGTTGAATATACAGAAACCAGCTATCAGTGGGAAATGGTAGTGTGATTTTCCTCTATCGATACTGTTCAGAGCTTTGCCGCTATATTTTGTTGGGATGGTTATGGAAGGTTCTGAGACATGGATAAAGGTTGAAAATCACAGCTTGCCTATAGTCCATTGGGCACTTGAGAAAGCTGGCATAATGAGCCATGGTGGCACAATGGTTAGAATGCTCTGGGTTGACTCAGCCTTCCATCCTTCCGAGGTTGGTAAAATGAGGACCCAGATTGTTGGGGGCAATATGCTGACTCTGTAAACTGCTTAGAGAGGGCTGTAAAGCACTGTGAAGTGGTATATAAGTCTATTGGTATTGCTATAATGGTAATTGTTTCCCTAATGATTTCATTATGACTTGGCTAAGCTAACAAGAAGACATACATGATAGATGAACAAATACTTCCACTTTGCTGAAGCAAATGAGGATTTCCTGCTTATTATGCTTTGGAATACTCCTCATATATGATAAAATCAATGCCTCTTTAATGTATCCAGGAGATTGCTATATATATAGTCATTAAGATATTGGACTTAGAGTAGATAGTTTTGGATAGTAGACATGGGAGCGATACTTTTGCTCAAACACAGAGCTCCCTGGGTCCCTTAGTCTCTCTGTGTGTGAATCTCTCTCTCTTTCCTGCCTCCCCATCTCTCTCCTCTTCTGTCTTTTTGTCTTTCTCTGTCAAACTTATCTCACAAAATAGTTTTCATGGGAATGAAATTAGAGGAGCTTTCCCCCTCCCTCATGTATTCCACTTTGATTTTTTAGAGAAAAGGTAGGATTGGCATGCAAAAGTAAATAATATGGACAGTCACTTCTGAAAGCACCTTTGGGATCTTCCATTCAGCATGAATTGCTCCCATGTCTGCTATCCACTGGGAATCTGTCCCAATGTTTTCACTCTTTACTTCCCCAGAACATTTTTTGTTTACCACAGACAATCTGACTTTAGTTTTCCAAAACTGAAACTGCTCCTGGTCTCTCACATTGCTGTCATGTTAAGAAGGCAGCTGCTCTGTCCAACTATCTTTTACATCTCACTGCAGCTGAGAAATTTGCCAACCTTTAAAGTAGAGTTTTTGGAATGAATAGAGAAACATCACTGGTGTTTTGGGAAGCAAGAAGAGAGCCAAAGCTTTGGGATTTAAGTCAAAGAGTATTTTATTAAAGATAATAATAGGAAAGATCATTGTCAAGTTACTGACTCCTATCCTAGAAGGAAGGAGTGGAGAGGAGTGGCAATAGGTCAAAGATGGCCCATAGTTTCACACGGATCGGTGAGAGATGAAAAAATGAGTTATGAGAAGAATATACAGTATGTGACTATTTATATATATCTTCCATTCATGAATTCAAGGCAGTACACAGCACTCATTTCTATTCATCCCTACAACAATATCCCTGTGAGCAAGACAAAGACAAAGAGAGTGCCTAACCCAAATTTACCCAATGAGCTTTGGAAGTTGAAGGGGAGCAGAACCTTGATTTCCCTACCTCAAGTCCAGCACCTTTATCAATTACAAAGTCTGGCTGCAGGGAAAAGTGTGAGGTGTAAAACATTTTGATGTATCCCCAAATGGCTGAACTATACAAAGGAAAGGAGAAGGCATCCTGAATAGCACTTTATTTACTGACAACCTATGACCCACTGCGTCATCCTTTCAGAGATATTTCTTTACCTAAACAGAGAAACAAAATGACCTCTGGGATTGATTACTATTGTTGGTTGTACTGCCCAACTTTTGTTTTTTCTGTTCAATGCAAAATCACTCCTCTTCATGATATAGTTGATGAATTTGATAGAAGAGCATATTTCTGTATTGAGATGACAATCAAACATCTTCCAATGTGCATTACAGGGCTCTTACCTATTGAGAAGTTACAGTTTGATTCTTGACATCCTGCCTGATGTCTTTCAAATCCTGCCATTTCTGATGGCTGTCTCCTGTAGATAGAATATGAAATATTGCTGCAACTTGTATGTTCATTGAATGACTTTGGATACCTCTTACTGCATGTATTATTTTTTTTATATGCTGAGTTTCTGCTGCAATATGAACCATGGATCATGTGCTTCAATAACAATTTATGCAGCTCCGAATCTTCATTTGGGTCTGGTAGTCTCTTGTTGTTCAACATCTGGAGCTGATGATGCTAGCCATCATCTCCAAGGGGAAAGAAAAGTATGTATTGAAAGCCATCATAGGAGCAATGAGATTCTTAGATTATTTGCAAACTACTCCCTTGTTCTTTCAACCCAATGTGCCATGATGTTAGTTCTGTTTCAGTGTTGCTTGGTGCAATGCTGGTGACTTTGATTGCAGTTTATGCATTAAATCCTCTGTCATGTTCACATTCTGATTTCTAGCAGAATCAATGAAAAAGTAATCTTTTGGCATTACTCAAATTTGTTCTTTTGTAAGTCAAAGGGAAGCAAACTCCAGATTTCATAGTTGTAATGTCTTCATCATTGTGGAGTATACCCATTCTTAATTCTGTGCTGCCTTGAAGATCCATGAAATAAATTTGAATACATTTGGCTTACTGGTTGAGGTTTGGCATTAAATGTCCGATGTAATGATAGATTTGCCCTTTAATAATTACAGAAGGATTCCATCTGTCCCTCATTGGAAGGGCTTCTTTGGCACCAAAAGATGTCATTTGGAAGAGGCAATTGTACTGTCTAATCTTCTGAACTCATTTGCAATATGTTGATGATTGCTATATAAATTGAGGACTTCATTAGGTAGGAGTTGCAAATTGCCTGTCCTGACCTTTCCCTTCATTCAGCAGAAATTGTGGTTTCTCAAAGGAACAGGAATATATGACCATGAGGGAAAATTTTGGCCATGGTACCAACATCAACAGAAATATTGCATCATGCAAGTTGTGCATTTTGCCTCGCTCCTTCTCTGTTGAGGTCTTGTTGTTGAAGACTGATATTGTCACGTTGAGGAATAATTAGTGTTTGCCACATATTCTCAATTTTCCCTTTCCTCCTCCATCTTTTCTTGTCCCCTTATTCTGTACTCTACAGAATCACCTTTTCTTCTGATCCTGAAGGCATGCAGCCCTTTCGTCCTTTTTTTTCATCTCTTTCCACATCTCAGTTATGCTAATGATATTTTATTTTATTTTTATTTCATCTCAGTGTTGTATGTTACTGTTCTCACTTCAGAATAGTTCAGAATCCCTGCTGGCTTGTCTTGAGTTGTAGGAAGCTGTGATAGACAATTTAAAAATAGAATGACATGCTCTCCTGAGGCCTAGGGAAGGACTGGTGTACCTGATCTCTGACAGCCATTGGAGAGGCTAGTCTACAAATAGTTTCACAGTAGGAAGCAGTTGGAAACTGTAAGAGGATGAGGAAGGATTAAGGTATAGTGGCTACTGGATTTGATTGGTACCGGAAGAATCCAGTTTCTACTCCATCTGCAGCCACAGCAGCTCAATTGGTGATTTTTCAATCCAACCTATCTCCTATGTTGTAAAAAAACATAAGAGGGTGGAGCACTATGAGTGTTCCTCTAGTTCCTGAACAAAAATGGGATATAAATATATGTACAAATTTGCATGCCAGCTAAAGGGTACATAAAGCAATTAAAATATCCAGGAGTCATTTTCTTGTTGCTGGGTGGGGGAGGGAATGAGAATGGCTGGGAAACTGTCACAAACATAGAAAAGGAAGATAAAATGACCATAGTAGCAGCCCAGCAGCAACCAATAGCACTGAATCAGGCACAACTTTCCCAAATTTAATTCTCTCAGAAGTCATGGATATCAGATTTTAGATGCATTCTGCAAGTTAGCCCTTGTAAAGTACCTTGATTTAAAGATTGTTATCCTATGATGCACCATTTCACCCAGGTAAAGGTCATAAAGACAACTGTAGTACTATATAGCTTTATTTATTACAAATGCTCTTATGCAGTTTCAGTCCTTTTTATTTTAAATAGCTCCCATCATAAAGACACAATAAAATTATCATTCAAATTATCAAATAAATTAAATAATGAAAATGCAGTCAACCATCCCAATATTGCCGTATAAAACTCATGGCAGCATATATTATTGGACAAAAAAGAAAACTCATCATATCCTCAGATACTCCATTTCAATCCTCAAGTGCATTTTGAAAAAAAAACCCATGTTTTTTAAAATCTTCTTAAACTTTAAAAGGGCCAGTTTGGTGTGGAGTTAAAGGCTCTAGTTTAGAAACTAGGAGATCATGTTCTGCCTTAGGCATGAAACCAGTTGGAGTCAATCACTCTCTCTCCATTCTTGTAAGAAGGCAAGGGTAAAGCATTTCTGAAAATATTGCCAAGAAAACTGAGTGGACTTGTCCAGGCATTGCCAGGAGTCAAGACTGACTTGCAGATGCATTGTCCCCCCCCAAAATAAATAAATAAATATGAAGATATAAATGGCAAGATTTTCTACAGGAGAGTTCTTACAGAGAAGCATCCTGGAATCTCCTATTACACTTTATAAGGAATGGTAACTTTCAATAAGCATTCTTTACAGTCATGTCTTAGATGGACAGATTCTATTTGGAATAACTCTTAATGGAGCTAGCCAATGCCAAGCCTGTATGACTAATTAGAAAAGGTATGTGATACAATTCCATAAATCTGAAGGGTAGCAGTTGGAGAAAGCTGCCATAGAATATGTTTCTGTTTGATTTTGCTATTTTTATGGAAATTAGATTTTTTTATTCTAACGAGTGACCTTGATAGCTATCATAGAAATGCAACTGAAATGAAGAAATGCATTAATAATTATTGCAATCACAGACTGTAAATGGAATGAACATTAATATAGAGGAGGAAAAGTACAGGACATTGGAGGACATGGACTAGGTCAGGGGGAACTAATCAAATAGTTGTGTACACCAGAGTTTCTCAACCTCAGCAACTTCAAGATGTATGGACTTTAAGTCCCAGAATTCCCCAGCAGCCAGGAGCTGAAATCCACACAAAGCCACATGCCACAAAGATATTCTATGCAGAAATTCAGGAACAGCAATAGTATGCCATGTGCAAATATTAAGTGTATGCATGAACAACACACAACCATAAGAAATCAAGGGCTTCCAACTTTCAATGGAGTACTGAATATTAAATTTGGTAAGATAGGTAGAATGTCATTATTTTAGTACATGGGTATCAAACTTGATCATGTTATATAAGGTATAGTGACACATCGTGACTTTTTTTGCCTTTGCAGAGCCAGGGTGGGTGTGGTCTGCGTGCGACACATCCAGCCTGTGGGCTGCCAGTTTGACACCCCTGTTTTACAATACCTTATATTTTTTGTTTGTTTAGTTAACAGTGTTTATAACTCACCCCAATCCCAAAAGACTCTGGTTAATGTACAACAACAAATGCAAATAAAAATAAAAGTAAACACACACACCACATAAAGACACACAGAATGAGAAAGAGAGAGAGAGAGAGTTAATTAAGCAGTTATCAGACGGTCATAGAACTACATAATGTTGACATTCACTCTTATATCATTAAAAAATACCGGTAATAATTCCTGAACAAAAAACTTGAAATTTTTAAAAATATTGTTAAAAGAAAATTAACTTCTGTGCTAATTCTGCAGGGAAAATAACAGAGCATGAAGATAATAGAGCAACAAAAGAAATAAAAAATGGATTATATTCCAAACTGCTAGCCATAGATTTGTAGACAGAGGCTGTGACAGTTCAATAGGCAAGAGATGAGTTTTAATTTTGAGAGAAGCTTTTAAATACTCGTTTAAATGAGGTGAACAGCTAAAATGAAGAAGTCTCTCTGATGTGCCAGATTTCCAGGTTTTGAAAATAATCTTAATAAAGGTACAGATCAATAATCATTTGAGATATGAGTTTTTATGAAAATTTGTTTTATACAATAGTAAACTCAAAAACAAAGAGGTAAGACCAAAAGAAAGCTCTATTTTTGGATGAAATAAAAAGAAGAGCAATTAAAGAACTTTCCAGAGAAGACAAATATTTCTCAACAAACTAAGCTTCTGTAGTGACAATTATTTATGTTAACACTAAGAGAAATGGAAATAAAAATGAATTATGCAAAACGAAATCATTGTGAGTTTGCAAATAAACTAGGGAAATGGTTGGCATATAAATTATAAAAGGAAATAGAAAAAAATGATACTGAAATTACAAGATGATACTGTAAGAAAAGATAATGTGATTATACAAAAGTATTTCACCAATATTATTCCAATTTATATAAAGATTAAGATTTAAAGGAACAAAATTTACCAAGGATTACAGAGAAACAGAAATGTCTTGTGAATGGGGATGCCAGTAAGGCAAGTTTTTGAATCTATAAAAAGAATAAAACAGGAAAAGTACCTGGAGCAAATGGGTTATTGGCTGTTTACTATAAATTCTTTGAGGATGAACTTTACAATCTTTACAAAATATAGTGTATTCTATTTTACAGATGAGAAGTGAGTTGATTACAATAATTTTGGCTAAGAGGTTTAAAATAATTTTACACAAAATTATTTATGATCAACATGGATTTTTACCTAAAAGACAGATAAAGGATATTTGGAGCACCATAGTGAAAAAAAAACAAGATATACTGATTTTCTTAGATGCAAAATAGGTATTTGGCAATTGAAATTGGGCCTTCATTTTTAAAAATTAAAATTTTGGAAGATATGCATTTTGGAAAGAATTTTATAAAATGTGTAAAATTTTACTTTCTGTGATTTACACATCACAAGATAGTAAAAATAAATGTCAACAAAGATCTAACAAAACTTTGTGAAATACAGGAAGAGAGAAGACAAGATGTAGTTCTTTCCAGTTGTTTCCAAAAGATATAAGATAAGAGAAGAGGGTTGTGGGAGTAAATATTAAAAAAAAGAAACTTATAAATTAAGACCATTTATTGATGACTTGATGTTGGTTCTGAAGGATCTGCTAAATGGAATAGAAACATTAATGAGAATTTTTTTAACAAATGATAAACTGGCAGGTTTTAAAATTAATAATCAGAAGATGAAGATGTTAATTAAAAATATGAAAATAGAAATCAAAAAGAATTGAGTAGTTGGGTTTTAAGACAGAAAAAATATTAAATGATAAAAGAGCATGTGTGAATCAAATAGGATAGATGAATCTGTCAGTTACAATTTTGCTATTGCAATTGTTTTTCCAAATATTTTCATGAATATCACCCCTATTTACATTTCTCAACTCACATAGTATTACTTTTTTTTTAATATAATAACATGAGCATGGAGATTTCCCCAATGCAACTTGCAGTCAATATCAGGAAAGTAAGATGGGAGGCATATAAATTTAATAAATAAGTACATAAAATATATGAAACAAAGAATATAAATTTTAATTATAATACAAACTCTAACAAATGGCATAAAATGTAATAATAATAATAGGAAGAAGAAAAAGAAGAAGAAGAAGGAGGAGGAGGAGGAGGAGGAGAAGAAGAAGAAGAAGAAGAAGAAGAAGAAGAAGAAGAAGAAGAAGAAGAAGAAGAAGAAGAAGAAGAAGAAGAAGAAGAAGAAGAAGAAGAAGAAGAAGAAGTAGTAGTAGTAGTAGTAGTAGTAGTAGTAGTAGTAGTAGTAGTAGTAGTAGTTGTCAGACGGGACCTCAGGCAGGAAACCTTATACATTTCAGACAAATGGTTGTCTAGTCTCTTCTTAAAAGCTTCCAGTGTTGGAGCATTCACAACTTCTGGAGGCAGGTTGTTCCACTGATTAAATGTTCTAACTGTCAGGAAATTTTCCTTAGTTCTAGGTTGCTTCTCTCTTTTGTTAGTTTTCATCCGTTGCTTCTTGTCTTGCCTTCAGGTGCTTTGGAGAATGGCTTGACTCCCTCTTCTTTGTGGCAGCCCCTGAGATATTGGAACACTGCTATAATGTCACCCCTCGTCCTTCTCTTCATTAAACTAGGCATACCCAATTCCAGCAACCGTTCCTTAATGTTTTAGCCTCCAGTCCGCTAATCATCTTTGTTGCTCTTCTCTCTACTATTTCTAGAGTCTTTTGATGTTGCCAATAAAGCCTTAGAGCAGGGGTGTCAAACTGCTGGCCTGCGGGCCGGATGCTTCATGCCAAAACCGCACCCACCGCATTGCCAGCAATGGAAAAAATGTGATGTTGCGAGTTTGACACCCCTACCTTAGAGCTAGTACCAGAGATATCTATGGCTTTGTATTGCTTTTATCAGATGAATGAATGGAGTATTTCAGTGCTGTGCTGCAAACTTCTATTGTTAGGTGTGTGCTTGCAACATTACAAGGCATATAGAAAAGAGATGGACTTGTATAACCACTCTGTAATATACTGCTGACCAGTGGTGGGATTCAGCCAGTTCGCACCACTTTTTTGTTGCCCAGGGCCAGAATGGACTTCTGGAAGTGGCATCCACACAGAGAACCAGTTGTTCACATATTTGAATCCCACCACTGCTTCTGACACCTTGCCCTCTTTATACCCCCCCCCTTTCATAGGGCAGTTATAATACTGGATGTGTGTGTTTGTGTGTGTGCATTTATCCATCAAAATTATTCTGAAACAATATCCATAGGACTGCAGATTTATTCTTTAAACTTTCCTCATTATTTTTAAGCACAAACTTGATTATATATATTTCCCTATCAGCAATACTTCTAAATCACTCAGAAAAGTTTATGTTCTTCAAGTGATCTTCTAGAGAGCTTGCTCCATTTGTCATGAATAATAATGATTGGGTGCCTAAAATAGTTGTACAGTTGGGTACTGAATAATTATGGCTGGTTCACACAGTATTTGGCTTATCTTGATTTAATATGCATCAGCTTCTTGACGTTAAAAAAATATCTGATACATCAGGCACAAAACCAGAACTTCCCTTATATGTTACTAAATCGCTGCAGTTGTCTTAAGCAAGGCAAAAGACTTTCTTTCCAGAATCAACTTTCATTAGAATCAGCCCTAAGAGACTATGTACAATGTTAACATTCATTTTTAAAACTTAATTCCAAACTTAGTTTTGCCGTTTTCCTCCCAGTTCCAAATAGTTTTAAATGCACGTTTGCTAAGATGCTTTGGGTGTACAGGCACAAATACAGGTGCAGATTCTCTCTAGGTCTCTCAAGTTCAGCCAGTAATAAAAACATGTTTAAATTTTCACATATTTTAATTTTAGCTATGCCTCTGAAGACAAAAACAAATGATGAATTAAATACTTTCAAAGCAAGACAGCAATTTGCATAGCAACAGTAACCATGGGGATGCATTTTAATGACATCACAATAGTATTATAGCAGCAGAAATGGATATAAGTAGGAATGAGTAAAGAACAGTTATGTTATAATGGTCAAGTGTCTAAGTTTCTAGAAAAGAAAAATGCCTAGTTCCAATCATATTTTGCCCTAAACTAGTTAAATTGAGAACGTCTAAGAAAATGAAGCAAATTGCTACAAAATAATTTGGTAATAAGGCAATATTTCATCTGATCACCACAGCTAATCAAGAATTCTATGCAGAAGAATATGGAGACTGACAGAAGGAGGAGAAATCTAACCTAAGATTAGGTTATATGTCGGCAATATTATGTTCCGATAAACAGCACTGAATTGGAGAAGTTAGTAAAAGAGGAGATCATTCTGTTCTTTCTTCACTCATTTATACCACCATAGCTATCTTCATCTCAGGTCCTAGATCACATTTGCTCTTTTATCTGCAAAGATTACTTTTGAGTGGCTGGGCATAAAACAGCTTACACTAGCCATGCAACTAGTTAACCCTCAGTCATGGAAACTCACATGATGAATTTAGGTCAGTGACACTTTTTCACCCAACCTTGGCAGGTTATTGTGATGAGGGAGCACTACACATGCCATCCTGGATGAATGAGGGGATAAAAACCCAATAAACAAATGAATCCCATCTTCTATCCACCAACATTATTGGAACTTTACATTCAGTATTTTTCATTCATTCCTCCTAGAAGAGTAATTCATTTTGGTTATCTATGTCCACGAGTCCAGAGATGTAGGATTGGTAGCTCATGTTCTTTTATGCAACCCATTCTGCATATTTATTTGATTGCATCTCTGCTACAAGCTTGCCAGGAAAGAAGCCTGATTTTTTTATATTATGTCATTAATTATCAGACCAGGACCATAAGCATTTATATCTGGTTCTGTGCCACCACTTGCTCCACACCTCGATTGCTTGCAAAGACACACTAATATGTGTTAGTCTAATTATGGGTTATATTTTTAACATATTAAATTTAAGGCCTGGATATTGAAGAAAATATTTAATACAAAACTATCCTGGCCCCTGTTACTATAATACATATATACTCTCTATTTATTAATGCTGGTCCTTTTTGTTTAGGAGATCTAAATTTATATTGGTTTAATTAGCTAACATTAAAAAGACAAGGTATTGTTTTCACTGACAGTTCTCTGAACTGTAATCATATTTTTCCCATAAATAATACATATTTTCAAATATGTGGGCAAAAAGAGTTCAGTTCTCATATATTCCAACATTTCCTACTTGGAAGATTTTGGCATTCCTTGAACAGCATTCATTTGCTTAGGTAAAATGGATTTATTTCTACTTAATAATACCATGTCTGAAAGTTATTGTTTAAACAGCATGATGATGTTCCAGACAAGTCTTGAGTAGTTTCTCACATTTCTAGTAGGAAGGAAAGAAACTAGGAATAAACAGTGCAAAAACACACTGGCAAGAAATGTTTTGTTTCTTATTAAAAGGCAGAAGGAATAGAGAGGTTTGCTAATTAATTGAGCAACTGAGATTACTGTGGGGTTCAGCAGCAATATGTGGCTATCTAAATCATGGAGATGCTTCAACACATAGAATCAACCTCCTTGGAAGGATCAAAACTAGATTTTATGTCCTAACTCTCTGTTTTCCCCATTTTTTTTTTCTGCCTATCCTGGGCCTAATGGACAAAGATGCTTTCCTACTTAATACCCCACAAAATGGCTGAGAGATGCCTCAGGACTATGTTACTAATATACATGAAAATGAAAAATAACCCATCCAGTTTCATTTATTGACTAGCATTGTGTTCTATGCATAGCCAGATCCATATGTAAGTCTGCGCATTTTCCTTCCTTCCTTAAAAAGTGTATAGCTATTTGTTATTTTTTAAACTTTTCCTTTGTTAAGGAAGAATCCTTTCAATGATTAATATTTCAACAGTGTCCAGTGTCCAATATTTTTTAAAAAATAAATTTTCACTCCATTTAAAAAATCTTTTCAGCTCAAACATAGACACACAGACATATACACAAAGCTATATTTTCAATACATACTTGGTTTTAAGTTTTTCCTGTCCACACAATATAAAGGGGAAGCATCAACAACATGACTCTGAAGGACACGCATTCAGTTAGACTGAAGTCCATCTGAGCCGAGGTGGTGCAGCAGTTAGGGTGCAGTACTGCAGGCCACTTTAGCTGACTGTGTTCAGCAGGTCAGCGGTTCAAATCTCACTGGCTCAAGGTTGACTCAGCCTTCCATTCTTCCGGGGTAGGTAAAATGAGGACCCAGATTGTTGGGGGCAATGTAAATATATATATATATACATTGCTTACTGGTGTACACCGCTTAGAGAGTGCTCACACTTAAAGCGGTATATAAGTCTCATAAATAAATAAATAAATAAATAAATAAAATCACAGAAACTAATAGGAGAGCAGATGCCTTGATCTGACATACGTGACTTCCCAACTGACCTATAAGGCTTTATGTGGAAGCAATGGTTGTTCTGATTTCCTGCTGAGAACACTGATGCTGCTATTGTTCTCTACATGTTTTTGGAGGATGTTGTAACTGAACAAATACTTTCTATAACACTGACCTTAGTGCATGCTGTTAGCCTTTTGGTCTTCTAGTTTTTCATTTTACACTAGGGCTGCAAATGTACTCTTTCTCTAGTTCCAAGTGCTACATCTGCGGAAATTTTACATTCAAGAGAATGGAAAGGGTGGCTTTTTAATCAAAGAATATGAATGCATGCTACTTGTTGAGTCCGTGGCGGGAAAACAGACACGAGAAGCAGCTGGAGTTCTCAGTTTCATTTATTCAGCGTTCAGCTTACAGGAAGATGGCTTCAGCCTCGCCCAAACACCTTGCAGCCTCTTATATAGGCAACTCCCGGGTAAATGGGTTACTTTTCCCGCGCTAGCACCCGCGCATGCGCACGGCGCTGGCGACAGCCTGTCTGGTCCCGGGCAGCTTTGCACCTGCCCGGGACTGCCTGCAAACGCCCGAGCCGTTTGCAAGGCTCGGGACATAACACCCCTTTCCCCCGGGCTAAAACTACTACCAACATACAACATTTATTTTATATGACATTTTGCTCCCCAGTGCTCCCACTGATTACTGGCTTTTGCCTTGCCAGCAATGTTATGTAATCTTCTAGATACTTAGGAGATTTCTTTGCTCTCTGTGACCTTCTTAGCTCTGGGTTACTGGCATAAGTCCCCTGACTGGAGGGAGGCATGAACCTGTTCTCTCTATTGTGCCCTGGTGTCTTCCAAGGACTGTGCCCCGATGCCTGGCTTGCTTGCTTGCCCACCGGGCTCGTCAGGCCAGGGCTTCTGTTACTTTGTGACCTGGTTGACCTACCTAGCTGTAGACCCTCAGGCCCCTTGAAGTGATAGCCGCTGCTGGGCGTCTCTGTAGAACCTCCTAGGTCAGTCCAAGACCTATCAGGAGGCTGTCCATTCCCTGAACCCCATTCTGTGTTCGGGCTCGTGTGGGTTTCTGTACTTTCCCAAAACTCAGGTGTTCCCTGATTTGTGCTAGGGTTGTTGTAGTCGGGACTTGGTTCCTCGACTAGCTCTGTGTACGTTTGACCCCCTGTAGGATTTGGGGTAAGGTCAGGCCAACCTTGGGAATTGTGTGCCAGCTCTCTTGCGGGGAATGACTTGTTGGGATGCCCCCGGGTATCCTCCGTTGCTGGAGTGCTGTGTGATGTGTGTGGAAAGTGAGTATGCCACCGGGGTGACTCCCTGGCTGGAGTAGGCGTGAGTGCCTGTTGTGTGGGTAAGCTCCATGACTTTCTTTTCGGAGCAATTGCAGAACCTTGGGACGAGCCGTTTGTGGCTCCCTCAGTGGAGGTGGGCAGTAGCTCTTGCCCTTCCCTTTGCTCCAAAGGGTCCCCATCCCCCCCTGGAAAAGACCCAGGAGTCTCAGCAGAAAAGTCTCGCCTAGAGCGAAGTTGGTCGATGTGCCGACGTAGGACACGACCGTTGTCCAGGGCAACCTCGTAGGAGAGAGGACCTGTGATCCTGGACACAGAAGCGGGGACCCATGGATGACCAGGCCCGTAATTGCGAGCCCAACCCGGGGCACCCACAAGTAGTTGTCTAGGTGCCCTAGGATGTGAGGTAGATGAAGGCAGTCTGTCCGGATGCAACCGGTGCAGTCTATGTAATTGGCGCCCCCACCGAAGTTCAGCTGGACTTCTCCCTGTAGCAGTGGACGGTGTGGTGCGATAAGAAAGGAGAAAGTCAGCCAACCTGTGATGCCAGTCCCCGTAGGTGAGTCTCTTCAAGGCGTCCTTTGCGATGCGCACCATGCGTTCAGCCATACCGTTGGTGGATGGGTGAAAAGGCGCAGATGTGGCATGACGAATCAGGTTTGCCTGTAAGAAAGCTTGGAATTCGGAGGAGGTTAATTGAGGGCCGTTGTCAGACACAATGACATCTGGCAGCCCGTGTGCAGCAAAAATCCCCCTCAGTACCTGAATAGTCTTTGCAGTGGTGGGAGAACAGGCACAACCTCAAGCCATTTTTGGACTGGCTGTCAACAATGCCAAGAAGAACTGGCCCTGAAAGGGCCCAGCGTAGTCAATGTGCACCCTAGACCATGGGGACTGTGTTTCCTCCCATCTATGCACAGGAGCTTGGGGCATCTCTGGGCGAGATCGTTGGCACAGGTGGCATGCGTGTCCCTTAGCCTCAATATCTTTATCTAAACCAGGCCACCACAAGTGGCTTCGTGCAAGAGCCTTCATACGAACAATGCCAGGATGACCCTCGTGGAGGGATTCTAAGACCCTAGTCCTCATTGAGGTGGGAATGACAACTCTGTTTCCCCAAAGCAGACAACCCTGAGAAAGGGACATTTCGTTCCTTTTGGACCAGAAACTCTGAAACTCAGGACTAGGGCAGTGCTCAGGCCAACCAGACAAAACCCAGGAACGGACACGTGAAAGTGTGTGATCTGTACCTGTTTCAGCGGCAACATCCCTGGCACTAAGAGGGAGCTCGGGCAGCTTGGATGATAGAATGTTGACAGCTGGCTCGGTGGGTCGGCTTCTACTACTCTACTGGCAGAGGGCACCCTATGTAGCCTCAGCCTGGCCCCATTTCTTTCCAGGCTTTGTGGTATTAAATGAAATCATATGCAGACAAAAATTAGAGCCACCCTTAGGGCCATTCTAGGTGAAAATGATGTGGAGTCTGCTTACGTGTGTAACGGAGTACCCAGCCTAGGCTTATGTCAGTGAATACCGTGAGAATGCCTGCCATATAGAAATCGTGGGAAGTTTTTAATTCCAGAACAACAGCCAGAGCCTCCCTGTCTATCTGAGCGTAGTTGCGCTCTGCAGAAGACAGTGTTCTGGAGTAGTATGCAATAGGAACCTGATTTCCATCAGACCTGAGGTGACTCAGGACAGCTCCAACCCCGTAGGGGGATGCATCACAAGCGATGCACACAGGAAGAGACTCGTTGAAATGTGCAAGAACACTGTTAGAAGTGAGCAAGGCCTTGACTTCTTTACAGCAAGCCTCATGTGCTTGTGACCACAGCCACACAGCTTGTTTGTCTAGTAGCCTGTGAAGAGGCTCAGCTACACTAGCTTTATGTGGAAGAAAAGAATTGTAGAAATTCAGGAGGCCTAGGAAGGCCTGAAGTTCGGCCTGAGACTTTGGCCTGGGTGCTTGTAAAATAGCAGTTAGTTTGGATTCAGCAGGATGAATCCCAGCAGCATCAATTTTGAATCCCAGAAATTCAGTAGAAGGCACCCCGATCTTGCATTTGTCTTTTCTGAGCTTTAGGCCTGATTCCCTGAATCTTAACAGGACAGCCCTAAGTCTTTCAGCTAGAATGTGTGTGGAGTCTCCTGCAATCAAGACATCGTCAAAGTAGGGGCAGACCCCTGGTATACCTCGTAGTGTGTTTTCCATTACGCTTTGGAAAATCCCAGGAGCGACATTTACTCAAAACTGTAGCCTTTTTACTTTAAAGGCTCCCTGTTGGGTCTGCAAGTGGGTCGATACTAATGGCAGCATCACTCATCAACAGTCACTTTTTTATATGCTTGATCTAGGTCAAGTTTGCAAAAACACCCCCCGCCCTTGAGAGAGGCCAGGCATGGACTGACCACAGGAACAGAGTGATAGGCATGTTTCTGCCAATGCCTTATTTGACACAATGCGAATGTCACCATTTGCCTTTAGAGGCGTGACAATGGGGGTCTCGCAAGGACTGGAATCAACAGGTTCTAGGATTCCCTGTTGAATCAGTTTGTCTAACTCAGTGTCAATTTTACTCTTTAAAGCAAAAGGGACCCTTCTTGCTTTAATTCTAATGGGAGTGACAGTGGGGTCTAGCTTTAAGGACACAGGGGGTCCTTTGAATTTGCCCAGCTGGGGGCTGAAAACATCTGCAAATTCTTTGCAGACTTCCTGTAGGTCGAGTGTTTGTAAACTGTTGAGTCCTGTGACGTGTATTCCCAGGGCCTCAAACCAATCGAGTCCTATGAGACTCGTTCGTTCACCCCCTACTACTAATAAGTCTAGTGGACCTTCAAAACTCTTGTATTGCACGTTAAGGGTGGCCTCCCCCTTAACACACACTCTTGAGTTCTGAAAATCAGTTAATACAATATCAGACGGCCTTAACTTGGCCTTAGTCCCACTACTGGAACAAATCTTCCTAAATGTATGCACTGAAATGATGGAAAGGGCAGACCCTGTGTCTAGTTCCATAGATAATGGAACCCCTTGTAGCTTCACGTTGAGTGACAGCTTTTTCTTCATGGGCTTGTGTGTGCCTGTTCTACAGATGCTTCTTCGCGAAGCGCAAACCCCTACCCTATTCTGGCTGGGGAATCTGGTACCTTTCAGGCGTTCTTCTTGGGGTTGTGCCTTTCGTCGGCTCAGACACACAGCTGCAATATGCCCTTGTTTGCCGCATGCCCGGCAGGTAGCGGAGCGGAACTTGCAGTCGGTTGCCTGGTATCGACCATGCCACAAGCCGAGGCAGCATGGAGCGGCTCGATGAGGAACTTCCCTTCTGGTTCTCTTCCTATCGGTGAGGGTGTACAGACGGTCGACTTCCTCCGTCCGGATCTCCTCGGGAGTTTCGTCGGACGTCTTCCTGGTGCACGGACGCACCCTCTGCACTGTTTCTGATCGGCCGCATGTTTTTGATGGCGCCGCCTTCTGCTTCTTCTGCGGTGACTTCCCTTAAGGCGTCTTGGAAGGATAATTCTTCCTTGGCAAAAAGTCTCTGTTGTAGCTCTCGATGCCTTAGCCCGCACACGAGTCGGTCCCTCAGTCGTTCCTCGAGGTCCTTGAACTCGCAGGGCTTGGCGGCCTTCCGTAGCGCGGCGATGTATTCCTTGGCTGTTTCACCGGACCGTTGAGCCCTCTGCTCGAAGGTGTGGCGCCATGAGATAACGGACACCTTGGGGTGGAAGTGCTCTTTCAGCAGCTTCTTCAGGTCTGCGTAGCTTACAGACTCTACTGGAACAGGTGCGACAAGATTTTCTGCGATTTCGAAGGCGTCTTGGCCGCAAACGCAAAGCAGGGTGGCGGCCTTCAAGCTATCTTCCCTCACTTGGTTTGCCTTGAAGTAGTTCTCCATTCTGGATACGTAGGACTCCCACCGCTCTGTATGTGAGACGTCGAATTCCGAAAGCCTTCCGATTTTCGCCATCTTCGGATCTTCAGGAGACGGGTCTATCAGCCAGCCTACCCCCGAATGCGCACCGGATGGGCGGGTAGCTGCCGAGTCGACGCCGTTCCTCTTCCGCCGCTCAGGACTCCTTGGGTAAGCTTACACTTCTTCTTTTCCAGGTAGTGCAAGGCATCCCACCCTCGTCGCCAGTGTTTGCCGTCCTTGGCGGGAAAACAGACACGGAAGCCAGCTGGCGTTTCTCAGTTTCTGTTATTCCCAGCGTTCAGCTTACAGGAAGATGGCTTCAGCCTCGCCCAAACGCCTCGCAGCCTCTTATATAGGCAACTCCCGGGTAAATGGGTTACTTTTCCCGCGCCAGCACCAGCGCATGCGCACGGCGCTGGCGACAGCCTGTCTGGTCCCGGGCAGCTTTGCACCTGCCCGGGACTGCCTGCAAACGCCCGAGCCGTTTGCAAAGGCTCGGGACATAACAGGATATAAGTGTTGCTTGAGCAGGGTCTGCAAGATAGTCTGGGACACTACACATCCTCTTCATGACCTGTTTTCTTTGTTACCTTCTGGGAGGAGGCTCCGTGGTATCGGAAGCAGAACACCCAGATTCAGTCACAGCTTTGTTCTATACAGTATTAACCTTGTGAACTCTAAAGCTTCCTCCTTCCATTATGTATTCAAGATGGATAGTGATTAATATCTATATGTTACTTATATGTAAGGGTGTAGGCTATAAATATGTTGTATAAGTGTATGTTTTAAATGTGTGTTATGTATGTGTACACTTGAGAGCAAGCAATTAAATTTCATTTTTAATGTGTGCCATTGTGCCCACAGGAAAAAAATGATAATAAAGATTATCTGAATCAGAATGAGTAGCAAGCCACTTTGCCTCTGAAGATGCCAGCTACACTCGCTGGTGAAACATAAGGAAATCTGTTCTCTAGACCATGGCACCAAAACCTGAAGCTGCCCATCAGATACCAGCCATGAATGTCTACGCTAATACATGTACTCCTCAACTTACAACAGTTCATTTAGTGACCGTTTGAAGTTACAACGGCATTGAAAAAAGTGACATAAGACCATTTTTCACACTTACGACCATTGCAGCTTTCCCCATAGTCCTTTGATCAAAATTCAAACACTTGGCAACTGGTGCATATTGATGAAGGTTGCAGTGTCCCAGGGTCATGTGATCAACTTTTGCGACCTTCTGACAAGCAAAATCAATGGGGAAGCCGGATTCACTTAACAACCATGCTATTAATGTAATAATTGCAGTGATTCACTTAACAATTATGGCAAGAAAGTCATAAAATGGGGGCAAAACTCACTTAAACAAATTTTTCACTCAGCAACAAAATTTTGGGCTCAATTATGATCATAAATCGAAGACTACCTGTATATGGCAGAGACATGCTTGTGCAACTTTGATTGCTATTGGCATTGCCCCAAATGGCCAAATAGCTCATACATATTTATATGTAGTGGTTGCAAGTCGAATATCGAAGCTGCAAGAGACCAGGAAAGTATTTTTCCTCTAAGTTTGCATTTCATTCCCATTTCGTTAAACATGCTTCATGGAAAAACTTTATGGCTGGGAAGACCCTTTTTTAAATTAATATTGAAGGCAGCTGGTGGACACACCTGCTTTTGAGGGATGGAAAAGAACAGGCTGAAAGTTTGAAAGAAAGTAATAGAGCAAAAGAGGGGTAGGTGTGAGTTTTGCAGGCATCTTTTGGTAAAACCCCTGGGGTGGGTAGAAACTGAGGTTCATCATTGGAAGAAATTGATGTTTGCTTTAGAAATCAAAGCACTGTCTGCTCAACACACTCACCCTCCAGATTACCTTGCATATTTGTAAAATTAGGTGTCAGAAACGTACCCTGAAACTTGAGTGCTGCAGGAGATAGGGCACAAAACATTAGACTAGAAATTATTCTCTTGCCATTAAAAGGGTAACAAAGCTGATCGTTGGCCAATAAGGGCAATTGAAGATGATTAATGAGAAGAGAAGAGAAACAAAACAGGGAGGTTCCTTTCAGGCCCTCTCATTATTCTTAGAAAATAAGCCATCAAGTATTGCTGCTACGGTAGCAATCAGGTGCAAAAAATGTCATTTAGTTATTAATGGCCTATTAACTGTAAAAGGTTGTACTTCCCCTTCCTAATCTTCAGCCACTAATACAATGTACTGTAGAACCCCTAACTTTAGTTTATCCATAACAAGTCCATATGGAGTGCGTTTACCTTTTTGGATATAGCAATCTCTGCATTTGATTTTAGGGTAGATAAGTCTTGTGCGGTTTGTATCTCACCTTTATGTTAATAATTCCAAAATGGCATCCCCGCATTTAAATTGATACTATCAAAGACAGAAGCTCAGCAAGGACAGCCATCAAGGAGGGGAAAAGCAGAGAGATTTTTTGGAAATGTAACAAAATTCAGCCTGATAGCCTCTGA